>NW_002476563.1:0-466182 GCF_000189635.1 Tetrahymena thermophila SB210
AACCCCAACCCCAACCCCAACCCCAACCCCAAAATATTTTTTAATTCAATTTGCCATTTTAATTAAATAAACGAATACAAATTTTATTTATTTTTTTTTGTATTTAAAATAAACTCTCAATAACAAATATTGCTGGAAAACGATATTTTTATTTATTTCTTATTAATTAAACTGTTAGCTAATTTATATGACATTTATAAATAAATATTGTGCTTATTTTTTAAAGCTAATAATTCACTAAAATTAATTAAATAATTTTAATATAATTTATGAATATGAAAAGTAGTTATAATTTTTTAGAATATAATAATTTAGTATTTAATTTATTTACATTATGCATTATTTTTCATTTTATTGTTAATTTTATAATATTTTTGGTTGCATTTTTAATTTATATTATAAAAATCCAATATTTTGTTTATTTAAAAATTTTTAAAAATAAACCGCATACTGAAATTTATAAATATTTAAAAATTGATTAAATTGTAATTAAAATAATATATATACACATACATACATATATAGCTTAGGTAAATAGTTATGAGAAGAAAGAAAGAATTAGAGAGAGATGAGAAAGGATATACTATCATGTCCAAGAATAACTTAAAGATTATTTGCGAGAACGATGAACTTTATGAATTTCCAGATTTGAATGAAAAGCTTTACTTGCAGTTTAAAGGGTTCCATAAAATAGAAAACCTTGATGAATATGTGAATTTGAAAGCTATATGGTTTAACAATAATGGCATTTCCAAAATAGAAAATTTGACTAATTAGACTTTTTTGATTTCTCTATTTTTAAACAACAATCTAATTCCCAAGATTGAAAATATTTCTCACCTTTAAAACCTATAGACATTGAATTTATCTCACAATAGAATTTCTAAAATTGAGAATCTTTCAGCTTTGAAAAGACTTGGTAATTTAGATCTCTCTTCTAATATTATATAGGATTATGATGGTTTAATTGGGCTATTAGAATGCCCTTCTCTGACTAATGTTGATATAAGTAATAATTTGATCGAGCATGATGATAGAATTTTAGGTATTTAAAATTTTATATTTTTATTTTACTTAACTTCACCTTTTAAATATTTTTAGATATTTTCATTTAGATGCCCATATTAGCATGTTTGTATTTAAGAAATAATCCTTGTGTTAGGGAATTTAAGAATTACAGAAAGCGTTTGATTGGCTACATCTCTACATTAAAATATCTTGATGATAGACCTGTTTTTATAAACGAGAGAAGAGTAGCAGAAGCGTGGATTAAAGATGGTAGAGATGGTGAAATGAATGAAAGGAATGCTATAATTAGAGAAAGAGATTCAAGAAATTAGAAAACTTTTGAAGAAACAGTTGAAATGAATGAATAAATAAAGAAGAAAAGAAGGAATGTCTTCATGAAAGCTTAAGAAGATTACAAGTAAACAATTTACTTTTTTTTGGACATACCTTTATGTTTTTAGTGGTTTGATAGAAAAATATATAGTTATCAGCAGAAATCATTAGAAAATCTTTTAAATTTTTAATTAAATATAGAAAAGAAGTTGAAAGAATACAAAGAGTTATCTAAAAATGCAAAGATGAAAATAAACCTGCTTATTACATAGAGCTTTTAGAAAGAGATCTTGAGATAGAGAAGTAGAAGATAAAAGACATGGAAGAAAATTTAGACAATATAAATGTTGCTGATAACTTTAATGTTGTTAGATCTTTTTCATGTACTTATAATGAAGATGGTTCCGTTTCAATCTGGAATAAAACAGAGGAGCAAGTTGCAGAAATTAAGAAGCGATTCTTTGATAACCCTGATGTGCAAAGAACAAGAACGAGAGAAGAGTTAGAAGAGGAAAGGAGATTATAGAGAGAAGAATAGCTAAGGCAAAAGTAAGATGAAGAGTAAAGATAAAGAGAGTTGTAAAAAAAGCAAGAAGAAAGAGATGAAGAAGAGAGAAGACAAAAAGAATTTATAGATTATTCAAAGCAATGGAAGACATTTATGTTAGCAGATAAAGAAAAGGAAGAAAAAGAAAGAAAATAATAAGAAGAATACAAATAAATGTCCAATCCCCAATTCTAGAGCATCAAATAATTGCGATAAAGATGGATTGATGGTGATTATGATTAGTTACTTGAAACTTTACTCCTAAGCTATGTTTTTGACTTTGAAAGAGCCTCAATTGAGTTTAACAAAATCGTATCTGAAGTTATGATACGCTTATAAAAGCAGTTCCAACCATTTTCTTCAGACGATTTGAGGCAGATTTGGACTTATATTGAAGTTAACAAATTTAGAAAAAACAGAACAAATGAAGAATATCAAAGAATACAAGAATAATAAAAAAATTAGGATAAAATAGATGAGTAAAAGCAAAAGGAAAAAGAGTAAGAATCTCATAATTAACAGCAAGAATAATAAGAAAGCTAGATAAATAATAAAGAAATATAATAAGCTATTAGCAATATAGAGTCTTCACCTGAAAGTGAAAATAACAATAGTTTTAATATAATCTAGTCATAAACTAATGAGTCTAATTAAAGAGAAAAAGAGAGTAGTTTATTCGTCAATGCTCGTAAAGAAATAGACGAGTTAAAAAAGCATGTAGCGATCAATGATTAAGATTCTAACAATCTCTCAAATACTTCTTGGGAAAAGATAAACAAAGAGTAAAGCAGCGAAAATTTGGAAAGCCAAAACAAATAGAAGGAAGATTCAACCTCTTAGCTATTCAAAAAAATAGATGACAATGCTTTAGATTTAGATGGATTAGATTGAAATATAAATAAAATTATTGATGTTTTAAAACAATTTATTTTTTATCTGTAAGTATGCATTAAGGCGCTCATTCATTTTTTTTATTAAAACTAATAACACATCAAGTGTTAATATAATATTAAATTTTCAAATTAGATATTAATAATAAAGATTGATTTTACATTTAATTAATAAAATTTCATTGTTAATATAATTAAAAAAAATAAGCGTCTCTCAAGAAAATTAAATAAATTTTAAAATTTTAAAATAGCAACAAAAATAAATGTCAGTAACTTTGCATACTACGCACGGAGAACTAAAAATTGAAGTATTTTGTGAAAAAACTCCAAATGCTGCTAAAAATTTTTTAGCTTTGTGCGCTAGAGGAGATTATAATGGAACAATATTCCATAGAAATATAAAAGGGTTTATTATTTAAGGTGGTGATCCTACTAATACAGGAAAAGGAGGATAAAGTATTTATGGAAAGCCATTTAATGATGAAATTAAAGAAGATATTAAGCATGATAAAAGAGGAATGTTAAGCATGGCTAACTCAGGTCCAAATACTAATTTATCTTAATTTTTTATCCTTTATTCTAAATAAAATCACTTAAATGGATCATATACAATTTTTGGTAAAGTTATTGATGGCTGGGAGGCCTTAGACTTAATGGAAAAAGAACCAATAGATGCAAACGATAGACCACTAAACGAAATAAAAATAAATAAAGTAACAATACACGCAAATCCAATTGCAGACTTCGAAGAATGATTGTAGATATTAAAAAAATATATTTCTTGTTATAATACTTAATTTTTATGTAGAGTTTATAATCAATAAAAAAAACTAAATCTGATAATCTTTACATAAATATTATTTTATTTTCTTTAATTTAAGTTCAATTTATTTATATTTAAAAATAAAATGTTTATTTTGAAATTAAATAATTAAAATGTTTATAATAAATTTAGGAGAAATTAGTTAGAAAACAGAATTAATAAATAGGATTTTTAAAAATAAATAAATAATGTGGTTTAATAGTTTTTTATAAATTTTCTATTTTTAAATAATTTAACTAAAGTAAAAAAATAAATTAAATTAAAAAATTGTATTAAACCAAACTTTTTTAAGCTGGAGTTGCAATCAATTAGTAGTATTTAATTATATTTAAAGAGCTTTAAAATAATTTATAATTATTTAGACAACAATGAATTTATTTTAAATAAAATTAAAAGATTTTTTATTATTTATTAAAATTTATAAATCTCAACCAAAATCACTTTAATTTTCTAATTCATCTAAACTAAAGGATAATTTGGAAGATACTAATCTTCTATTTTTATATAGTATTCTTTAAAATTTATTTTTTGATAAAATACTTTCTTCACTACTCACACCAACGTAACAAATTCTAAGCGATTTCATGTAAGAAAAATTGGTAATTATTTAGCGATAATCTTCAAAAAGTAGGCTTTCTGATTTATTAAAGAGGAAAGTTAGATGTATCAAATTCTTTAAACTAGATACTTTTTATGAAACAAATATAGAGTCCTCAATCTAAACTTTATTACCTTCTTATATTTTTAGAGATAGATTTTTTAAATTTGATAATTATGATATGCTTTCAGCTACATTTCTTACAGATTTGCCTATTTTATTAAAATATTCGAAGTGTATTTGTAATTCTTATATATTAGTTAAATATTTGAGGCACTGCGCTAATTATGCTGCTCCATATTCTCCAATCACCATGGAAAATGAAATAATAGTGCTTAATGTTTTCACTTATGGCATATATTTAATAGCTTCCACAGGTTTAAAAACATAATCAAACAAATTACACTCAGGACTATTTTGCATTTCATATCCTATTGTTATTTAAGTTGTTATACTGGTATTCGGTTTTTGATATGAGATTTTGCTAGAGCATTAGTCTCTAAAAGAAGACAATTTTTAACTAAAGCTTGTCATCTCCATAGCTTTAAATAATTAACTTAGCTAAAGTTCGTAATCCTGCTCTATAGAATGCAAAAAAATAGATATTTCAATAGTTTCTAAACAGTCAACTTTCTCAATGACATTTGTTATTTTTTCAATTATACTAGAAGACACTTTATTATAGGAGTCTAAAGAAAAACAAAAAATTTAAAGGTCTTACAGTAAATGCAAATTCTCGATTAATTTTACAGCTCCATCTGCTTAGATATTATTGTTGCTTTCAATCCTTATAGTTAGTTCTTTTAAATTTACTAATTAGGATAAGCCTTCACCTATTGCTGCAGCTCCTTACGAAGATATGAGATTGTTTTTACCTATCCTAAGATCTAAGTGATAGATTTTTTATAAATATTATAAGCCCTTACCTATTTGTTAAGCTCCTTCATGTCCAATGTTGTTATTTTAACCAATTTCTAAGGAAAGAAAATTAAGGTTTTTCATATTAGGAAGAGCTCTTCCAAGTGCTATAGCTCCATGACTATTCATTCCTCCTTCTTTAATGGTTAAAGTTAGTCTTATTAAATTTTGTAACTTTGCAAAACTTTCTGCCAAATAAATCAATCCTTTTGAATCTAAGCTATTTTTTATTCCTATTTAAAATTTAAGTGATTCTAAGTTTACTAAATATTTTATGCCTTCACTCAAAAGAGCAGCATTCTAAATATCAAATCCATTTTCTTATGAAAAGCTAATAGTCAGTTCTTGCAATTTATCAAAATTTTTAAGTCCATTTTTAATATTTGTAGCAAGTTGTTTTGAAATCTCAAATTTCTTTCCAAATTTAATTGAGAGTTAATTGAGATTCTTAAATATGTTTAATTACTTCAATAGATCTTTTTGGTTTTCGCTTTAAGGATATTTTTACTTATTTAAATCAATTTTAAGTTAGGTTAATTATAGATTCTCTAACTAACTTGTATCATTTTTTTCTTCTTCTATTTCTATTTTTTATAACTACTCCATTTAATCTGAATTATTTTATGGCATTTATTATTACTGTTATTATTAATATAGATATTACAAAGGACTATAATCTTCACCGCACATGTCTAAATATTTAATAGGTGATAGGTTATCACTGGATATTGAATATAGTAAATTAGATCCAAGAGTTATGTTTACTTTTTGTAAATTTTTCTGTTATCCAAAATTATATAAAATATTATAAGAATAACCTGGGTCATCATAAACTCTAAATTTTAAGGTATTTAAACTCTATAAATTATTTAACCCTTTACAAAGAATATTAATGCCTTCTTCTTCAATTTCTTAATTCAAATGAATCCAAATGTCAAGAGATTTCAAATTGTGTAGCTCCTTTAATCCATTCCCTAATGAAACAGCCCCTTAGTAATCGATCTTTATCTCTCTACCAAAAAATAGCCACAAGGTATTTAAATTCTTTAGATATTTTATACAATTACTTAATTCGGCTGAGTATTAAGCATTTTCTTAGCTTTGGTAAAGCCATAAAGATAGCTCTTTTAAATTCTCAAGATTTTAGAAAATGTCTTATAAAATATCAGAGCCTTCATGATCTATGCTGTTAGGGAAAACATCTATGCAGAATGTCTCTAGCTACTTTAAACATTTTAATCCTTAACCTAATCCAATAAACCCATCAGTTTGAATGTTATTCCCTCTCATTCTTATGTTTAAACTAGTAACTTTGCTCAAATTTTGCAATGCCTTTCCGAAAGCAATGTAACTCTAGCTATCAACATCGCTTTCTCCATATAGAGTGATATCTAAATCTTTCAAACTTTTTAGATGAGACAATCCTTCTGATAACTCAAGTAATCCATGACAATTTCTGAGAGAGTTTTCATAAAATGTTAAACACAAATTCTCTAACTTTTACAGCTACTTAAACTCTTAACTAAATTTTCTTATGCCAAGTTAAGTGATGCAAGACTTGCATTCTAAAATAAAATTGAAGGTATTCAGCTTTTCTAATTTAGATAGTCCTTACCCAAGAGCACTAGCACCTTCTTCTCTTATATCTTCAACTAAATTTAAAGATAAAATTTCTAAATTAATTAAGCATTCAAGAGCTTGACCTAGTTTTATTGCTCCATACTTTGTAATTTTATTATTTTCTATTGATAAATCTAAATTTTTCATGTTTACACAATTCTTTAAACCATCAAATATTGCTTAAGATCCTTCTATCCCAATATAATTTTAATCTCTTATACAGAAATTAAAATTTTATAATTAAGTTAACTTTCCAAAAGACTCGCCTAATTTCTATGCCCCATAAATCCTTATTTTATTTCCAGTATCGAAAGTTAGTTTAAGAGTATTTATATTTAGTAAATTTTAAAGCGCTTCAGAAAAAAATAAAGCTCCTTCTTCTCCAATATTTGAGTTCGAACCAAAAAAGACTTCAAGTTATACTAAATTATTCAATTTTTTTATATTATTTGAAAGTTATTTGCATAAATTAACTCCTTCGTTATGCTAAAACTTTACTTCTACTTTGAATATCTTGAGATTTTCAAGTTATCCTACAGAATTAAAATAACAAATATTGCTCTCTAAATCTCTTTTTTTCAAAAATTCATTTAATTCAAGCTCTTCTAGCATTTTTAGTTGACTAATACTTTGTGATAATTCTATAACTACCTCTTTTTAGAATTCATGATTTTGCTCAAATGTTATGTCTAATATTTGTAAGTTTTTTAATTTCTTCAAATACTTTGATAATTCTTGTATGCATCTCGCTTTAATCATTTCACCATCTAAGCATAGTTTTAAGCTACTTAATTTAGGAAGAAAATCAAGAGCCTCAGAAAGGCTTAAAAAGCCTACTTCTTCTAACTTCCTAAAATCTATTTGTAAAAATAGTTTTTCAAGATTTTACAAGCCTTTGATTCCATCGCTCAATCCAATTAAACCTTCGTCAGTGATGTCATTCATTTCACCGATAGCCAAATAGAATTCAATTAAATTTGGTAGCTATTTAAGCATATTCCCTAAATCTATTAAACCTTTTGTGCCTAAATAATTTTTACGATAAATATCTAATTAAAGTTTATTTAAGTTCTATAACTTAATTATTCCCTATTCTAATATTTCCAATCCACCTAGTCCAGCAAAACACAGCTCATCTATACTCAATTATAATGCTTATAAGCTTAATAATTATTAAATTCCTTCCCTAATCACTTAATAATCTGAGTTTTATAAGATTGTGTTTGAATTAATCTTTAAATTTAGAAATTTAATCTGATTCTTTTCTCTAAAGCGATCTTTAATGATAGATAAATACTAGCTATTCTTATCAGTTATATTATCTATATTAATAATCACAGGAGAAGTCTCAATGAAATTTGAGAAGGCTTCTTCGATTTACTATATAGTATTGTCTTATGAAATATGTACTTCGCCTTTATTCATATAAATATATTATATCCTTACAAATAAATATAAAATATATAATTAAAAATAATAATTCCTTATATTTAATATTAATGAACAATCTTTATCAGGTTAAAAAATATCAAGCTTAAATATTGTTTAATAGAAAAAGATATATACATATTTATTTATTTATAATATAAAATAGTTAATTAGAATATTTCTTTTACTAAAAGGTTAAATCATTTATATTTTTATTTTGTAAAATGCTAAAATATATTAAAAAAAATAATCTAAAATGGTTTCTATTAAATACTTACCATTAGTTGTTGATAAAAATAACTTTTTAATCATTTTATAAAATTCATTTAGAGTTTAAAAATGATTAGTATTGTAGTTTTAAAAATAAAGAAATTGAGCAAGACACAGATTTTTTTAACTAAATTTAAAACAAATTGTTGGTATAATTTAGTTTGGTAATTGATTATTGACACAAAAAAAATTAATTTTTGTTTGTTTAATGTTTTTAAATAATTTTTTATTTTTTTAAGTTAAATATGTTTTGTAATTCTAATTTTTTAAAATAATTTTGAATCTAAAAAACATTTTTGAAATTCTTGTTAATATTTTTGAAGATTTTATAAAATTAAAAATAAAAAAAAACACAATCTTTCAATAAAATAGATATAACACAGTAAAAACAGCTGCTAAGATATACATAATTGTCTGCTGTTAACATGAATTAAGGTTTAATAATTAAATTATATCCTAGAATATTTGGTAATCTAAATATACTTCAATAAAAGTTAGTAATACTAAAACTAATTAAAAATTATTTTACTTTAATTTCTTTTGATCATTCTATCTAATTGGCCTTATGAAAATGAATTAATATTAATTTAGATAAAAGAATATTCTTACTTCATCAGGTTAAAAAGTTTGTTTTTTTTAAGCAGAAGGTTAATCATTAAAGATTGAATCTAAATCTTTATCATTCTTTTTATAATCTCTGTACTCTATTGGGCTACTCAATAGCATAAACTAGTCATGATTGATATTTTTGATATTGCCTTTACATAATAAATTTTGAAATTTGTTTATTTAAACAATAAAATTACTTCTTGTTCTAAAATGATATTTAGTTTAGTAGTTAGTTTATTAATTTACTTCTTACTCACTAATACTTTCACTAATTTATGAATCAATTTATGTTTGATTTTTGTTTTGCAATTCAGAAAACTTTATATTTACTGTCGGACTAAATTATTAGCTAAAAATAAAATTTTATGTTGTAGATTAGCTTTCTGAATTTAACTGAACCAAAAATTTTTTTGGAGAAGTTTAATTTGGATTAAATTATTAGCTGCTCTATTTTAAAATACCCATTTCTTTCCTCCTTTTGTAAAGAAGCGTTTTTCTGGTAGAATATGCTTAATTGTTAGTCTCTTTAAAGCTATTTTCATCATTAGGCTAAGGATTAGAAAAGAAAGGAGCATATTTGTCTCGTTTTTTTCTCTAAATATAATCTTAAATTTAAAGTCTAAGAAGCTAAAAATGGTTAAATTTTTTAAATGAATTGTCTTCTGTGTAGTATATTAATAAATAAAGAGAGTTCATATGTTATTTTAAGTATTTTTTAAAGTATTTGAGACATTTTTAACTGTTTTGCAAACTTCCTTTTAGAATTAATATAACTTTAGTTTTTTTTAACAAATGATAATTAAGCCTAATTAAGACATCTAGGTAAATTAACATGATTTTTAAAAATGCTGCTACTTGCAAAATATAAGCAACAATAGTACCAAGGTATAAAAGAATATCTTATTCTATAGCATTAAGCAGGATATATAATATTGTGAGCAAACAGCAAATTTAAGAAAAAAATAAATCTATTTTATAGTATTTAACCTTTTAGTATGGCTTTTTTAAAAAAATTAAACTTAGTTATATAGATAAAAAAGTAATCTTACTTAATATTTTTGCAAGAGCAGAAGATAGCAGTAAAGGATAATAAGCATCAAAGATGCTTTACTAAGTAAGTCGGAATCAAAATATATAACTAAAAATACTAAGACCAACCTTAAGTTCATTGCTAAAAACTCCCACAAATAAAATTTTTATCTATACCCACAAATTAGGAAACCATACTTATTAAATAAATAAAAAAATAAATAAATGGTAATATGAGTTACCGTAACTTCCTACTTATTCTACTATGCCAAAATTCAAAATTTTACTCATTTTTTTCAAAAATATAAAAAAAAATATAATAAAACTCGGCTTTGGGTCTATTGCTGAATAGAAAGTAAGAAGCTATGGTAGTTTATTTAAAGTATATAAATACCTTTTTAATTAATTTAAATTGATGTGAAAAATTATCAAAATGCTATGATTTACTCCATATTTAATAAATCAATATCCCTGGTACTAAAACTATCCATAAAAATGTCATTGGGATTATCATAGAAGTTATCAAAATCACATGATTGGTTGAATAGCACTTTTCTAATAAGTAGTAGTTCATAAATGACTCCTTACCTATCTTTTTGCAAGTAAAAGTCTAAACCAAAGACTCAAAGGAGCTTTACTATAAGAAAAAGAATAGGAAGACGAAGCAAATGACAGTAGAGTCTTTCTACAAATTATTTTAATTTATTTACTTATAAAAAATTATTTTTAAATTTAAATTTACTTTGAATTCAAAATAAAAAGAGTTCTTTTCTTGTTTAGAGAAATAGCTTATTACTTTAATTATTATAATGTAGAATATGAACCCTAAGGGAATAACTATTAAAGGAAATGCTATAAAAAATAACACTTTGTAATAATATACTGGTAAGATTTTACTAAATTTACTTACAATACAATCCAGCAAATTTTAATTGGAACTAATAGGAGAAAATATTGAGATTATTTGAAAGTTAAATATTGGTTTTGGACTAAGACTTGAAATACTGATAAATATTTAAAGATACCTAATCATTAATCTACTATAAAAACTTTTTTCACCTATTTAGCCTGAGTTACCTAATCTAATTAGTCCTAGCCTATCAATAATCAATACTTTAGTCATCATATTTAAATTAATTTTAGTTTAGTAAAATAAATATGTCAAATATAACAAAGTAATGAAACATATTAAAATTTATTCAACTATTTATTTTCCTTATGATTAGCATTAATAACAATTAACTTCTAAGCCATTTTACCCATAAGAATGATTCCAAAATTATCCTAATATATCACAAGTCTAGCATAGAGGTCCTATTAAACTTTTATTTTTTATCAATTAAATAATATACTTAAAACTAAAATAATTTTTGAGAAAAAATTACCCTTCAGAGCAATAATTAGTATCTTCTTATCCGTTACAAAAGTTTTACGATTTAGTGCAAGGTATAATGTCATCATTAAATTTATCAGATCTCCAAAATCCTTATTTTAAATTAATTTAGCTTCCATAACAAGAAATACTCGACGAATAATCACAAGGCTTGCATTACATATTACTTGTATTTGAGTTTGGATCTTCAATTGAATATGTACCATTTTAACATGTATAACAGTTTGCTAATGAACAAGATGTGCAAACTGATTATATTATTTCTCCTAATTAACAATTTCTAAAGTTGTAATCAATATAAATAGTTAAAGTATCAGTAAACCCTTGTGTTTAATTAGAAAATAAGTGGAATCCTTTAAATTACAATACTGCTCTCCCTATTTTACCTAATTACCCTTATTGTTTATAAAATATATTAAAATATACTCAAATTTTTTGCAAATGTTTATTTAAATATAGCAAAATATGCCATAAATCCTCTTTAATTTTATCCACTTTTATAAAAAAATTTATTTTGATGATAATTAATTTTTCACCATTTTATTCTTATAAAGATAAGAGGGAGTTTTGTGAGAATTTATGAGAATTTATAGTATTATTAAAAAATTACCTGATACTTAGTACTAATTTAAAAGAAATTCATCTAACTCAAAAGGTTGAATAGTTGCACCCTGTAATTTCAAGTCAATTTACCTTAAATCTTTAATATTATTTAGCAAATATAGCTCCTAGAGCTCAACATAATATTAAGAAAATTCTTATAATATTCTATCAGGGACATTTTTTTAACTCTAGAATTTTACTTAATTTCCTTCTTCGTCTAAGATGTTTATTTTCAAAATATTATTTTACGTTCCACTTTATACATCTTTAAATATATATATTGATCCATTTTGTAATAACTGATTATTAATTGTAGCACTTTATGGATAAGAACAGAAATTGTTACCATAGAATTAACCATAATTATCAATGCAATTATTTTAATAAGTGGTACCACATGAATCTTTAGCTAAGTTGCTTCTATTTTTTTTAAGGAACAAGGGTATAAAGGTCTAATATCTAGCTACTCCTCCAATTAAAGCTTTGTTTCTTTCAAAAGTACTATTCTATATTTAGATATTAGAGTCATTAAGCAAAAAAACTCCTCCATTTTCTCTAGCTGTGTTATTCGTAAAAGTTACATTATTTAGCACACAATCACACATATCAATAAAATAAAGTGATCCTCCATCTTTATTTAAAATAATATAATTAATAATTAAAAATATTGTAAATAATTACTTTAAGCTTCATTATCTATAAACTAACTATTTGATATGTTAACACGAGAAGCATCAAAATAAAAGACACCTCCTCCATATTATGTAGAATAAAGTTTATTTGAAATAAAATAAGATTAATCTATAATCACTTAGCTTTAGGTAATTACAATAGGTGAAACATTTTATAATTAACTCTCTTCTAGAGTAAAATTTGTTATTTAAAGCTTACTTGAAATAAGTGTTATTAAGCTAACAGATGAGTTGCTTAATTAACTTTTCATAGATGTATTTAGAAGATTAATAAAGGAAGAATTAGTATATATCATATAGCTATCTGGAATTAAGTATTTATTTTATTTTATTTCACTAAATGATATTCCAAAGTAACTATCTTATACTTCCAAATTATTAACTAAAGAGTTTTGAGATTATTATAAATATTAATTGGCATCAATTATTGCTAGATTTTTATTATTATTAAAATTTAAATAGCTAATAATAATATTTTTAGATATTACAGTTTACAATAAGAAAGAGAGCTATGTGCTAATATTATCTAAAATATCATTTTATTCCATAGTGATTTTATCCACGTGCTAAATTAAAAAGAAATTAGTCAAATTAATTTTGTTATTTACAATCTTATTTTTTGTAAATATAAATCCTGAATTTTTATCATAATCAGCAGTGTTGTTAAAAGTAAGAAATTGTTTTGTATTTATATTATTATCAGCAAAGTAATTCTCTGCTAGAATTACATATTATGTATTTTAAATAATTAAGGAAGTTTCAATATTTTGATTAGTAATATTGACTTTAATAAAACTAAAATAAAACAGATTTTAAGCAAATAAAGAGTTATTGTTAAATATTATTTAACATGAATAAAATTATAATTAATATAATTAAACATTCCCAAGTTATTATTCATCTTATTGGTCTTCATCTTACAAATAAATTATTAAATTTGATAAACTTATTTCAAATAGCTTATATGAGTTGATTAACTAATTTAAATTAATAATTCCTTCAACATAATTCTATTCATTAACTCCATTTATTGTAAGGCTAAATTGTAATTCTTCATTAGAACCCACTATTGGAAATCCTTAGAACTTAAAATTTTGATTCATATTTACTTAAATATCATGTTTATTTTAATAACCATTATCTATCAAAATATTTTTCCTCAAATTATCATATTATTTAAATCTTTTATATAGCTAAAAATAATCAGCATCATTAGTATTATATTAGCAATTGCTTCGACCTTTGATATCTGTCATCATGTAATTGATACCATTATAATTATATGAAAGAACACTTATTACACTATCAATTTCTGATTATTCAACTTTTAAATAAATATTTTCATAAAATTAGTTTCTATTTATAAATTATTATTTGACACTCTATTATTTCAATTTTTCATAATCTTCACTAAAATCAATTACTGAAAATGTCTACCCAAATTACACAAAAATTTAATTATTTTAAAGAAGAGTAACTTTCCTCTTCATAAAATTGGTCTCCACAAGAAAATTGCTTTGATAGAAATTTATTAATTAAAATGTTTAATAATCATATAGAATATAGTAGAAATCAGAACACACTAAAATCAATTAGTATTCTGGTTAAAGTATAATTTACTAATATGTCTACCAGCGAGATGTTGTTTAAATAAGCTACAGTAAAGTAAATGTTTCTTAATCATCGTTTTTATAGATTTGGCAATAGTTGTAATTTTGCAAATTTACTAAAATATAATCGGAATTTACAATAACTTAAAATATAGGATATTCTAAATAAGTTTATCTTTAAACTTTTATATTATTGCTTTCGACTAGGTATTGAACTAATTAACTATCAAAAGAGTAGCTAAAAAATATTTAATCAGTATATATTATCAAATCTATTATAGCTAGTTGATGAATTAGTGGAAATGATTTTGTTGCTATACCTGTTGAACTTTCTACAAAAGCAATAGAGTGGTTGACAAATATAATTATAAATTCAGTTGATTGTAAAATACCGTTGTTAAACTTATATAATGGCTTATCTAATTACTACTGGTATAATTTTAAGAAATTATATTTATTGCCATTCTAAATAATTTAATACGAAGTAATTTATTAATTATATCCGCAAACAATTGTGTTTTATTTGTTAACACTGTGAGAGCACTCTACTTAAATTTTTTGAATTAGCTCTAAGTTTTTTTTATTGATTAAATTAATCTACTTAGTAGTGGCTAAAACAAAAATATCTTCGTTTATTAAATATATCGTATTATTACATCTATCACTAAATTATAAAATAGGTCCATTTACTGCTTGTTAATCCATTAAAGACCACTTTTAAATATTACCATCAGATCTAGTATAATATAGGTTATTATTTTCTTCATCAAAAGCATAACTTATAATAGAAGATGCTCTATGAATAATCTAAAAATAGCTATTTTGTATAGAAAACTCGTATTCCCAAAATCTTACTGTTTGATCATTCGAAAATGAAATAATCTAAAATAATTGATTATAAATTTTCTATATTTTAAAATATTTTAAAAATAAAAATGTACCTAAAATGATTTCTAATTTAGTATAAAAGAATTAATGACATCTGTATGCTAGTCAAAAACTTGAATAACACTTAGTAAAGGAAATTTAAGTAAAACTATTCTAAAATTAGAATCTGAAATAATTAAAATTTAATTATCCTTTTATTTAATAAATAATATAATTAATTTCTAAATCAATTAAAATAAAATGCTTACTAAATCTAAATAGCCATATTTAATTTAAGCTATATTTATATATTAAAAAAGTGGTATTTGAGCATTTTAAGAATTATATGGCCATATTTACACTGTGTTATCTAATCCCATGCTCACAAACCTTTAATTAATAGGATCTAGAGCTATTGCTTACACTTAACCCTATTATAAAAAATAGAAAGTAAGTACAGATTAAAGTAATGTTAAAATAAATTATTACTTAATGAATAGGATACTGTTTCCTAAAAATGTAGCTTTAGGAAGTGGTATTGTAATTCCAAACATACCCATCTTAGTCAAAAGTAAGTATACAATAATTAAGCTAATCATATGCCCCATCATTTCCTTGTAAAACTTAAATTATTTCAACTTATTAATCTATACTACCTAGTTAAACTAATAATGGAAGCGAATCTAACTTTTTTAATTGTTGATAAATGAATTTTTAATTATTTTTTTTAATATATTTTTATATTTTATTTAAAATTTCATATAATTTTCTTTTTAAACATCTTATTCATTAAATTAATTACTGTAATAATTTTTTTAATTCATTTAATTTATAATTAATCATAAAGATTTGATTTATTCTTTTAAGTTAAAAAAATTTTTATATATGAAAACTTAAGAGGGTTAGAAATTAGGAGATTTTAAAGTGTTTATAAAATAAAGTAAAGTTAAAAAATTTACTCCGAATAACATTAAGAAGCCACTTGTTTAATCAATTATTATTCGAGTAACAGAGTAAATCGAAAGCAAATATTAATAATCATTAAGCAAATAGAAATTACTAATTTCAAGATCGTTTTTCCATACATAAATACTCCCACCTCCACAACCTGAGATTATTCTGTTGTTTTATACGTCTACAACAAATGTGCTAACATTTTGACAATCAATAGGATCATGCTAAAGTAATTATATGAAACTTAATTATGGATAACTATGTATAGCTATAGTGTTATCTAAAGAAGAAGTCACAATAATATCCCATTCAAAAATAATATTTAATTGGTTTATTTATTAAAGATGCTTTTTAAAAAACAAATAATTAATATAAAATTATAAATAGGTACATGAAAAAAAAAAATTACTTCAAATTAAGAAACTAAAATCTGATTATATGTTTAAAGATCATACTAATAAACTTTATTAGTATAAATAAATATGCTGTTTGTTTACTAATCTATAACTCCTCCTTAAGTTTGCTCTACAAATTAAATTTGATTCATTAATTTTTTCTAAGTGTAATCAATAAAATAAATCATAAGTCCTGAACCGTATAGAATTTTTTTATAAGAAGTGTTTATCTAAAACGTTGAAAGTGTAATTTAACTAGTCGCCTTCCAATCACAAACCTATTAATAAGCAAAATATTTTATGTGAGTAATTAAAAGGATTGAATTTACTTATTATAGAGATAAGTAGTCGTAACTAAAAATTTTGCTGGTAGAAAGCAAAATAATTAATAAATTTTCCTATTCATCAATTTATATAGATGAAACAGTAGAACTTAATTAATCAAGTTATTCATTTTTTAAAAAAACTTAAGATTAAACATCAATAAAAACAAGTTAGTTTCCATTAGAGACAACGAAGAGTAATTCTTCATCCAGCAGTATTAAACACTAGTTTGGTATTGTAATTGCAAAATTAATTATTTTTAAATCATTTGTCTATTTGTTAATTAAGATAATTTCGTTTGGAGAAGCCATTAAAATAGCCAAATATGTATTTCCAAAGCAAATATTTTAAGATACTTAATTTTACTTTTACGTGTATGATAAACTTTATATATTTATATTTTAAGGATTTTCTATATTTGCAATCTATTTGTAAAATAATTTATAAAATAAAATGTTTAGAATTTTAAACAAACATTAATATTTAAGTAAAATTTACTTATAGCGTACCAACTACATTAAAAAGGATCAATGAGTTTGATAAAGTATCAAAGTATGTTTAATTAGAATAATAATTTTGTAAATTTAAAGTATTTATTTAAATTTGGTGGCTATCCTATCCTTTTGTGAACATTTGTATCAAATTTTAATATACAATAATTGGTCCATATTGACTTTAAAAAACTTATACAGTATAATTGGCAATTGGCGAATCGTAGAGTAGATTAAATTATTTAGAATTAAAAACTAATAATTTTTAGCTTTAATCAATAACTAAAATAATCTCTAAATTGTTGTCAAAATATACATAGTTAACTTTGAAATTATTATCAAAATTTAGAGTTTATAAAAAAGTTCCATCAAGATATGTTGTTATTACTAAATAATTTTAAGGAGTCTAAAATGGCCAAATATATATTTAATCTCCTTACTATTTTAAAAAATGAATTGATTGTTAGGATTTTGAATTAAAAACCAAACCTTGTTAAATTATAATCTACTTTAAGTTGAGAGATTATAGTACTAGGTAAGATATTCCCCCTTAGGAAAGCTAAAGTACCCTAATTTCCCTTAATTCTCAATCATGTAAATTCTAAGTAATTCATCATCAAAGTAAAGACCTTCTACTTATTCAATTGGTACATCATTTGTATTGAAGCAGCTTGAATGCCTTTTTATTTGCCCATTTGTAATATCTATAAATAGCATTCCACTAGATGTTAACGTTTTTAATATGGAACCTTCAAAAATAGCATTAGGAGTAACTCCTAAAAGTAATCTTATTGATAATTAAATAGAATTTAGAAAGCTATTTATAAAAAATGTAATTTTTACTATGAGCCTAAGCATTTGTTAAGTTGTATAACTCTATTTTCGTTTACCACCACAGTTATCATTGTTTAATTTCCATAAAATACTGTGAAATCATCTCCTACAATTAGTTTAGTGTAATTTATCAATTATAAATCTTACGGATGTAGAACATTAAGATTATCATACACATGATAGTCATTATAATCCATCGATTATGTAGCAGGATTTATAAACTAAGAACCAAAATAAATCATTGAATTGTTTCCACATACTATCAAAGACCCATCTTTTAAAAATCCATAGTCATTAATTTAATTTGGAGAGAAAAAAAGTAAATTGGTTTAATTAAAATTTTAATCCAAAGAGAAAATGGAATATCCACTTATATTATAACTTATGAATGTTAATCCTTAGCTTTAATAGAATTTCTAATGAGTTATATTTCCTAATTAAAATGATAAATTATTTTCAATTTAAAAATTAGTTTAGCTTATCTTGTAAATGCTATTCTTAGTTGTAAGAACATATATGTAGTCTTAATTAAAATCACTTTCGCATTGAATTATATCAGAATCTAATTTTATTTAAGAAAATTATTCATTCGAGCGAAGGCAGACCTTTTAAATTTGCAAAAAAATTTGTAAAAAATTATAATTTCATTTAAAATTATAATAATTAAAAACTCTATAATTAATTTTAAAACGAAAGTGAATTGATAAGTAGAAATAAGTAACTTCATTAAAAGAGAAAATTAATCATTGATTTTGAATTTAATTTAATAAAAGAGGAAAAGTAAAATATATTTTACATAGTTATCTTTAGGGAAGTACAAAATACTATTTTTAATGTTGTAACATACTTAAATTTATTTATATTAACTATCTAGCATTACATTGTTAAACTTAACAGCTGTACTATTCTATTGGTAGAGACTTTGTTAATACACATTAAAATTGATATCTATTATGTATATGAAAGTTTGTGGTAAAGATGGATCAGAAATGTTGATTTGCTTATCAGTAAAAATAGAATAAATTTGAATTTTTTGATCAGAAAAATATGAAGTTGAATAAAAAAGACTAGCATCTGTAAGATTCCACACTCCAAGCAATCCTTAACTTCCATAATCTACCATTAACTACTCATATTTATCTTAATTTTTAAAGAAAAATAATTCTCCTCCTAAAACATTCTATTCTCCTATTTATCCTTAACAATTAGTAGAGGAATAACCTAAATCAATATCAAATGGACAAATACTTTAAAATGACATTTTTATTAAACTTAGGCAAGCTAATATTATTAAAAGCTTATCCATTTTACAAAATAGTTATTTATTTATTTATTTTTATATTATCTTTTACTTATATTGATTTTGAAAAATTAATTTATATTATATACATATATTAATCATTTAAATTTTATGTTTATTTATTTAATATCCACTCATAAAATAAATACATTTACTTGACTAATAAAAAATCCTGACTTTTAATAATATATATTATAATAAGGGAACTCTAGTGAACAGTGTTTTGTGGCCTTATGAAAAAATAATTTTTCAAATAAATTAAAAATTTATTAAAGTATATTTTATTTTTTATATAATTGCCCTCCTTTTTTTAAATCTTAAAATATTCGATTGTGCCCTCATTTTACAAATTAAATTTGATTCATAAATACATATAAAAAAATAAAAAAAGATATTTTAAATAGCAAAGTGCTATAATATTTTTGAAGATTATTTTATAAAATTAAAAACAAAAAAATACACAATCTTTCAATAAAATTAATATTACACAATAAAAACAGCTGCTAAGATATATATAATTGTCTGCTATTAATATGAATTAAGGTTTAATAATTAAATTATATCCTATAATCTTTGGGAATCTAAATATACTTCAATAATAGCTAGTAATTATAAGACTAATTAAATATTATTTTTATTTAATTTCTATTGATCATTCTATCTAATTGACCTTATGAAAATGAATTAATAATAATTTAAATAAAAAGAATATTCTTACTTCATCAGATTAAAAAGTTTGTTTTTTTTAAGCAGAAGGTAAATCATTAAAGATTGAATCTAAATCTTTATCATTCTTTTTATAATCTCTGTACAATAGCATAAACTAATCATGATTGATATTTTTGGTATTGCCTTTAAATAATAAATTTTGAAATTTGTTTATGTAAACAATAAAATTACTTCTTGTTCTAAAATTATATTTAGTTGAGTAGTTATTTTATTAATTTGCTTCTGACTCACTAATGCTTTCAGTAAATTATGAATCCATTTATGTTTGATTTTTGTTTTGTAAATCAGAAAACATTTTATTTGCTGTTGGACTAGATTATTAGCTTAGCATAATATTTTATGTTGTAGATTAGCTTTCTTAATTAAACTAAACCAAAAATCTTTTTGGAGAACCTTAATTTGAATTTAATTATGAGTTTCTCTATTTTTAAAATACCCATTTGGAAAGATAGGTTTTTCTGGTAGAATATGCTTAAGTGTTAGTCTCTTTAAAGCTATTTTCATCATTAGGCTAAGGAATAGAAAAGAAAGGAGCATTTTTGTCTATTTTTTTTCTCTAAATATAATCTTAGATTGAAAGTCTAAGTAGCTAAAAATTGTTGAATTTTTTAAATGAATTGTCTTCTGTGCAGTAGATTAATAAATAAAGAGAATTCATATGTTATTTTAATTATTATTTAAAGAATTTGAAGCATGTTTACCTGTTTTGCAAATATCCTTTTATAATTAATACAACTTTAGTTTTTTTAACCAAATGATAATTAAGCCTAATTAAGGTATCTAAGTAAACTAAGATAATTTTTAAAAATGCTGCTACTTGCAAAATATAAGCAATAATAGTACCAAGGTATAAAAGAATATCATATTCTATAGTATTGAGCAGGATATATAATATTGTGAGCAAACAGCAAATTTAAGAAAAAAATAAATCTATTTTAAAGTATTTAATCTTTTAGTATGGCTTTTTTTAAAAAATATTTAAAATAGTTTTTCAAATAAAAAAAGTAATCTTACTTAATATTTTTGTAAGAGCAGAAGATAGCAGTAGAGGATAATTAGTATCAAAGATGCCCTACTAAGTTTGTCGGAATCAAAAAATATTACTAAAAATACTAAGAGCAGCTTTAGGTTCATAGCTAAAAACTCCCACAAATAAAATTTTTATCTATAACCACAAATTAGGAAACCGTACTTATTAAAAAAATAAAAAAATAAATATATAGATGGTAATATGATTTACCGTAACTTCCTACTTATTCTACTAAGCCAAAATCATAAATTTTACTCATTTTTTATTAAATGATGATTTCGTAAATATTTTATAAAAAATATAATAAGACTCAGTTTTGGTGTAAGAAGCTACGGTAAATTATTTAAAATATATAAATACCTTTTTGATTAATTAAAATTGATATGAAAATTTATCAAAATGCTATGATTTACTCCTTATTTTATAAATCAATATCCCTGGTACTAAAACTATCCATAAAAATACCATGGGCATTATTATAGATGTTATCAAAATCACATGATTGGTTGAATAGCACTTTTCTAATAAGTAGTAGTTCATAAAGAACTCCTTACCTATTTTTTTGCAAGTAAAAGTCGAAACCAAAGACTCAAAGGAGCTTTACTACAAGAAAAAGAATAAGAAGATTAAGCAAGTGACAGTAGAGTCTTTCTAGAAATATATTTGAAATTATTTACATGTAAAAATTCTTTTGAAATATAAATTTACCTTGAATTCAAAATAAAAAGAGTTCTTTTCTTGTTTAGAGAAACAGCTTATTATTTTAATGATTATAACATAGAATATGAACCCTAAGGGAATAAGTATTAAAGGAAATGCTATAAAAAATAGCACTTTGTAATAATATACAGGTAAAATAGTACTAAATTGACTTACAATACAATCGAGCAAATTTTAATTGGAACTTACAGGAGAAAATATTGAGATTACTTCAAAGTTAAATATTGGTTTTGGACTAAGACTGGAAATACTGATAAATATTTAAAGATATCTAATCATCAATCTACTATAAAAACTTTTTTCACCTATTTAACCCGAATTACCTAATCTAATTAGTCCTAGCCTATCAATAATCAAGACCCTAGTCATCATATTCAAATTATTTTTAGTTTAGTAAAATAAATATGTCAAATATAACAATGTAAAGAAACATATTATCATCTATTAAACTATTTATTATCCTTCTGTTTAGCATTAATAGCAATTAACTTCTGAGCCACTTTACCCATAAGAATGATTCCAAAATTATCCTAATATATCACAAGTCTAGCATAGAGGTCCTATTAAACTTTGTTATTTATCAATTAAAAATATTTTAAACTAAAATAATTTTTGAGAAAAAATTACCCTTCAGAGCAATAATTATTATCTTCTTATCCGTTACAAAAATTTTACGATTTAGTGCAAGGTATTATATCATCGCTGAATTTATCAGATCTCCAAAACCCTTATTTTAAATTAATTTAGCTTCCATAGCAAGAAATACTTGACGAGTAATCACAAGGCTTACATTACATATTACTTGTATTTGAGTTTGGATCTTGAATTGAATATGTACCATTTTAACATGTATAGCAGTTTGCTAATGAACAAGATGTGCAAGCTGATTATATTATTTCTCCTATTTAACAATCTCTAAAGTTGTAATCAATGTAAATAGTTAAAGTATCAGTAAATCCTTGTGTTTAATCAGAAAATAAGTAGAATCCTTTAAATTATAATACTGCTCTCCCTCTTTTTCCTAATTACCCTTTTTTTTTTATAAAATAATATATTTAAATTTACTTTTGAATTTTGAGTAACTTTAAGAGAAAATTATGTGAGAATTAATGAGGATTTTATGGTATTATTAAATAATTACCTGATACTTAGTACGAATTTAAAAGAAATTCATCTAACTCAAAAGGTTGAATAGTCGCACCTTATAATTTTAAGTCAATTTACCTTAAATCTTGAATATTGTTTAGTAAATATAGCTCCTAGAGCTCAACATAATATTAAGAAAATTCTTATAAAATTCTATCTGGGACGTTTTTTAAACTCTAGAATTTTACTTAATTTCCTTCTTCGTCTAAGATGTTTATTTTCAAAATATTATCTTACGTTCCACTTTATACATCTTTAAATATATATATTGATCCATTTTGTAGTGATCGATTATTAATTTTAGCACTTTATGGAAAAGAGCAGAAATTGTTACCAAAGAATTAACCATAATTATCTATGCATTTATTTTAATAAGTTGTACCACATGAATCATAAACTAAGTCGCTTCCATTTTTTTTAAGGAATAAGGGTATAAAGGTGAAATATCTAGCTATTCCTCCAATTAAAGCTTTGTTTCTTTCAAAAGTACTGTTCTATATTTAGATATTTGAGTCATTAAGTAAAAAAACTCCTCCATTTTCTCTAGCTGTATTATTCATAAAAGTTACATTATTTAGTAGACAATCACACATATTAATAAAATATAGCGATCCTCCATCTTTATTTAAAATAATAAATAATTAATAATTAAAAATAAATATTGCAAATAATTACTTTAAGCTTCATTATCTATAAATTAACTATTTTATATTTTAACATGAGAAGAATCAAAATAAAAGACACCTCCTCCATATTATGTAGAATAAAGTTTATTTGAAATAAAATAAGATTAATTTATAAGCACTTAGCTTTAGTTAATTGCAATTGGTGAAACATTTTATAATTAACTCGCTTCTAGAGTAAAATTTGTTATTTAAAGGTTATTTGAAATAAATGTTATTAAACTAACAGATGAGTTGCTTAATTAGCTTTTCATAGATGTATTTAGAATATCAATAAAGGAAGAATTAGTATTTATCAAAAAGCTATCTAGTATTAAGTACTTATTTTATTTTATTTCAGTAAATGCCATTCCAAAGTAACTATTTTATACTTCCAAAATATTAACTAAAGAATTTTGAGATTATTATTATAATAATTAATGACCATCAATTATTGCTAGATTTATATTATTATTAAACTTTAAATAGCTAATCATAATATTTTTAGATATAAAAGTTTACAAAAATTTAGAGAGCTATGTGCTAATATTATCACAAATCTCATTTTAATCTATAGTGATTTTGTCTACATTCTAAATTAAAAAGAAAGTAGTCAAATTAATTTTGTTATTTACAAATTATTATTTCTAAAAATAAATTCTGAATCCTTATAATAATCAACAGTGTTGTTAAAAGTAACAAATTGTTTTGTATTTATTTTATTATCAGCAAAGTTATTATCTACCATAATTAAATTTTATGTGTTTTAAATAATTAAGGAAGTTTCAATATTTTGATTAGTAATACTGACATTAATAAAACTAAAAGATAACAGATTTTAAGCAATTAAAGTTTTATTGTTAAAGATAATTTCACATGAAAGAAATTATAATTATTGTAACTAAACACTTCCTATTTATTATTGCTGTTATTGGTCTTCTTCTTCTTACAAATGAATTATTAAATTGTAAAAACTTATTTCTGATAAAGTTTATGAGCTGATTAATTAATTTAAATTAATAATTCCCTCAACATAATTAGTTCCATTTATTCTAAGGATATATTAGAATACATTCTACACTGGAAATCTTAAAAACTTAAAATTTTCATACATATTTAAATAAACGTAATGTTACATTAAAAAACCATAAAAAAGCAAAGTATTTTCCCTCAAATTAAAATATTATTAAAGTCTTTTTTATAGCTAAAAATAATCAGCAACATTAGTATTATATTAGCAATTGCTTTGACCTATGATATCTGTCATCATGTAATTGATACCATAATAATTATATGAAAGAATGCTTATTATGTAATCCGATTATACTTATTCAACTTTTAAATAAATATTTTCATAAAATTATTTTCTATCAAAATATTATTAAATGAGTTTCAATTATTTCTATTCAGGATATTCACTAGGACCATATACTAAATAATTCTACCCAAATTACACAAAAATTTAATTATTATTAAGAAGAGTAGCTTTCCTCTTCATAAAATTGGTCTCTACTCTTGAATTGCTCTGATAAAAATTTATTAATTCAAATGTTTAATAATCAAATAGAATATAGTAGAAATCAGAACTCACTAAAATCAATTAGTATTCTGGTTAAAGTATAATTTACTAATATGTCTACCAGCGAGATGCTGTTTAAATAAGCTATAATAAAGTAAATTAATCTTAATCATCATTTTTATAGATTTGGCAATAGTTGAAATTTTGCAAGTTTACTAAAATATAATCAGAATTTACAATCACTTAAAATATAGGATATCCTAAATGAGTTTATCTTTAAACTTTAACATTATTATTTTCGACTAGGTATTAAACTAATTAACTATCAAAAGAGTAACTAAAAATTATTTACTCTCTAAAGATTATCAAATCTATTATAGCTAGTTGATGAATTAGTGGAAATTATTTTGTTATCAAACCTGTTGAACTTTCTACAAAAGTAATAGAGTGGTTGACAAATATAATTATAAATTCAGTTGATTGTAAAATACCGTTGTAAAACTTAAACAACGGTTTATCTAATTACTACAGGTATAATTTTAAGAAATTATATTTATTGCCATTCTAAATAATTTAATATGAAGTAATTTATTAATTATATCCGCATACAATTATGTTTTATTTGTTAACACTGTGAGAGCATTCTACTTAAATTTTTTGAATTAGCTCTAGATTTTTTTTGTAGATTAAACTGATCTACTTAGTAGTGGCTAAAACAAAAATATCTTCGTTTATTAAATATATCGTATTATTACATCTATCATTCAATTATAAAATAGGCCCATTTATTGCTTGTTAATCCATTAAAGACCACTTTTAAATATTACCATCAGATCTAGTATAATATAGGCTATTATTTTCTTCATCAAAAGCGTAACTTATAATAGAAGATGATCTTTAAATAATCTAATAAAAGCTACTTTGAATAGAAAACTCGTATTCCCAGAATTTTACTGTTTAATCATTCGAAAATGAAATAATCTAAAATAATTTATAAAAATTTTTCTATATTTTAAAATATTTTAAAATAAAAATGTACCTAAAATGAGTTCTAATTTAGTATAAAAGAATTTATGACATCTCTATGCTAATCAAAAACTTGAATAACATTCAGATCAGGATATTTAAGTAAAGTTATTCTAAAATTAGAATCTGAAATAATCAAAATTTAATGATCCTTTTATTTAATAATTATAATTATATTATTAATTTTTAAATCAATAAAATTTTAAATAAAATGTTTACTAAATCTAAATAGCCATATTAAATTTAAGCTATGTTTATATATTCATAAAGTGGTTTTTAAAGATTATAAGAAAAATATGTCCATATTTATACTTTTTTATCTAATCCCATGCTCACAAAATTTTAATTAGGAGGATCTAGAACAATTGCTTTTACTTAACCCTATTATAAAAATAAATAAATAAATAAATAAATAAGTAGAGATTAAAATAATATTAAAATAAATTATTACTTGATGGATAGGATACTGATTTATAAACATATAGGTTTAGGAAGTGATACTGTAATTCCAAACATAACCATTTTAGTCAAAAGTAAATATACATTAATTATACTGGTCATATACCCCATCGTTTCCTTGTAAAACCTAAATTATGTCAACTTATTAATCTATACTACCTAGTTAAACTAATAATGGAAGTGAATCTAACTTTTTTAATTGTTGATAAAATAAATTATTAATTATTTTTTTAAATTTATTTTTTAGAGTTAATAATATTTTATTTAAAAGTTCATGTAATTTTATTTTTAAAAGGCTTATTAATTAAATTAAATACTGTAGTTATTTTTTAATTCAATTAATTTATAATTAACAATCTAGTTTTGATTAATTTATTTAAATTTTAAGTTAAAATACAAATGAATATTTAAGAGGGTTATAAAAAATGAGATTTTAAAGTATTAAAGTATTTAAGTCTAATTTAAAAATTTACTCCAATTAGTATTAATAAGTTGTTTGTTTAATCAATTATTATTCGAGTAACAGAATAATTCTACAGCAAATATTAATAATCTTTAAGTAAATAGAAATTATTAGTTGAAACATTATTCTTCCATACATAAATACTCCCACCTCCGCAACCTGAAATTATTCTGTTGTTTTATATGTCCACAGCAAAAGTGCTAACATTTTGACAATCAATAGGATCATGTTAAAGTAGTTATATGAAATTTAATTCTGGATAACTATGTATAGCTATTGTGTTATCTAAAGAAGAAGTCATGATAATATTCCATTCATAAATAATATTTAATTGATTTATTTATTGGAGATGCTTATTAAAAGATAAATAATTATATAAAATTATTAATAGGCCAATGAAAAAAAAATAATACTTCAAATTATGACACCAAAATCAGATTATACGTTTAAAGATCATACTTATAAACTTTTTTAGTATAAATAAATATACTTTTTGTTTACTCATCTACAACTCCTCCTTAAGTATTCTCTACAAATTAAATTTGTTTCATTAATTTTTTCTAAGTGTAATCAATAAAATAAATCTTATTTTCTAAACCGTATAAAATTTTTTTATAAGAAGTGTTTATCTAAAACGTAGAAAGTGTAATTTAACTAGTCACCTTCCAATCAAAAACCTATTAATATGCAAAATATTGTAAGTGTGTAATTAATGGGATTGAATTTACTTATTGCAGAGATAGGTAATCGTAACTAAAAATTTGGAGTGTAGAAAGCAAAATAATTAATAAGTTTTCCTCTTTATCAATTTAGATTGAGGAAACAGTAGAGCTTACTTAACCAAGTTATTCATTTTTTAAAAAAATTTAAGATTAAACATCAATAAAAATAAGTTAGTTTCCATTAGAGACAACTAAGAGTAATTCTTCATCCAGAAGTATCAAACACTAGTTTGGTACTATAGTTGCAAAATTAATTATTTTTAAATCATTTGTCTATTTGTCAATTAGGATAATTTCGTTTGGAGAAGCCATTAAAATAACCAAATATTTATTTCCAAAGCAAATATTTTAAGATACTTAATTTTACTTTTGCAGGTATGATAAATTTTTTATATTTATATTTTAAGGATTCTCTATAATTGCAATCTATTTGTAAAATAATTTTTTAAGTAAAATATTTCAAATTTTGAACAAAAATTAATATTTAAGTAAAAATTACATATTATAACTTCCCAACTACATTAAAAAGTATCAATAAGTCTGAAATAGTATCAAAGTATGTTTAATTAAACACATAATTTTGTAAATTTAAAGTATTTATTTAAATTTGGTGGCTATCCTATCCTTTAGTGAGCATTTGTATCAAATTTTAATACACAATAATTGGTCCATATTAACTTTAAAAAACTTATATAGAAAAATTGGTAATTGGAGAATCGTAGAGTAGATTAAATTATTTAGAATTGAAAACTAATAATTTTTATCTTTAATCAATAACTAAAATAATCTCTAAATTGTTGTCAAAATATACTTAGCTAACTTTGAAATCATTATCAAAATTTAGAGTTTGTAAAAAAGTTCCATCAAGATATGTTGTTATTACTAAATAATTTTAAGGAGTCTAAAATGGCCAAATATATATTTAATCTCCTAACTATTTTAAAAAATGGATTGATTGTTAGGATTTTGAATTAATAATTTTACCTTGTTAAATTATAATCTACTTTAAGTTGAGAGATTATAGTACTAAGTCAGATATTCGCCCTTAGGAAAGCTAAAGTACCCTAACTTCCCCTAATTCTCTATCATGTAAATTCTAAGTAATTCATCATCAAAGTAAAGATCTTCTACTTATCCTATTGGCACATCATTTGTATAGAAGCAGCTTGAATGCCTTTTTATTTGCCCATTTGTTATATCTATAAATACCATTCCACTAGATGTTAATGTTTTTAATATGGAACCTTCAAAAATAGCATTAGGAGTAACTCCTTAAAGTAATCTTATTGATAATTAAATTGAATTTAGAAAGCTAATTATAAAAAATTTAATTTTTACTATGAACCTAAGCATTTGTTAAGTTGTATAACTCTACTTTCGTTTACTACAACAGTTATCATTGTTTAATTTCCATAAAATACTGTGAAATCATCTCCTACAATTAGTTTAGAGTAATTTATCAGTTTTAAATCTTACGGAGGTAGAGCATTAAGACTATTATACACATGATAGTCATTATAATCCATAGATTATGTAGCAGGATTTATAAACTAAGAACCAAAATAAATCATTGAATTATTTCCACATACTATCAAAGACCCTTCTTTTAAAAATCCATAGTCATTAATTTAATTTGGAGAGAAAAAAAGTAAATTTAGTTAATTAAAATTTTAATTCAAAGAGAAAATGGAGTATCCACTAATATTATAACTTATGAATGTTAATCCTTAGCTTTATTAGAATTTCAAATGAGTTACATTTCCTAATTAAAATTATAATGTATTTTAAATTTCAAAATTAGTTTAGCTAATCTTGTAAATGTTATTCTTAGATGAAAGAACATAAATGTAGTCTTAACTAAAATCACTTTCGCATTGAATTACTTCAGAATCTAATTCTATCTAAGAAGATTATTCAATCGAGCTAAGATAGATCTTTTAAATATACAAAAAAATTTAGTAAAAAATTCTAATTACATATAAAATTATAATAAATCGAAAACTCATTAATTAATTTCAGAATGAAAGAAAATTAATAAGTAGAGATAAATAACTTCATTAAAAAAGAGAAAAATAAAAATTATTGATTTTGAATTTAATTTAATAAAAGAGGAAATAAAGTAAAATTTATTTTACAAAGTTATCAAAAGGGAAGTACAATCTACTATTTTTAATGTTGAAGCAAACTTAGATATTTTTCTATTAATTATCTACCATTATATTGTTAAATTGAATAACTGTAATATTCTATTGATAGAGACTTTATTAATACACATTAAAATTGATATCTATTATGTATATGAAAGTTTCTGGTACAGAAGGATCAGAAATGTCGATTTACTTATCAGTGAAAATAGAATGAATTTCCATTTTTTTATAATCATATGAATTTGAATAAAAAAGACTAGCATCTGTAAGATTCCATGCTCCAAGCAATCCTTTCTTTCCATAATCTACCATTAGCTATTCATATTTATCTTACTTTTTAAAGTACAATAATTCTCCTCCTAAAACATTTTAATCTCCTATTTTTCCTTAACAATTAGATGAGGAATAACCTAAATCAAAATCAAAAGGACAAATATTTTAAAATGATATTTTGATTAAATTTAGACTAGCTAATATTATTAAAAGCTTATCCATTTTTACAAAATAGTTATTTATTTATTATCTTTTTCTTTTATTAATTTTGAAAAACTAATTTATGTTATATACATAAACTAATCGGTTAAATTTTACGTTTATTGTATTATTCTTTTTTCTTTAACAAATATGCATTAATTATTACGCATTACTAATTTATTTAATTTTATATTTATATTTAAAATTTTATTTTGCTTTTTTGTCTGTCTTCTTTCTTGTCAGAGTCTTTATCTTAGTTTCACTCTATGATTTTACTTCGTTTTCCTATTTAGATATTTAATTTTAAATTCTATTTAAATTTCATAAGCAGAGTTTTTCTCTTCTTCTGCAAAATTTTTTGATTTTTTATGAACCTTCTTGGTTGTTCTTAATTTGGTTCCTAAATATTTCTTAGCAAATATCTAGAATAAAGAGAAATTAATTCTTTCTGCTTAGAATTTTAAATTTTTTCTAATTTATTTTAATAATATTGGGTCAAAAAAGGCCCTGTTTCTTTTTGGTTTTATTTATTTTATGAGGTTTTGTTTGATTTTTTTATATAGTAAAAGTCAGTCTTTTTGATTAAGTATTTATTTTGGTCAACTCTTGTTATTTATACACCTTACATCCTATCATGTTAAATGTACAAAATTACCCTAACATGATATTTCTACACCTTATGCAACTCTTGTTAATTCTCCACCTTTGTCATAACATGCTAAATGTACACTTTACAAAAAAAAATATAAAATTTATTTATTAAATTAATTTATGATAAAATTAATTATTTTTAATTCTTTTTTCATAATTTGAATGAATTTTACATATTCAATAAATTTAAAATAAAGTCTTTTGATAAATCATTATTGTTTTTATTTATTAATTTGTGTTATTTATATTTCATTCAAAATTTAAAGATTTGAGGTTAAAATCAATTTATTTGTATTTGATTATTAGGTAAAAAAATAAATTAAAGAGGAGAAAAATAAAAGTTTATAAAGGTATTAAAAATTAATGAAGTAATCTCAAAGAAAAAAGAAGCCTTCTCTAAATAAAAAAGAAGCATAAAAAGAAAGTAAGACATATCACAGAATCGTATTAAAGTAGTTAGCAGCATCTTTTCAGTTGAAAACTAATAAGGGATAGTTTCTTTTTCTTAAAATGAAGATACAAGCTCCAACAATTCATTTGATGAAAATAATGAAATAGAAGAGAATTTACAATCGGGGCTTTTTTAGATCAGCAGGCAGAAAAAACCTCTCTGCCACACTATTTTTTCGCCTTCCAAGTATTTTCCTTGGAGGGCTACTTTTTAGACTTTTTTAAAAACAATTTTTAACAAATTTTTAATAATTTTTATATGTGCTATTTATAAATTTATTTAAAATAAAAAAAAAGTTGTTCTTCCCTTTAAGTGAAATTATATTCACATTTAAATTAATAGTCAAGGTGATACTTATAAAATTCTTGATTGAGACTTATAAAACTTACTTCTTGTAATTTACTAAAATAATTTTGTAAAAATGGTTTTTCAATATTTTACAAGCCTTTCATTCCAGCTTAATCCAATTAAACCTTTATCATTGATCAGATAGCCAAAATTATATTCAATATAAATTCAGTAGCTATTTAAGCATATATCCTAAATCTATTAAACATATTGTACAAATGTTTTAAAAGGTTTTATAATTACTAAATATCTCAGCTAATCACTTAATATTTTGAGATTTATAATATTGTGTGAGAAAATTTAATGAGATTCTTCTATCTAAAACTATTTTTAATGATAAATAAATGCTTACTATTCTTTTCAGTTTTATCTATATGAATAATGATAGGAGAAGTCAAATGAAGTTTGAGTCTTCATCTTCTATTTACTTTTCAATATTGTCTATTAAAATATGTAATTCACCATAATTCATATTAATATTTTCTATCCTTACAAATAAATAAAAAATATAATTAAAAATAATAATTTCTTATATTAATATTAATAAAGAATGTTTATCATCAAGTTAAAAAATATCAAGCTTAAATTTTATTTTATAGAAAAAGATAACATATTTATAATATAAAATAATTAATAAAAATATTTGTTTTAATAAAAGGTTAAATTATTTATTTTTTATTTTGTAAAATGCTAAAATTTATTTAAAAATAATCTAAAATGGCTTTTTTGAAACTCTTGACACTTTGATAAAATTAAATACAAAAAAAATACAAACTTCCAATAAAATTGAAATAATTCAATAAAAACCAATAAAAACAGCAAGATCAATATAATTGTAATTGTCTTCTATTAACATGAATTAAGGTTTAATAAATAAATTTTATCATAGAATGTTTGGCAACATAAATTTATTTCAATAAAAAGAATTTATTCTAAGATTAATTAATTAAATAGAACTTTTCTTAAATTTTTTTTGATCATTCTGTCTAATTGGACTTATGAAGAAGAATTAATAATAATTTAAATAAAAGAATATTCTTATTTCATCAGATTAAAATTTTTTTTTTTAAGCAGAAGGTTAATCATTAAAGATTGAATCTAAATCTTTTTATCATTCTTTTTATAATATCTGTACTCTATTGCGCTACTCAGTAGCATAAACTAATCATGATTGATATTTTTTATATTGCCTTAAAAAATACATTTTGAAATTTGTTTATTTAAAGAATAAAATTACTTCTTGCTCTAAAATTATATTTAGTTTAACAGATATTTTACTAATTTGCTTCATACTCACTAACACTTTCACTAATTTATGAACCAATTTATGTTTGATTTTTATTTTGTAAATCAGAAAACTTTATATTTACTGTTGGACTAAATTATTTGCTAAAAATAACATTTTATGTTGTAGATTAACTTTCTAAGTTAAACTGAACCAAAAATTTTTTGTAGAAGTTTATTATGGATTTATTTATGAAATGCTCTATTATAATACCTATTTCTTTCATCTGAATCAAAATATATAACTAAAAATACTAAAGCAGCCTTAAGTTCATTGCTAAAATTTCCCTCAAATAAAATTTTTATCTTTACTCACAAATTAGGAAGCAGTACTTATTAAAAAATAAAAAAATAAATATATAAATAATAATATGAGTTACGTAACTTCCTACTTATTCTATTAAGCCAAAATTCAAAATTTTACTCATTTTTTAATTAAATTGAAATCATTTTTCACTTCACTCACTCAGTTTTGGATTACACTTTAAATTTTAATGTAATAAAAAACTAGAGAATTTACAATCGGAGCATTTTTAGATCAGTGGGTAGAAAAAACGATTCTACCTTACTATTTTTTCGCCTTCCAAGTATTTTACTAGGAGGGCTACATTTTCAAACTTTTTTAAAAACATTTTTAACAATTTTTTAATTTACATTAAAAATTCATTAAAGTATATTTTATTTTTTATGTTATTGCCCTCCTTTTTTTAAATCTTAAAATATTCCATTGTGCCCTCATTTTACAAATTAAATTTGATTCATAAATACATATAAAAAAATTAAAAAAGATATTTTAAATAGCAAAGTGCTATAATATTTTTGAAGATTATTTTATAAAATTAAAAACAAAAAAATACACAATCTTTCAATAAAATTGATATTACACTATAAAAACAGCTGCTAAGATATATATAATTGTCTACTATTAATATGAATTAAGGTTTAATAATTAAATTATATCCTAGAATCTTTGGGAATCTAAATATACTTCAATAAAAGCTAGTAATTCTAAGACTAATTAAATATTATTTTTATTTAATTTCTATTGATCATTCTATCTAATTGACCTTATAAAAATGAATTAATAACAATTTAAATAAAAAGAATATTCTTACTTCATCAGATTAAAAAGTTTGTTTTTTTTAAACAGAAGGTTAATCATTAAAGATTGAATCTAAATCTTTATCATTCTTTTTATAATCCCTATGCTCTTTTGGACTACTCAATAGCAAAAACTAATCATGATTGATATTTTTGGTATTGCCTTTAAATAATAAATTTTGAAATTTGTTTAAATAAACAATAAAATTACTTCTTGTTCTAAAATTATATTTTGTTGAGTAGTTATTTTATTAATTTGCTCCATACTCACTAGCGCTTTCAGTAAATTATGAATCAATTTATGTTTGATTTTTGTTTTGTAAATCAGAAAACATTTTATTTGCTGTTGGACTAGATTATTAGCTTAGCATAATATTTTATGTTGTAGATTAGCTTTCTTAATTAAACTAAACCAAAAATCTTTTTGGAGAACCTTAATTTGAATTTATTTATGAGTTTCTCTATTTTTAAAATACCCATTTGGAAAGATAGGTTTTTCTGGTAGAATATGCTTAAGTGTTAGTCTCTTTAAAGCTATTTTCATCATTAGGCTAAGGAATAGAAAAGAAAGGAGCATTTTTGTCTATTTTTTTTCTCTAAATATAATCTTAGATTGAAAGTCTAAGTAGCTAAAAATTGTTGAATTTTTTAAATGAATTGTCTTCTGTGCAGTAGATTAATAAATAAAGAGAATTCATATTTTATTTTAATTATTATTTAAAGAATTTGAAGCATGTTTACCTATTTTGCAAATATCCTTTTATAATTAATACAACTTTAGTTTTTTTTACCAAATGATAATTAAGCCTAATTAAGGTATCTAAGTAAACTAAGATAATTTTTAAAAATGCTGCTACTTGCAAAATATAAGCAATAATAGTACCAAGGTATAAAAGAATATCATATTCTATAGTATTGAGCAGGATATATAATATTGTGAGCAAACAGCAAATTTAAGAAAAAAATAAATCTATTTTAAAGTATTTAATCTTTTAGTATGGCTTTTTTTAAATAAATATTAAAAATAGTTTTTCAAATAAAAAAAGTAATCTTACTTAATATTTTTGCAAGAGCAGAAGATAGCAGTAGAGGATAATTAGTATCAAAGATGCTCTACTAAGTTTGTCGGAATCAAAAAATATTACTAAAAATACTAAGAGCAGCTTTAGGTTCATAGCTAAAAACTCCCACAAATAAAATTTTTATCTATAACCACAAATTAGGAAACCGTACTTATTAAAAAATAAAAAAGTAAATATATAAATGGTAATATGATTTACCGTAACTTCCTACTTATTCTACTAAGCCAAAATCATAAATTTTACTCATTTTTTTTAAATTACAACAAAAATTTTATTTTTTACACCAAAAATTAAAATATTCTGCTCGATATTTAAGTAAAGGTATATCTGATAAATTAAAAAAAAAAACCATTTAGTCATTTATGTATTAATATTTTTACAAATTATGCTGATAATATAAATATAATTAACTGAATTTTCAAAACAGGTATGACTATATTCTTTTTTCAAAAATATTAATTTTAGGTCAATTTACTGTCTATTTTCATAATATACAATCATATTTTTTAAAATCGATTGAATTTCCATTATTATGAGAAGCACTTTATAATTAAGTAATTCAATAGGTTTTTTTCTAATGCTATCTAAATTATTTACATAGTAGGTATGGACATCTGAACAAAAATTTGAGAATTTTAATTTTATCTACTATTTGGATTTCGTAAATATTTTATTAAAAAATATTACAAGACTCAGTTTTGGTGTAAGAAGCTATGGTAAATTATTTAAAATATATAAATACCTTTTTAATTAATTAAAATTGATATGAAAATTTATCTAAATGCTTTGATTTACTCCATATTTTATAAATCAATATCCCTGGTACTAAAACTATCCATAAAAATACCACGGGCATTATTATAGATGTTATCAAAATCACATGATTGGTTGAATAGCACTTTTCTAATAAGTAGTAGTTCATAAACAACTCCTTACCTATCTTTTTGCAAGTAAAAGTCGAAACCAAAGACTCAAAGGAGCTTTACTACAAGAAAAAGAATAAGAAGATTAAGCAAGTGACAGTAGAGTCTTTCTAGAAATATATTTGAAATTATTTACAGAAAAAAAATTCTTTTGAAATATAAATTTACCTAGAATTCAAAATAAAAAGAGTTCTTTTCTTGTTTAGAGAAACAACTTATTATTTTAATTATTATAACATAGAATATGAACCCTAAGGGAATAAGTATTAAAGGAAATGCTATAAAAAATAGCACTTTATAATAATATACAGGTAAGATAGTACTAAATTGACTTACAATGCAATCCAGCAAATTTTAATTGGAACTTACAGGAGAAAATATTGAGATTACTTCAAAGTTAAATATTGGTTTTGGACTAAGACTGGAAATACTGATAAATATTTAAAGATATCTAATCATTAATCTACTATAAAAACTTTTTTCACCTATTTAACCTGAATTACCTAATCTAATTAGTCCTAGCCTATCAATAATTAAGACCCTAGTCATCATATTCAAATTATTTTTAGTTTAGTAAAATAAATATGTCAAATATAACAATGTAAAGAAACATATTATCATCTATTAAACTATTTATTATCCTTCTGTTTAGCATTAAAAGCAATTAACTTCTGAGCCACTTTACCCATAAGAATGATTCCAATATTATCCTAATATATCACAAGTCTAGCATAGAGGTCCTATTAAACTTTTGTTTTTTATCAATTAAAAATATTTTAAACTAAAATAATTTTTGAGAAAAAATTACCCTTCAGAGCAATAATTAGTATCTTCTTATCCATTACAAAAATTTTATTATTTTGTAGTACAAGGTATTATATCATCGCTGAATTTATCAGATCTCCAAAATCCTTATTTTAAATTAATTTAGCTTCCATAGCAAGAAATACTTGAAGTGTAATCACAAGGCTTACATTGCATATTACTTGTATTTGAGTTTGGATCTTAAATTGAATATGTACCATTTTAACATGTATAGCAGTTTGCTAATGAACAGGATGTGCAAGCTGATTATATTATTTCTCCTATTTAACAATCTCTAAAGTTGTAATCAATATAAATAGTTAAAGTATCAGTAAACCCTTGCGTGTAATTAGAAAATAAGTAGAATCCTTTAAATTATAATACTGCTCTCCCTCTTTTACCTAATTACCCTATTTGTTTATAAAATATATTTAAATTTACTTAAGTTTTTTGCAATTATTTATTCAGTTTTTTTTGAAATTTTAGTAACTTTAAGAGAGAATTTTGTGAGAATTAATGAGGATTTTATGGTATTATTAAGTAATTACCTGATACTTAGTACTAATTTAAAAGGAATTCATCTAACTCAAAAGGTTGAATAGTTGCACCCTACAATTTCAAGTCAATTTACCTTAAATCTTGAATATTGTTTTGTAAATATAGCTCCTAGAGTTCAACATAATATTAAGAAAATTCTTATAATATTCTATCTGGGACGTTTTTTAAACTCTAGAATTTTACTTAATTTCCTTCTTCGTCTAAGATGTTTATTTTCAAAATATTATCTTACGTTCCACTTTATACATCTTTAAATATATATATTGATCCATTTTGTAATAACTCATTATTAATTTTAGCACTTTATGGAAAAGAGCAGAAATTGTTACCATAGAATTAACCATAGTTATCTATGCATCTATTTTAATAAGTTGTACCACATGAATCAATAACTAAGCTGCTTCTATTTTTTTTAAGGAATAAGGGTATAAAGGTGAAATATCTAGCTATTCCTCCAATTAAAGCTTTGTTTCTCTCAAAAGTACTATTCTATATTTAGATATTTGAGTCATTAAGTAAAAAAACTCCTCCATTTTCTCTAGCTGTATTATTTTTAAAAGTTACATTATTTAGTAGACTATCACACATATTAATAAAATATAGCGATCCTCCATCTTTATTTAAATAATATATAATTAATAATTAAAAATAAATATTGGAAATGATTACTTTAAGCTTCATTATCTATAAATTAACTATTTTATATTTTAACATGAGAATCATCAAAATAAAAGACACCTCCTCCATATTATGTAGAATAAAGTTTATTTGAAATAAAATAAGATTAATTTATAAGCACTTAGCTTTAGTTAATTACAATAGGTGAAACATTTTATAATTAACTCTCTTCTAGAGTAAAATTTGTTATTTAAAGCTTATTTGAAATAAGTGTTATTAAGCTAACAGATGAGTTGCTTAATTAGCTTTTCATAGATGTATTTACAATATCAATAAAGGAAGAATTAGTATATATCATATAGCTATCTAGTTTTAAGTACTTATTTGATTTTATTTCACTAAATGACAATCCAAAGTAACTATTTTTTACTTCTAAATTATTAATTAATGAGTTTTGAGATTATTATAATAATTAATTGACATCAATTATTGCTAGATTTATATTATTATTAAAATTTAAATAGCTAATCATAATATTTGTAGATATTATAGTTTATAAAAAGAAAGAGAGCTATGTGCTAATATTATCAAAAATATCATTTTATTCTATTGAAATTTTATTCACATGCTAAATTAAAAAGAAATTAGTCAAATTAATTTTATTATTTACAATCTTATTATTTCTAAATATAAATTTTGAATCTTGATAATAATCAACAGTGTTGTTAAAAGTAAGAAATTATTTTGTATTTATATTATTATCAGCAAAGTTATTATCTACTAAAATTAATTATTAGGTGTTTTTAATAATTAAGGAAGTTTCAATATTTTGATTAGTAATACTGACGTTAATAAAACTAAAAGAAAACAGATTTTAAGCAATTAAAGTTTTATTGTTAAAGATAATTTCACATGAAAGAAATTTTAATTACTGTAATTAAACATATCCTAGTTACTATTGCTGTTATTGGTCTTCTTCTTACAAATAAATTTTTAAATTATAAAAACTTATTTCTGATAACGTTTATGAGTTGATTAACTAATTTAAATTAATAATTCCTTCAACATAATTAGTTCCATTTATTTTAAGGATAAATCGCATAGAATCCACTATTGGAAATCTTTAGAACTTAAAATTTTCATACATATTTAAATAAATTTAATGTTACATATAATAATTTTTTATCATAGTATTTTTCCACAATTGCGAATATTAATAAAGTCTATTTTATAATTAAAAATAATCAGCATCATTAGTATTATATTAGCAATTGCTTTGACCTTTGATATCTGTCATCATGTAATTGATACCATTATAATTATATGAAAGAACGCTTATTATGTAATCGGATTATACTTATTCAACTTTTAAATAAATATTTTCATAAAATTAGTTTCTATTATAAAATTATTATATGACACTCAATTATGTTTACTTAGGATATTCACGAGAACCAATTACTAAAAAAGTCTTCCCAAATTGCATAAAAATTTACCTATTTTTAAGAAGAGTAGCTTTCCTCTTCATAAAATTGGTCTCTACTTGATAATTGCTAAGATAGAAATTTATTAATTCAAATGTTTAATAATCATATAGAATATAGTAGAAATCAGAACTCACTAAAATCAATTAGTATTCTGGTTAAAGTATAATTTACTAATATGTCTACCAGCGAGATGCTGTTTATATAAGCTACAATAAAGTAAATGAATCTTAATCATCGTTTTAAAAGATTTGGCAATAGTTAAAATTTTGCAAGTTTACTAAAATATAATCAGAATTTACAATAACTTAAAATATAGGATATCCTAAATGAGTTTATCTTTAAACTTTAACACTGTTGTTTTCGACTAGGTATTAAACTAATTAACTATCAAAAGAGTAACTAAAAATTATTTACTCTGTATATATTATCAAATCTATTATAGCTAGTTGATGAATTCGTGGAAATTATTTTGTTATCAAACCTGTTGAACTTCCTACAAAAGTAATAGAGTGGTTGACAAATATAATTATAAATTCAGCTGATTGTAAAATACCGTTGTAAAACTTATATAACGGCTTATCTAATTACTACTGGTATAATTTTAAGAAATTATATTTATTGCCATTCTAAATAATTTAATATGAAGTAATTTATTAATTATATCCGCATACAATTATATCTTATTTGTTAACACTGTGAGAGCACTCTACTTAAATTTTTTGAATTAGCTCTAAATTTTTTTTGTAGATTAAATTTATCTACTTTGTAGTGACTAAAACAAAAATATCTTCGTTTATTAAATATATCGTATTATTATATCTATCATTAAATTATAAAATAGGCCCATTTATTGCTTGTTAATCTATTAAAGACCACTTTTAAATGTTACCATCAGATCTAGTATAATATAGGCTATTATTTTCTTCATCAAAAGCATAACTTATAATAGAAGATGATTTATGAATAATCTAAAAATAGGTACTTTGAATAGAAAACTCGTATTCCCAAAATTTTACTGTTTAATCATTCGAAAATGAAATAATCTAAAATAATTTATAAATTTTATATAATTTAAAATATTTTAAAATATTAATGTACCTAAAATGAGTTCTAATTTAATATAAAAGAGTTTATGACATCTCTATGCTAGTCAAAAACTTGAATAACATTCAGATCAGGATATTTAAGTAAAACTATTCTAAAATTAGAATCTGAAATAATCAAAATTTAATTATCCTTTTATTTAATAAAAATAATATAATTCATTTTAAAATCAATCAAATTTCAAATAAAATGTTTACCATATCTAAATAGCCATATTAAATTTAAGCTACGTTTACATATTAAGCAATTGGTTTTTCAAGATCATAAACATAATATGGCCATATTTATACTGTGTTATCTAATCCCATGCTCGCAAACCATAAATTAATTGGATTTAGAACTATCGTTTTTACTTAACCCTATTATAAAAAAAAAAATAAGTAAGTACAGATTAAAATAATGTTAAAATAAATTATTACTTGATGAATAGGATACTTTTTTCTAAAAATATAGCTTTAGGAAATAAGACTGTAAATCCAAACATAACCATCTTAGTCAAAAGTAAATATACATTAATGATCCTTGTCATATACCCCATCGTTTCCTTGTAAAACCTAAATTATGTCAACTTATTAATCTATACTACCTAGTTAAACTAATAAAGGAAGCGAATCTAACTTTTTTAATTGTTGATAAAATAAATTATTAATTATTTTTTTTAATTTATTTTTTAGAAGTTATAATATTTTATTTAAAAGTTCATATAATTTTCTTTTTAAAAGGCTTATTAATTAAATTAAATACTGTAATTATTTTTTAATTCAATTCATTTATAATTAATCATGTAGTTTTGATTTATTATTTTAAATTTTAAGCTAAAATACAAATGAATATTTAAGAGGGTTAGAAAAAATGAGATTTTAAAGTATTAAAGATAAATAAAGTCAAATTTAAAAATTTACTCCGAATAGCATTAATAAGTTGTTTGTCTAATCAATTATTATTCGAGTTACAGAGTAAATCTACAGCAAATATTAGTAATTTTTAAGTAAATAAAAATTATTAGTAGAAATATTATTCTTCCATACATAAATACTCCCACCTCCGCAACCAGAAATTATTCTGTTGTTTTATATGTCCACAGCAAAAGTGCTAACATTTTGACAATCAATTGGATCATGTTAAAGTAATTATAGGAAATTTAATTCTGGATAACTATGTATAGCTATTGTGTTATCTAAAGAAGAAGTCATAATAATATTCCATTCATAAATAATATTTAATTGATTTATTTATTGAAGATGCTTATTAAAAAATAAATAATTAATTAATATAAAATTATGAATAGGTACATGAAATAAAAAAATTTTACTTTAAATTATGACACCAAAATCAGATTATAAGTTTAAAGATCATACTTATAAACTTTATTAGTATAAATAAATATACTTTTTGTTTACTAATCTACCACTCCTCCTTAAGTATTCTCTACAAATTAAATTTGTTTCATTAATTTTTTCTAAGTGTAATCAATAAAATAAATCTTATTTTCTGAACCGTATAAAATTTTTTTATAAGAAGTGTTTATCAAAAACGTAGAAAGCGTAATTGGCCTAGTCGCCTCCCAATCACAAACCTATTAATAAGCAAAATATTGTAAGTGTGTAATTAATGGGATTGAATTTACTTATTGCAGAGATAGGTAATCGTAACTAAAAATTTGGCTTGTAGAAAGCAAAATAATTAATAAGTTTTCCTCTTTATCAATTTAGATTGAAGTAACAGTAGAGCTTAATTAACCAAGTTATTCATTTTTTAAAATTATTTAAGATTAAAGATCAACAAAAACAAGTTAGTTTCCATTTGAGACAACTAAGAGTAATTCTTCATCCAGAAGCATTAAACACTAGTTTGGTATTATTAATGCAAAATTAATTATTTTTAAATCATTTGTCTATTTATCAATTAGGACAATTTCGTTTGGAGAAGCCATTAAAATAACCAAATATTTATTTCCAAAGCAAATATTTTAAGATACTTAATTTTACTTTTGCGGGAATGATAAACTTTTTAAATTTATATTTTAAGGATTCTCTATAATTTCAATCTATTGTAAAATAATTTTTTAAGTAAAATATTTCAAATTTTGAACAAAAATTAATATTTAAGTAAAAATTACTTATAACGTTCCAACTGCATTAAAAAGTATCAATTAGTTTGAAAAAGTATCAAAGTAAGTTAAATTAGAATTATAATTTTGTAAATTTAAAGTATTTATTTAAATTTGGTGACTATCCTATCCTTTAGTGAGCATTTGTATCAAATTTTAATATATAATAATTGGTCCATATTGACTTTAAAAAAATGATACATAATAATTGGTAACTGGAGAATCGTAGAGTAGATTAAATTATTTAGAATTGAAAACTAATAATTTTTATCTTTAATCAATAACTAAAATAATCTCTAAACTGTTGTCAAAATATACTTAGCTAACTTTGAAATCATTATCAAAATTTAGAGTTTGTAAAAAAGTTCCATCAAGATATGTTGTTATTACTAAATAATTTTAAGGAGTCTAAAATGGCCAAATATATATTTAATCTCCTTACTATTTTAAAAAATGAATTGATTGTTAGGAATTTGAATTAAAAATTTTACCTTGTTAAATTATAATCTACTTTAAGTTGAGAGATTATAGTACTAAGTCAGATATTCGCCCTTAGGAAAGCTAAAGTACCCTAACTTCCCCTAATTTTCAATCATGTAAATTCTAAGTAATTCATCATCAAAGTAAAGACCTTCTACTTTATCTATTGGCACATCATTTGTATAGAAGCAGCTTGAATGCCTTTATATTTACCCATTTGTTATATCTATAAATAGCATGCCACTAGATGTTAACGTTTTTAATATGGAACCTTCAAAAATAGCATTAGGAGTAACTCCTAAAAGTAATCTTATTGATAATTAAATTGAATTTACAAAGATGTTAATAAAAAATTTAATTTTTACTATGAGCCTAAGCATTTGTTAAGTTGTATAACTCTATTTTCGTTTACTACCACAGTTATCATTGTTTAATTTCCATAAAATACTGTGAAGTCATCTCCTACAATTAGTTTAGTGTAATTTATCAGTTTTAAATCTTATGGAGGTAGAGCAATAAGACTATCATACACATGATAGTCATTATAATCCATAGATTATGTAGCAGGATTTATAAACTAAGAACCAAAATAAATCATTGAATTATTTCCACATACTATCAAAGACCCATCTTTTAAAAATCCATAGTCATTAATTTAATTTGGAGAGAAAAAAAGTAAATTTGGTTAATTAAAATTTTAATTCAAAGAGAAAATGGAATATCCATTTACATTATAACTTATGAATGTTAATCCTTAGCTTTATTAGAATTTCAAATGAGTTACATTTCCTAATTAAAATTATAATGTATTTTAAATTTCAAAATTAGTTTAGCTAATCTTGTAAATATTATTCTTAGATGAAAGAACATATATGTAGTCTTAACTAAAATCACTTTCGCATTGAATTACTTCAGAATCCAATTATATTTAAGAAGATTATTCAATCGATCTAAGGTAGACCTTTTAAATATACAAAAAAATATAGTAAAAAATTCTAACTACATTTAAAATTATAATAATTGGAAATCTCAACAATTAATTTAAAAATGAAAGAAAATTAATAAGTAGATAAATAACTTCATTAAAAAGAGAAAAATAATGATTGATTTTGAATTTAATTTAATAAAAGAGGAAAAAAAGTAAAATTTATTTTACATAGTTATCAAAAGGGAAGTACAATCTACTATTTTTAATGTTGAAGCAAACTTAGATATTTTTCTATTAATCATCTACCATTATATAGTTAAGCTGAATAACTGTAATATTCTATTGATAGAGACTTTATTAATACACATTAAAATTGGTATCTATTATGTATATGAAAGTTTCTGGTAAAGATGGATCAGAAATGTTGACTTGCTTATCAGTAAAAATAGAATGAATTTGAATTTTTTGATTAGAATAATATGAATTTGAATAAAAAAGACTAGCATCTGTAAGATTCCATGCTCCTAGCAATCCTTAGCTTCCATAGTCTACCATTAGCTATTCATATTTATCTTACTTTTTAAAGTACAACAATTCTCCTCCTAAAACATTCTAATCTCCTATTTATCCTTAACAATTAGTTGAGGAATAACCTAATTTAATATCAAAAGGACAAATATTTTAAAATGACATTTTGATTAAATTTAGACACGCTAATATTATTAAAAGCTTATCCATTTTTACAAAATAGTTATTTATTTATTTACTTATTTATTTATTATCTTTTTTTTATATTGATTTTGATAAACTAATTTATGTTAAAAACATAACTAATCAGTTAAATTTTACGTTTAATGTATTATTCTTTTTCCTTTAACGAATATGAATTATATATATTTTGCATTACTAATTTATTAAATTTAAATTTTTATTTATCATTTGATTTTGCTTTTTTGTCTGTCTTCCTTCTTGTCAGAGTCTTTATCTTAGTTTCACTCAATGATTTTACTTTGTATTCCTATTTAAATTATTATTTTTAAATTTTATAAAGCAGAGTTTTTGTCTTCTTCTGCAAAATTTTTTGATTTTTAATGAATCTTCTTGGTTGTTCTTTATTTCATTCCTAAATATTTCTTAGCAAATATCTAGAATAAAAGGAAATTAATTCTTTCTGCTTAGAATTTTAAATTTTTTCTAATTTATTTTTATAATACTGGGACAAAAAAGGCCCAGTTTCTTTTTGGTTTTATTTATGAGGTTTTGTTTTATTTTTTATAAAGTAAAAGTCCCTCTTTTTGATTAAGTATTTATTTTGGTCAATTCTTGTTAATTATACACCTTACATCCTATCATGTTAAATATACACTATTACCCTAACATAATATTTCTACACCTTAAAGCGGAGTAAAAAATGTAAATTTTTAAAAAGAAGTTTAAAGATGGAGAATGTGAGGAATAATACTAAATAAAAATTAAAAATCATAATTTTTAAAAAATTCTGTTAATTTCTTTTATCTAGATTTAAAATCAGAGTCTTTTAAATTAATTAATTATTGATGAAATATTGTTTTTTTAACCAATCATAATTCAGATCATCTTTTTAATTTCATGAACTTCCTTAATTCCCCCCAATAATTTAATTATTAATTTTTTATAGTGACTTCTTACTATAAACTCCATTATTCAGTTTTTGTTATACTATTTGAGAGTTATTTGCATAAATTAACTCCTTCATTATACTAAAACTTTACTTCTTTTATGAAGGTCTTGAGACTATCCTACAGAATGTAAATAGTAAATAATCTTCTCTTAATCTAATTTTTAAAAAATTTCCATTTAATTCAAGCTCTTCTTATATTTTTAGTTGACTGATTGTTTATGAAAGTTCTAAAACTACCTCTCTCTAAATTTTGCTCAAATGTTAAGTCTAATATTTTTTAATTTCTTCAAATACTTTGATTATTTTGGTATGTGCCTGACCTTAATCATTTCACCATCTAAATTTAATTTTAAGTTGCTTAATTTAGAAAAAATGTCAAGAGACTCAGAAAGACTTATAAAACTTACTTCTTGTAATTTACTAAGATCTATTTATAAAAATGGTTTTTCAATATTTTGTAAGCCTTACATTCCAGTGTAATCCAATTAAACCTTTATCATTGATTCGATAGCCAAAATTAAATTCAATATAAATTCAGTAGCTATTTAAGCATATATACTAAATCTATTAAACCTTTTTTACAAATGTATTAAAAGGTTTTATAATTACTAAATATCTCAGCTAATCACTTAATAGTTTGAGATTTATAATATTGTGTAAGAATTAGCCATTAAAGCAATCTTTAATGATAAATAAATACTTACTATTCTTTTCTGTTTTATCTATACGAATAATGATAGGACAAGTCAAATGAAGTTTGAGAAGTTATCTTCTATTTACTTTTCAATATTGTCTTATGTAATTCGCCTTAATTCATATTAATATTTTCTATCCTTACAAATAAACAAAAAATATATAATTAAAAATAATAATTTCTTATATTTAATATTAATTAAGAGTGTTTATCATCATGCTAAAAAATATCAAGCTTAAATTTTATTTTATAGAAAAAGGTAACATATTCATAATATAAAATAATTAATTATAATATTTGTTTTAATAAAAGGTTAAATTATTTATTTTTTTATTTTGTAAAATGCTAAAATATATTAAAAAATAATCTAAAATAGTTTCTATAAAATAATTACAATTAGTTGTTGTGAAAATAACTTTTTAATCATTTTATAAAATTCATTTAGAGTTTTATAATGATTAGTTTTGTAGTTTTAAAAATAAAGAAATTGATATGGCAACCATTTTTTTAACTAAATTTAAAAGAAATTGTTGATATAATTTAGTTTGGTAATTTATTATTAGTAAAAGAAAAAGATTAATTTTTGTTTTTTGTTGTTTTTTAAATAATTTTTATTTTTTTAAGTTTTTAAATTCAATTTTAAAAATAATTTTAAATCTAAAATTACTTTTGAAACGGCTTGATAATTTGATAAATTTAAATACAAAAAAATACAAACTTCCAATAAAATTGAAATAACATAATAAAAACCATAAAAGCAACTGCTAAGATCTATATAATTGTAATTGTCTTCTATTAACATGAATTAAGGTTTAATAATAAAATTTTATCATAGAATGTTTGGCAACATAAATTTATTTCAATAAAAAGAATTTATTCTAAGATTAATTAAATAGAACTTTTCTTAAATTTCTTTTGATCATTCTGTCTAATTGGACTTATAAAAAATAATTAATAATAATTTAAATAAAAGAATATTCTTACTTCATCAGATTAAAAATTTTGTTTTTTTAAGCAGAAGGTTAATCATTAAAGATTGAATCTAAATCTTTATCATTCTTTTTATAATCTTTGTATTCTATTGGGCTACTCAATAGGACAAACTAATCATGATTGATTTTTTTTTTTTGCCATTATATAATACATTTTGAAATTTGTTTATTTAAACAATAAAATTACTTCTTGCTCTAAAATGATATTTAGCTTAACAGATATTTTATTAATTCGCTTCATACTCACTAACACTTTCATTAATTTATGAACCAATTTATGTTTGATTTTTGTTTGTAAATCAGAAAACTTTATATTTACTGTCGGATTAAATTATTTGCTCAAAATAACATTTTATGTTGTTGATTAACTTTCTGAGTTAAACTGAACCAAAAATTTTTTTGTAGAAGTTTATTTTGGATTTAATTATGAGCTGCTCTATTATAAAACCCATTTCTTTCATCCATTTAGAAAGAAGCGCTTTTATGGTAGAATATGCTTAAGTGTTAGTCTCTTTAAAGCTATTTTCATCATTAGGTTAAGCATTAGAAAAGAAAGGAGCATATTTGTCTCTTTTTTTTCTTTAAATATAATCTTAGATTGATAGTCTAACAAGCTAAAAATAGTTGATTTTTTTAAATGAATTTTCTTCTGTGCAATAGATTAATAAATAAAGAGAATTCATATGTTATTTTAATTTTAAATATTTTTTAAAGAATCTGAGACATCTTTAACTATTTTGCAAACTTCTTTTTAAAATTAATACAACTTTAGTTTTTTTAAAAAAATGATAATTAGGTTTAATTAAGACATCTAAGTAAATTAAGAAGATTTTTAAAAATGCTGCTCCTTGCAAAATATAAGCAATAATAGTACCAATTTGGATGTCACTAACTATGAAATAGATTTTTAAGTTATTTATTAAAAAATCTGATTTTGATATTTTATAATAGAATTATAATTAATTACTAATTTAATTTAAATTATTATTTTCAAAAATAAATAATTTTTTTAATAACAAAAAAATGATCCCATTTCATTTAACTTTAGAATTAAATTTGTAATTGATGTATATTAATATTACTTATTTTAGATAAATACCTTAATTAATTTAAATTTAATTTTTTTGCATTTTGCATATTTCTGCAAAAAATAAGCTAAGTTCTATTTTAAGTACCACTTTATACATCTTTAAATATATATATTAATCCATTTTGTAAAGACTGATTATTAATTTTAGCACTTTATGGATAAGAACAAAAATTGTTACTATAGAATTAACCTTAATTATCTATGCATTTATTTTAATAGATAGTACCACATGAATCTTCAACTAAGTCGCTACTATGTTTTTCAAGGAATAAGGGTATAAATGTTAAATATCTAGCGATTCCTCCAATTAAAGCTTTGTTTCTTTCAAAAGTACTATTCTATATTTCGATATTTGAGTCATTAAGCAAAAAAACTCCTCCATTTTATTAAGCTGTGTTGTTTGTAAAAGTTACATTATGTAGTAGACAATCACACATATTAATAAAATATAGTGATCCTCCATCTTTATTTAAAATAATTTATAATTTATAATTAAAAATATAATAAATAATTACTTTAAGCTTCATTATCTATAAAGTAACTATTTTATATTTTAACACGAGAAACATCAAAATAAAAGACACCTCCTCTGTATTATCGTATTATGTTGAATATAATTTATTTGAAATAAAATAATATTAATTTATAAGCTCTTAGCTTTAGGTAATTACAATTGGTGAAACGTTTTTATATTTAACTCTCTCCTAAAGTAAAATTTGTTATTGAAAGCTTATTTAAAATAAGTGTTATTAAGCTAACATATGAGTTGCTTAATTAACTTTTCATAAATGTACTTAGAAGATCAATAGAGGAAGAATTAGTAAATATCATATAGCTATCTAAAATTAAGTATTTATTTTACTTTATTTCATTAAATGACATTCCAAAGTAACTTTCTTATACTTCGAAATTATTAATTAAAGAGTTTTGAGATTGCTTTTTAAATTAATGTCTATCAAATATTGCTAGATTTATATTATTATTAAAATTCAAATAATTAATAATAATATTAGTAGATATTACAGTTTACAAAAAGAAAGAGAGCTATGTACTAATATTTTCAAAAACATCAATTTATTCTTTTTATAATTTTATGTACGCGCTAAATTAAAAAGAAATTAGTCAAATTAATTTTGTTATTTACAATCTTATTATTTCTAAATATAAATTCTGAATCTTGATAATAATAAACAGTGTTGTTAAAAGTAACAAATTGTTTTGTATTTATATTATTATCAGCAAAGTGATTATCTACTAGAATCAAATATTATGTGTTTAAAATAATTAAGGAAGTTTCAATATTTTGAATAGTAATGCTGACATTAATAAAACTAAAGTTAAACAGATTTTAAGCAATTAAAGATTTATTGTTAAAGATCATTAGCACAAAAATTAAACCTAAAATAAATAAATTAACTATTCTTTTTAGCTTATTTTGAGGGAAAATAATTATAAATATTGAATTAAAAAGTAAAATTTCAAATTATTCAAATAAAAAGAAAAATATTAGAAATATTTTTTTAAAATTTGTTAAAAAAGTTTTTTAAAAAGTCTTAAAAATTAGAAGAAAAATTTTTAAAAAAGACTAAAATTAAAAATTTGATTGAAAAATTATAATAATGATCTCAAATCAATAAATTATTGAATGGCATTTGGCTCTTTATATAATTGTTCTTCTATTTACATGAATTAAGGTTCAATAATTAAATTATATCAATGAATATTCGGCAATACAAATATACTTCAATAAAAACTAGTTAAACTAAGATTAATTAAATATTATTTTTCTAAAATATCTTTTGATCATTCTTTCTGTTGGCATAATGAAATTGAATAAATATTAATTTAAATAAAAGAATATTCTTACTTCATCAGGTTAAAAAGTTTGTTTTTTTTATGGTTAATCATTAAAGATTGAATCTAAATCTTTATCATTCTTTTTATAATCTCTGTACTCTATTGGGCTACTCAATAGCATAAACTAATCATGATTGATATTTTTGATATTGCCTTTAAATAATAAATTTTGAAATTTGTTTATATAAACAATAAAATTACTTCTTGTTCTAAAATGATATTTAGTTTAGTAGTTATTTTATTAATTTACTTCTTACTCACTAATGCTTTCACTAATTTATGAATCAATTTATGTTTAATTTTTGCTTTGTAAATCAGAAAACTTTATATTTACTGTTGGACTAAATTATTAGCTAAAAATAAAATTTTATGTTGTAGATTAGCTTTCTGAATTAAACTGAACCAAAAATTTTTTTGGAGAAATTTAATTTGGATTTAATTATGAGCTGCTCTATTTTAAAATACCCATTTCTTTCCTCCATTTGGAAAGAAGGGTTTTTCTGGTACAATATGCTTAATTTTTAGTCTCTCTCAAGCTATTTTCATCATTAGGCTAAGGAATAGAAAAGAAAGGAGCATACTTATCTCTTTTTTTTCTCTAAATATAATCTTAGATTGAAAGTCTAAGTAGCTAAAAATTGTTGAATTTTTTAAATGAATTGTCTTCTGTGCAATAGATTAATAAATAAAGAGAATTCATATGTTATTTTAAGTATTTTTTAAAGATTTTAAAACATGTTTAACTGTTTTGCAAACTTCCTATTAGAATTAATACAACTTTAGTTTTTTTTAACAAATGATAATTAAGCCTAATTAAGGTATCTAAGTAAATTAAGATAATTTTTAAAAATGCCACTACTTGCAAAATATAAGCAACAACAGTACCAATGTATAAAAGAATATCTTATTCTATAGCATTGAGCAGGAGATATAATATTGTGAGCAAACAGCAAATTTAAGAAAAAAATAAATCTATTTTATAGTATTTAATCTTTTAGTATGGCTTTTTTAAAAAAATTATAATTAATTATTCAGATAAAAAAAGTAAACTTACTTAATATTTTTGTAAGAGCAGAAGATAGCAGTAGAGGATAATTAGCATCAAAGATGCTCTACTAAGTATGTCGGAATCAAAATATATAACTAAAAATACTAAGAGTAGTCTTAGGTTCATTGCTAAAAACTCCCACAAATAAAATTTTTATCTATACCCACAAATTAGGAAACCGTACTTATTAAAAAAATAAAAAAGTAAATATATAAATGGTAATATGAGTTACCATAACTTCCTACTTATTCTACAGAGCCAAAATGAAAAATTTTACTTATTTTTTCAAAAAGATAAGTTGGGTAGAAATCAATTCAAAAATGAAAATTGATCATTAACATGTAAGAAGCTACGGTAGATTATTTAAAGTATATAAATACCTTTTTAATTAATTCAAACTGATGTGAAAATTTATCAAAATGCTATGATTTACTCCATATTTTATAAATCAATATCCCTGGTACTAAAACTATCCATAAAAATGTCATGGGCATTATTATAGATGTTATCAAAATCACATGATTGGTTGAATAGCACTTTTCTAATAAGTAATAGTTCATAAATGACTCCTTTCCTATTTTTTTGCAAGTAAAAGTCTAAACCAAAGACTCAAAGGAGCTTTACTACAAGAAAAAGAAAAGGAAGATGAAGCAAATGACAGTAGAGTCTTTCTAGAAATATATTTGAAATTATTTACATATAAAAAATTCTTTTGAAATATAAATTTACCTTGAATTCATAATAAAAAGAGTTTTTTTCTTATTTAGAGAAATAGCTTATTACTTTAATTATTATAATGTAGAATATGAACCCTAAGGGAATAACTATTAAAGGAAAGGCTATAAAAAATAGCACTTTGTAATAATATACAGGTAAAATAGTACTAAATTTACTTACAATACAATCCAACAAATTTTAATTGGAACTTACAGGAGAAAATATTGAGATTACTTCAAAGTTAAATATTGGTTTTGGACTAAGACTGGAAATACTGATAAATATTTAAAAATACCTAATCATCAATCTACTATAAAAACTTTTTTCACCAATTTAACCTGAATTACCTAATCTAATTAGTCCTAGCCTATCAATAATCAAGACCTTAGTCATCATATTCAAATTAATTTTAGTTTAATAAAATAAATATGTCAAATATAACAATGTAATGAAACATATTAACATCTATTCAACTATTTATTTTCCTTCTGTTTAGCATTAATAACAATTGACTTCTAAGCCACTTTACCCATAAGAATGATTCCAAAATTATCCTAATATATCACAAGTCTAGCATAGAGGTCCTATTAAACTTTTGTTTTTATCAATTAAATATATTTAAAACTAAAATAATTTTTGAGAAAAAATTACCCCTCAGAGCAATAATTAGTATCTTCTTATCCATTACAAAAGTTTTAAGATTTAGTGCAAGGTATTATATCATCATTGAATTTATCAGATCTCCAAAATCCTTTTTTTAAAGTAATTTAGCTTCCATAACAAGAAATACTTGACGAGTAATCACAAGGTTTGCATTATATATTACTAGTATTTGAGTTTGGATCTTGAATTGAATATGTACCATTTTAACATGTATAACAGTTTGCTAATGAACAAGATGTGCAAGCTGATTATATTATTTCTCCTATTTAACAATCTCTAAAGTTGTAATCAATATAAATAGTTAAAGTATCAGTAAATCCTTATGTTTAATTAGAAAATAAGTGGAATCCTTTAAATTATAATACTGCTCTCCCTCTTTTACCTAATTACCCTTTTTATTTATAAAATATATTTAAAATTACTCAAGTTTATAAGTGTTTTTAAAATTTGAGTAACTTTAAGAGAGAATTTTGTGAGAATTAATGAGGATTTTATGGTACTATTAAATAATTACCTGATACTTAGTACTAATTTAAAAGGAATTCATCTAACTCAAAAGGTTGAATAGTTGCACCCTACAATTTCAAGTCAATTTACCTTAAATCTTGAATATTGTTTTGTAAATATAGCTCCTAGAGCTCAACATAATATTAAGAAAATTCTTATAATATTCTATCTGGGGCGTTTTTTAAACTCTAGAATTTTACTTAATTTCCTTCTTCGTCTAAGATGTTTATTTTCAAAATATTATTTTACGTTCCACTTTATACATCATTAAATATATATATTGATCAATTTTGTAATGACTGATTATTAATTTTAGCACTTTATGGAAAAGAGCAGAAATTATTGCCATAGAATTAACCATAATTATCTATGCAATTATTTTAATAAGTTGTACCGCATGAATCTTTAACGAAATTAATTTTATTTTTTTTAAGGAATAAGGGTATAAAGGTGAAATATCTAGCTATTCCTCCAATTAAAGCTTTGTTTCTCTCAAAAGTACTATTCTATATTTAGATATTTGAGTCATTAAGTAAAAAAACTCCTCCATTTTCTCTAGCTGTGTTATTCGTAAAAGTTACATTATTTAGTAGACAATCACACATATTAATAAAATACAGCGATCCTCCATCTTTTTTTAAAAGAATATATAATTAATAATTAAAAATAAATATTGCAAATAATTACTTTAAGCTTCATTATCTATAAATTAACTATTTTATATTTTAACATGAGAAGCATCAAAATAAAAGACACCTCCTCCATATTGTGTAGAATAAAGTTTATTTGAAATAAAATAAGATTAATTTATAAGCACTTAGCTTTAATTAATTATAATAGGTGAAACATTTTCTTATTAACTCTCTTCTAGAGTAAAATTTGTTATTTAAAGCTTATTTGAAATAAGTGTAATTAAGCTAACAGATGAGTTGCTTAATTAGCTTTTTATAGATGTATTTAGAAGATCAATAGAGGAAGAATTTGTATATATCATATAGCTTTCTGGTATTAAGTATTTATTTGATTTTATTTCACTAAATGACAATCCAAAGTAACTATTTTTTAATTCCAAATTATTAATTAATTAGTTTTGAGATTATTATAATAAATAATGACCATCAATTATTGCTAGATTTATATTATTATTAAAATTTAAATAGCTAATCATAATATTTGTAGATATTATAGTTTACAAAAAGAAAGAGAGCTATGTGCTAATATTATCAAAAATATCATTTTATTCTATAGTAATTTTATGCACATGCTAAATTAAAAAGAAATTAGTCAAATTAATTTTGTTATTTACAATCTTATTATTTCTAAAAATAAATTCTGAATCCTGATAATAATCAACAGTGTTATTAAAAGTAACAAATTGTTTTGTATTTATATTATTATCAGCAAATTGATTATCTACTAGAATTAAATATTATGTGTTTTAAATAATTAACGAAGTTTCAATATTTTGATTCGTAATACTGACGTTAATAAAACTAAAATAAAACAGATTTTAAGCAATCAAAGTTTTATTGTTAAAGATAATTTCACATGAAAAAAATTATAATTATTGTAATTAAACATTTCCTAGTTATTATTGCTGTTATTGGTCTTCTTCTTACAAATAAATTATTAAATTGTAAAAATTTATTTCTAATAACGTTTATGAGTTGATTAACTAATTTAAATTAATAATTCCTTCAACATAATTAGTTCCATTTATTGTTAGGATAAATTACAATTCTTCATTAGAATCTACTATTGGAAATCCTTAGAACTTAAAATTTTCATACATATTTATTTCAATGTAATGTTACGGAGTTTAATCATCATTTTTTATCAAAATATTTTTCCTCAAATTCTAATATTATTAAAGTCTTTTTTATAGCTAAAAATAATCAGCATCATTAGTATTATATTAGCAATTGATTTGACCTTTGATATCTGTCATCATGTAATTGATACCATTATAATTATATGAAAGTACGCTTATTATGTAATCCGATTATACTTATAAATAAATATTTTCATAAAATTAGTTTTTATTTATAAATTATTATATGACACTCAATTATTTCTATTCAGGATCTTCACTTTAATCAATTACTGAAAAAGTCTACCCAGATTACACAAAAATTTATCTATTTTTAAGAAGAGTAACTCTCCTCTTCATAAAATTGGTCTCCACTAGAAAATTGCTCTGATAGAAATTGATTAATTCAAATGTTTAATAATCATATAGAATATAGTAGAAATCAGAACTCACTAAAATCAATTAGTATTCAGGTTAAAGTATAATTTACTAATATGTCTACCAGCGAGATGCTGTTTAAATAAGCTAAAATAAAGTAAATGAATCTTAATCATCATTTTTATAGATTTGGCAGTAGTTGAAATTTTGCAAGTTTACTAAAATATAATCAGAATTTACAATAACTTAAAATATTGGATATCCTAATTGAGTTTATCTTTAAACTTTAACATTATTGTCTTCGACTAGGTATTGAACTAATTAACTATCAAAAGAGTAACTAAAAATTATTTTCTCTGTATATATTATCAAATCTATTATAGCTAGTTGATGAATTAGTGGAAATTATTTCGTTATCAAACCTGTTGAACTTCCTACAAAAACAATAGAGTGGTTGACAAATATAATTATAAATTCAGTTGAATGTAAAATACTGTTATAAAGCTTAAACAACGGCTTATCTAATTACTACTGGTATACTTTTAAGAAATTATATTTATTGCCATTCTAAATAATTTAATACGAAGTAATTTATTAATTATATCCGCATACAATTATGTTTTATTTGTTAACACTGTGAGAGCACTCTACTTAAATTTTTTGAATTAGCTCTAAATTTTTTTTGTAGATTAAATTTATCTACTTAGTAGTGACTAAAACAAAAATATCTTCGTTTATTAAATATATCGTATTATTACATCTATCATTAAATTATAAAATAGGTCCATTTATTGCTTGTTAATCCATTAAAGACCACTTTTAAATGTTACCATCTGATCTAGTATAATATAGGCTATTATTTTCTTCTTCAAAAGCGTAACTTATAATAGAAGATGATCTATGAATAATCTAAAAATAGCTACTTTGAATAGAAAACTCGTATTCCCAAAATTTTACAGTTTAATCATTCGAAAATGAAATAATCTAAAATAATTTATAAATTTTAATATAATTTAAAATATTTTAAAATATTAATGTACTTAAAATGAGTTCTAATTTAATATAAAAGAATTTATGATATCTCTATGCTAGTCAAAAACTTGAATAACATTCAGTAAAGGAAATGAAAGTAAAACTATTCTAAAATTAGAATCTGAAATAATCAAAATTTAATTATCCTTTTATTTAATAAAAATAATATAATTAACTTCTAAATCAATCAAATTTCAAAAAAAATGTTTACTAAATCTAACTAGCCATATTAAATTTAAGCTACATTTATATATTAAAAAAGTGGTTTTTAAACATTTTAAGAATTATATGGCCATATTTATACTTTTTTATCTAATCCCATGCTCACAAACTATTAATTAATAGGATCTAGAACTATTGTTAATACTTAACCCTATTATAAAAAATAGAAAATAAGTATATGTATATTAAAATAATGTTAAAAAAATTATTACTTGATGAATAGGATACTGTTTTCTAAAAATATAGCTTTAGGAAGTGATATTATAATTCCAAACATAACCATCTTAGTCAAAAGTAAGTATACATTAATTAAGCTTGTCATATGCCCCATCGTTTCCTTGTAAAACCTAAATTATGTCAACTTATTAATCTATACTACCTAGTTAAACTAATAATGGAAGCGAATCTAACTTTTTTAATTGTTGATAAAATAAATTATAAATTATTATTTTTAATTTATTTTTTAAACGTAATAATATTTTATTTAAAAGTTCTTATAATTTTATTTTTAAAAGGCTTATTAATTAAATTAAATACTGTAATTATTTTTTAATTCAATTAATTTATAATTAATCATCTAGTTGATTTATTTTTTTAAAACGTTTTGAAATCAAATATAAAGAAAATAATTAAGATTTAGAGAAAAAAAATATTCATTAGTAATATAAAAATTATTTGAAATATCACAAATCATGATATCATGGTTCGTGATATTTCAAATGCAGGAACAGCTATATTAAAAAATAAAGTAAAAATTTTAAATTTACTCCGAATAGCATTAATAAGTTGTTTGTCTAATCAATTATTATTCGAGTTACAGAGTAAATCTACAGCAAATATTAGTAATCTTTAAGTAAATAGAAATTATTAGTTGAAATATCGTTCTTCCATACATAAATACTCCCACCTCCGCAACCTGAAATTATTCTGTTGTCTTTTACATCTACAGCAAATGTGCTAATATTTTGACAATTAATAGGATCATGTTAAAGTAATTATATGAAATTTAATTATGGATAACTATGTATAGCTATAGTGTTATCTAAAGAAGAAGTCATAATAATATTCCATTCATAAATAATATTTATTTGATTTATTTATTGAAGATGCTTATTAAAAAATAAAATTATGAATAACCATATGAAAAAAAAAATATATTACTTCAAATTATGACACCAAAATCAGATTATAAGTTTAAAGATCATACTAATAAACTTTATTGGTATAAATAAATATACTGTTTGTTTACTAATCTATAACTCCTCCTTAAGTATTCTCTACAAATTAAATTTGTTTCATTAATTTTTTCTAAGTGTAATCAATAAAATAAATCATAAGTCCTGAACCGTATAAAATTTTTTTATAAGAAGTGTTTATCTAAAACGTAGAAAGCGTAATTTAACTAGTCGCCTTCCAATCACAAACCTATTAATAAGCAAAATATTTTAAATGTGTAATTAATGAGATTGAATTTACTTATTGTAGAGATAAGTAATCGTAACTAAAAATTTGGTTTGAAGAAAGCAAAATAATTAATAAGTTTTCCTCTTTATCAATTTATATAGATGAAACTGTAGAGCTTAATTAATCAAGTTATTCATTTTTTAAAAAAACTTAAGATTAAACATCAATAAAAACAAGTTAGTTTCCATTTGAGACAACTAAGAGTAATTCTTCATCCAGCAGTATTAAACACTAGTTTGGTATTGTAATTGCAAAATTAATTATTTTTAAATCATTTGTCTATTTGTTAATTAATATAATTTCATTTGGAGAAGCCATTAAAATAACCAAATATGTATTTCCAAAGCAAATATTTTAAGATACTTAATTTTACTTTTACGTGTATGATAAACTGTTTATATTTATATTTTAAGGATTCTCTATAATTGCTATCTATTTGTAAAATAATTTATAAAATAAAATATTTCTAATTTTGAACAAAATTAAATATTTAAGTAAAATTTACTTATAGTGTACCATTTATATTAAAAAGAATCAATGAGTTTGAAAAAGTATCAAAGTATGTTTAATTAGAATTATAATTTTGTAAATTTAAAGTATTTATTTAAATTTGGTGGCTATCCTATCCTTTAGTGAGCATTTGTATCAAATTTTAATACACAATAATTGGTCCATATTGACTTTAAAAAACTTATACAGTATAATTGGTAATTGGCGAATCATAAAGTAGATTAAATTATTTAGAATTAAAAATAAATAATTTTTAGCTTTAATCAATAACTATAATAATTTCTAAATCGTTATCAAAATATACATAGTTAACTTTGAAATTATTATCAAAATTTAGAGTTTGTAAAAAAGTTCCGTCAAGATATGTTGTTATTACTAAATAATTTTAAGGAGTCTAAAATGGCCAAATATATATTTAATCTCCTTACTATTTTAAAAAATGAAATGATTTCTAGGATTTTGAATTAAAAATTTTACCTTGTTAAATTATAATCTACTTTAAGTTGAGAGATTATAGTACTATGTCAGATATTCGCCCTTAGGAAAGCTAAAATACCCTAATTTCCCCTAATTCTCAATCATGTAAATTCTAAGTAATTCATCATCAAAGTAAAGACCTTCTACTTATTCTATTGGTACATCATTTGTATAGAAGCAGCTTGAATGCCTTTTTATTTGCCCATTTGTTATATCTATAAATACCATTCCACTTGATGTTAACGTTTTTAATATGGAACCTTCAAAAATAGCATTAGGAGTAACACCTTAAAGTAATCTTATTGGTAATTAAATTGAATTTAGAAAAATGTTTATAAAAAATTTAATTTTTACTATGAGCCTAAGCATTTGTTAAGTTGTATAACTCTACTTTCATTTATTACCACAGTTATCATTGTTTAATTTCCATAAAATACTGTGAAATCATCTCCTACAATTAGTTTAGTGTAATTTATCAGTTTTAAATCTTACGGAGGTAGAGCATTAAGATTATCAAACACACGATAGTCATTATAATCCATAGATTATGTAGCTGGATTTATAAACTAAGAACCAAAATAAATCATTGAATTATTTCCACACACTATCAAAGACCCATCTTTTAAAAATCCATAGTCATTAATTTAATTTGGAGAGAAAAAAAGTAAATTGGTTTAATTAAAATTTTAATCTAAAGAGAAAATGGAATATCCACTTATATTATAACTTATGAATGTTAATCCTTAGCTTTATTAGAATTTCAAATGAGTTACATTTCCTAATTAAAATTTTAATTTATTTTAAATTTTAAAATTAGTTTAGCTAATCTTGTAAATGTTATTCTCAAATGAAAGAACATATATGTAGTCTTAACTAAAATCACTTTCGCATTGAATTACTTCAGAATCTAATTTTATTTAAGTAGATTATTCAATCGAGCGAAGACAGAGCTTTTAAATATGCAAAAATAATTTTTTTTAAATTCTAATTACATTTAAAATTATAATAATTGCAAAACTCAATAATTCATTTTAAAACGAAAGAAAATTAATAAGTAGAGGTAAATAAATTCATTAAAAAGAGAAAAATAATCATTGATTTTGAATTTAATTTAATAAAAGAGGAAAAGTAAAATATATTTTACATAGTTATCAAAAGGGAAGTACAAAATACCATTTTTAATGTTGAAACAAACTTAAATTTATTTCTATTAATTATCTACCATTATATTATCAAACTGAATAACTGTAATATTCTATTGATAGAGACTTTATTAATACACATTAAAATTGATATCTATTATGTATATGAAAGTTTGTGGTAAAGAAGGATCAGAAATGTTGATTTGCTTATCAGTAAAAATAGAATGAATTTGAATTTTTTGATCTGAAAAGTATGAAGTTGAATAAAAAAGACTAGCATCTGTAAGATTCCACACTCCAAGCAATCCTTAGCTTCCATAATCTACCATTAACTACTCATATTTATCTTAATTTTTAAAGAATAATAATTCTCCTCCTTAAACATTCTAATCTCCTATTTATCCTTAACAATTAGCAGAGGAATAACCTAAATCAATATTAAAAGGGCAAATATTTTAAAATGATATTTTTATTAAATTTAGACAAGCTAATATTATTAAAAGCTTATCCATTTTTACAAAATAGTTATTTATTTATTATCCTTTTCTTATCTTGATTTTTAAAATCTAATTTATATTATATACATATATTAATCATCTAAATTTTATGTTTATTTATTTCGTATAAACTCATAAAATACGTTTACTTGACGAATAAAAAATATAGACTTTTATTAATATATATAATATAAAAAGGGAATTCAAGTTAATTGTGGTTTTATGTTCTTATGAAAAAATAATTTTTCAATTAAAAAAAAAAAAAAAATTAAAAACTTAGAATAAAATTAATATAACACAATAAAAACAGATACTAAGATATATATAATTGTCTTCTATTAACAAAAATTAATATTCAATAATTAGACTATATCCTTTTGTCAATACAAATTTACTTCAAATAAAACTAGTGATATTATATATAGATTAATCAAATATTATGTTTCTTAAATTTCTTTTGATCATTCTATATGATTGGCCTTATGAAAATGAATTAATATTAATTTTAAATAAAATAATATTCTTACTTCATCAGGTTAAAGAGTTTGTTTTTTTTAAGAAGAAGGTTTATCATTAAAGATTGAATCTAAATCTTTATCATTCTTTTTATAATCTCTGTACTCTGTTAGGCTACTCAATAGCACAAACTAATCATGATTGATATTTTTGATATTGCCTTTATATAATAAATTTTGAAATTCGTTTATTTTAGCAATAAAATTACTTCTTGTTCTAAAATTATATTTAGCTTAACAGTTATTTTATTAATTTACTTCTTACTCACTAACATTTTCACTAGTTTATGAATCAAATTATGTTTGATTTTTGTTTTGGAATTCAGAAAACTTTATATTTACTTTCGGACTAAATTATTAGCTAAAAATAATATTTTATGTTGTAGATTAGCTTTCTGAGTTAAACTAAACCAAAAATTTTTTTGAAGAATTTTAATTTGGATTTAATTATGAGCTGTTCTATTTTAAAATACTCTTTTCTTTCATCCTTTTGGAAAGAAGCGTTTTTCTGGTAGAATAAGTAAAATTGTTTGTCTCTTTAAAGCTATTTTCATCATTAGGCTAAGGAATAGAAAAGAAAGGAGCATTTTTATCTCTTTTTTTTCTCTAAATATAATCTTAGATAGAAAGTCTAAGAAGCTAAAAATTGTTGAATTTTTTAAACGAATTGTCTTCTGTGCAGTAGATTAATAAATAAAGAGAGTTCATATGTTATTTTAATTATGATTTAAAGAATTTGAAACATGTTTAATCCTTTTTCAAACACCCTTTTAAAATTAATATAACTTTAGTTTTTTTTAACAAATGATAATTAAGCTTAATTAAGACATCTAAGTAAATTAAGACAATTTTTAAAAATGCTGCTACTTGCAAAATATAAGCAATAATAGTACCAAGGTATAAAATAATATCTTATTCTATAACATTAAGCAGGATATATAATATTGTTAGCAAACAGCAAATTTAAGAAAAAAATAAATCTATTTTGTAGTATTTAATCTTTTAGTATGGCTTTTTTTTAAAAAATTAAACTTAGTTTTTCAGATAAAAAAAGTAATCTTACTTAATATTTTTGTAAGAGCAAAAGATAGCAGTAGAGGATAATTAACATCAAAGAAGCTTTACTAAGTACATCTGAATCAAAATATATAACTAAAAATACTAAGAGCAGTCTTAGGTTCATTGCTAAAAACTCCCACAAATAAAATTTTTATCTATATCCACAAATTAGGAAACCATACTTATTAAAAAATAAAAAATAAATATATAAATGGTAATATGAGTTACCGTAACTTCCTACTTATTCTAATAAAGCAAAAATTCAAAATTGTACTCATTTTTTTTAATTGGCTTTGGGTAGAAATTAATTCAAAAATAACTATTGCTAAAAGAGTAATTAAGAAGCTACGGTAGTTAATTTAAGAATATAAATACCTTTTTAATTAATTCAAATTGATGTGAAAATTTATCAATATGCTATGATTTACTCCATATTTTATAAATTAATATTCCTGGTACTAAAACTATCCATAAAAATGTCATTGGCATTATCATAGATGTTATCAAAATCACATGATTGGTTGAATAGCACTTTTCTAATAAGTAGTAGTTCATAAATGACTCCTTACCTATCTTTTTGCAAGTAAAAATCTAAACCAAAGACTCAAAAGAGCTTTACTACAAAAAAAAGAATAGGAACACGAAACAAATGACAGCAGAGTCTTTCTAGAAATATATTTGCTTATAAAAAATATTTTTTCAAATATAAATTTACCTTGAGCTCAAAATAAAAGGAGTTCTTATCTTGTTTAGAGAAATAACTTATTAGTTTAACTATTAAAACATAGAATAAGAACCCTAAGGGAATAACTATTAAAGGAAAAGCTATAAAAAATAGCACTTTGTAATAATATACTGGTAAGATAGTACTAAATTTACTTATTATACAATCCAACAAATTTTAATTGGAATTTACGGGAGAAAATATTGAGATTATTTGTAAGTTAAATATTGGTTTTGGACTAAGACTGGAAATACTAATAAAGATTTAAAGATATCTAATCATCAATCTGCTATAAAAACTTTTTTCGCCTATTTAACCAGAATTACCTAATCTAATTAGTCCTAACTTATCAATAATCAAGACCTTAGTCATCATATTTAAATTAATTTTTGTTTAGTAAAATAAATATGTCAAATATAATAATGTAATGAAACATATAAAAATCTATTCAGCTATTTATTTTACTTCTGATTAACATTAATAACAATTAACTTGTAAATCGCTTTTTCCATAAGAATTATTCCAAAATTATCCTAGTACATCACAAGTCTAGCATAGAGGTCCTATTAAACTTTGGTTTTTTATTAATTTAATATATTTGAAACTAAAATAATTTTTGGGAAAAAATTACCCTTCAGAGCAATAATTAGTATCTTGTTATCCGTTACAATAGTTTTACGATTTAGTACAAGGTATTATATCATCGCTGAATTTATCAGATCTCCAAAATCCTTATTTTAAATTTATTTAGCTTCCTTAACAAGAAATAGTTGATGAGTAATCACAAGGCTTGCATTACATATTACTAGTATTTGATTTTGGATCTTCAATAGAATATGTACCATTTTAACATGTTAAGCAGTTAGCTAATGAACAAGATGTGCAAGCTGATTATATTATTTCTCCTATTTAACAATCTCTAAAGTTGTAATCAATATAAATAGTTAAAGTATCAGTAAACCCTTGTGTTTAATTAGAAAATAAGTAGAATCCTTTAAATTACAACACTGCTCTACCTCTTTTACCTAATTACCCTTATTTTTTATAAAATATATTAAAATCTGCTCAAGTTTTTACAATTTTTTATTTGATATACCATAAATCCTCTTTAATTTTATTCATTTTTCCTTAATTATTTTTTTCAATTTTGATTTGTTAGATAAATACCAATTTTCACTATTTATAAGCGAGGTTTGTGAGAATTGATAAGGATTTATGGTATTATTAAAAAATTACCTGATACTTAGTACTAATTTAAAAGAAATTCATCTAGCTCAAAAGGTTGAATAGTTGCACCCTATAATTTCAAGTCAATTTACCTTAAATCTTGAATATTGTTGAGCAAATATAGCTCCTAGAGCTCAACATAATATTAAGAAAATTCTTAATATATTCTATCAGGTATATTTTTTTAATTTTAGAATTTTACTTAATTTCCTTCTTCGTCTAAGATGTTTATTTTCAAAATATTATTTTGTGTTCCACTTTATACATCTTTAAATACATATATTGATCCATTTTGTAAAGACTGATTATTAATTTTAGCACTTTATGGAAAAGAGCAGAAATTGTTACCATAGAATTAACCATAATTATCTATGCATTTATTTTAATAAGTGGTACCACATGAATCTTTAACTAACTTGCTACTATTATTTTTAAGGAATAAGGGTATAGAGGTCAAATATCTAGCTATTCCTCCAATTAAAGCTTTGTTTCTTTCAAAAGTACTATTCTATATTTAGATATTTGAGTCATTAAGCAAAAAAACTCCTCCATTTTCTCTTGCTGTGTTATTTGTAAAAGTTACATTATTTAGCACACAATCACATTTATCAATAAAATACAGCGATCCTCCATCTTTATATAAAATAATTAATATAAAATTAATAATTAAAAATATTGTAAATAATTACTTTAAGCTTCATTATCTATAAATTAACTATTTTATATTTTAACATGAGAAGCATCAAAATAAAAGACACCTCCTCCATATTATGTAGAATAAAGTTTATTTGAAATAAAATAAGATTAATCTATAATCACTTAGCTTTAGTTAATTACAATAGGTGAAATATTTTCTTATTAACTCTCTTCTAGAGTAAAATTTGTTATTTAAAGCTAATTTGAAATAAGCGTTATTAAGCCAACAGATGAGCTGCTTAATTAACTTTTCATAAATGTGCTTAAAAGATCAATAGAGGAAGAATTAGTATATATCATATAGCTATCTGGAATTAAGTACTTATTTTACTTTATTTCACTAAATGACATTCCAAAGTAACTATCTTATACTTCCAAACTATTAATTAAAGAGTTTTGAGATGAATATAAAAATTAATGGCCATTAATTATTGCTAGATTAATATTATTATTAAACTTTAAATAGCTAATGATAATATTGGTAGATATTACAGTCTACAAAAAGAAAGAGAGCTAAGTGCTAATATTATCAAAAATCTCATTTTATTCTATAGTAATTTTATGCACGTGCTAAATTAAAAAGAAATTAGTCAAATTAATTTTGTTATTTACAATCTTATTATTTCTAAATATAAATTCTGAATCATAATTAAAATCAACAGTGTTGTTAAAAGTAAGAAATTGTTTTGTATTTATATTATTATCAGCAAAGTAGCTCTGTTCTATAATTATATATTATGTGTTTTAAATAATTAAGGAAGTTTCAATATTTTAATTAGTAATACTGACATTATTAAAACTAAAATAGTACAGATTTTAAGCATTTAAAGATTTATTGTTAAAGATTATTTAACATGAAATAAATTATAATTAAAATAATTAAACATTTCCTCGTTAATATTGCTGCTATTGGTCTTCATCTTATAAATAAATTATCAAATTTTATAAATATATTTCTACTAACGTTTATGAGTTGATTAACTAATTTAAGTTAATAATTCCTTTAACATAATTCTATTTATTAGCTCCATTTATTGTAAGGGTAACTTGTAAATTTGCATTAGAATCCACTATTGGAAATCCTTAGAATTTAAAATTTTCATTCATATTTACTTAAATGTAATGTCTCATTTAATAACCATTATCTATCAAAATATTTTTCCTCAAATTCTAAAACTATTAAAGTCTTTTATTTAACTAAAAATAATCAGCATCATTAGTATTATATTCGCAATTGCTTTTTCCTTTAGTATCTATCATCATGTAATTAATACCATTATAATTATATGAAAGAACACTTATTATATAATCAAATACTACTTTTTGGATTTTTAAATAAATATTTTCATAAAATTAGTTTCTATTAATAAATTATTATATGACTTTCAATTATTTCTATTCAGGATCTTCACTTTAATCAATTACTGAAAAAGTCTACCCAAATTACACAAAAATTTATCTATTTTTAAGAAGAGTAACTTTTCTCTTCATAAAATTGGTCTCCACTAGAAAATTACTCTGATAGAAATTTATTAATTCAAATGTGTAATAATCATATAGAATATAGTAGAAATCAGAACTCACTAAAATTAATTTGTATTTTGGTTAAAGTATAATTTACTAATATGTCTACCATCGAGATGCTGTTTAAATAAGCTTCAGTAAAGTAAATGAATCTTAATCATCGTTTCTATAGATTTGGCAATAGTTGAAATTTTACAAGTTTACTAAAATATAATCAGAATTTACAATAACTTAAAAAATAGGATATCCTAAATGAGTTTATCTTTAAACTTTTACATCATCATTTTCGACTAGGTATTAAACTAATTAACTATCAAATGAGTAACTAAAAATTATTTAATCTGTATATATTATCAAATCTATTATAGCTAGCTGATGAATAAGTGGAAATTATTTTGTTATCAAACCTGTTGAACTTTCAATAAAAGCAATAGATTGATTGACAAATATAATTATAAATTCAGTTGATTATAAAATACCATTGTATAACTTATATAACGGCTTATCTAATTTCTACTGATATAATTTTAAGAAATCATATGTATTACCATTCTAAATAATTTAATATGATATAATCTATTAATTATATCCGCATATAATTATGTCTTACTTGTTAACACTATGAGAGCATTCTACTTAAATTTTTTGAATTAATTCTAAATTTTTTTTGTAGATTAAATTAATCTACTTTGTAGTGGCTATAACAAAAATATCTTCGTTTATTAAATATATTGTATTATTAAATCTATCATTAAATTAAAAGATAGGCCCATTTACTGTCTGTTAATCCATTAAAGACCACTTTTAAATATTACCATCAGATCTAGTATAATATAGGTTGTTATTGTTTTCATCAAAAGCATAACTTATAATAGAAGATGCTCTATGTATAATCTAAAAATAGCTATTTTGAATAGAAAACTCATATTCCCAAAATTTTACTGTTTAATCATTCGAAAATGAAATAATCTAAAATAATTTATAAATTTTCTGTATTTAAAAATATTTAAAGAATTAAAATATACCTAAAATGAGTTCTAATTTAGTATAAAAGAATTTATGACATCTTTATGCTAATCAAAAACTTGAATAACATTCAGTAAAGGAAATTAAAGTAAAACTATTCTAAAATTAGAATCTGAAATAATTAAAATTTAATTATCCTTTAATTTAATAAATAATATAATTAATTTATAAATTAAAAAAATTTAAAATAAAATACTTACTAAATCTAAATAGCCATATTAAATTTAAGCTATGTTTTTATATTAAAATAGTGGTATTTGAGCATTTTAAGAATTATATGGCCATATTTATACTTTATTATCTAATCCCATGCTCACAAACCTTTAATTAATAGGATCTAGAGCTATAGATTATACTTAACCCTATTATAAAAATAGAAAGTAAGTAAGTAAGTAAGTACAGATTAAATAATGTTAAAAGAAATTATTACTTGATGAATAGGATACTGTTTTCTAAAAATGTAGCTTTAGGAAGTAATATTGTAATTCCAAAGATACCCATCTTAGTCAAAAGTAAGTATACATTAATTATGCTTGTCATATGCCCCATCATTTCCTTGTAAAACTTAAATAATGTGAACTTATTAATCTATGCTACTTAGTTAAATTAATAATGGAAACCAATCTAACTTTTTTAATTATTGATAAAATAAATTACTTATTGTTTTTTTAATTTATTATTTAAACATAATAACATTTAATTTAAAATTTTATATAATTTTCTATTTATAAGGCTTATTAATTGAAGTAAATACTATATTATTTTTTTATTCATTAAATCATAATTAATCATCTAGTTTTGATTTATTTTTTAAAATAATAAAAAAATTAAATTAAACTTAAAGCTCATAATAATAAATATATGAATAAGTGAAGTAACTTCTAACAAACAAATCATAATGATCTTATTTATTTTTTTCAAATATAATTAAAATTGAAATCAGATAAAATAAAAAATAAGTATAACTTATTAGTTCGAAAAATATAACTTCATGTTCTTAAAGAGCAAGGTTTTTTATAAGAGTTTATTAATAAATAAAAAAAATCATATTCCCAACAAATGTGTGCTTTCTTCCATTTAAAAATTGCAAAACTGTAAGCATTATTTAATTTAACCCTTATGTAAGTCACAGAAGTTATAATGGAAATTCGATAACATATGATTTAGCTCAAAAATATAGCTGTTCTTTCATTTGAAATATCACCAACCATGATATCTGTGATTTTTCATGTAATTATTATATCATTATAGGCAAAAATTTTTTTGTTCAACAGCATAATTATTTTCTTTATATTTTATATTGCTGTTCCTGCATTTTAACTATCACTAATCGTAATATCTAGATTTGTGATATTTCAAATTTAGTTAAAAAATATTTTAAAATTGGATATTTAAGAGGGTTAGAAAAAAGGAGTTTTTAAAGTATTTTTTAAATAAAATCAAGTTTAAAAATTTACTCCAAATAACATTAAAAAGTTATTTGCTTAATCAATTATAATTCTAGTGACAGTGTAAATCTACAGCAAATATTAATAATCTTTAAGCAAATAGAAATGTTTAATTGATTTATCGTTCTTCCATACATAAATACTCCCTCCTCCGCAACCTGAGATTATTCTGTTATTTTCTACGTCTACAGCAAAAGTACTAATAATTTGGCAATCAATAGGATCATGCTAAAGTAATTATATGAATTTTAATTTTGGATAACTATGAACAGCTATAGTGTTATCTATTGAAGAAGTCACAATAATATTCCATTCATAAATAATATTTAATTGATTTATTTATTGGAGATGCTTTTTAAAAAACAAATAATTAATATAAAATTAAGAATGAATAGGTACATGAAAAATAAAATAAAATTACTTCAAATTATGATACTAAAATCAGATTATACTTTTAAAGATCATACTAATAAACTTTATTAGTATAAATAAATATGCTATTTGTTTACTAATCTATAACTCCTCCTTAAGTTTTCTCTACAAATTAAATTTGATTCATTAATTTTTTCTAAGTGTAATCAATAAAATAAATCATAAGTCCTGAACCATAAATAATTTTTTTATAAGAAGTGTTTATCTAAAATGTAGAAAGTGTAATTTAACTAGTCGCCATCCAATCACAAACCTATAAATAAACAAAATATTGGTAGTGAGTTATTAAAGGAATTTAATTTACTTGTTAAAGAGATGAGTAATCGTAACTAAAGATTTGGTTGGTAGAAAGCAAAATAATTAATAATTTTTCCTCTTCATCAATTTAGATTGAGGAAACAGTAGAACTAAATTAATCAAGTTATTCATTTTTTAAAAAAATTTAAGATTAAACATCAATAAAAATAAGTTAGTTTCCATCAGAGACAACTAAGAGTAATTTTTCATCAAGCAATAGTATACACTAGTTTGGTATTGTAAATGCAAAATTAATTATTTTTAAATCATTTGTCTATTTGTTAATTAGGATAATTTCGTTTGGAAAAGCCATTAAAATAACCAAATATTAATTTCCAAAGCAAACATTTTAAGATACTTAATTTTACTTTTACATAAATTATATACTTTTTATATTTATGTTTTAAGGATTCTCTATAATTGCAATCTATTTATAAAAATAAAATGTTTCTAATTTTTAACAAAAAATTAATATTTAAGTAAAATTTACTTAGAGAGTACCAACTACATTAAAAAGGATCAATGAGTTTGAAAAAGTATCAAAGTATGTTTAATTAGAATTATAATTTTGTAAATTTAAAGTATTTATTTAAATTTAGTGATTACTATCCTATCCTTTTGTGAGCATTTGTATCAAATTTTAATACACAATAATTAGTCCATATTGACTTTAAAAAACTTATACAGTATAATTGGTAATTGGCGAATCGTAGAGTAGATTAAATTATTTAGAATTAAAAACAAATAATTTTAAGCTTAAATCAATCACTAAAATAATTTCTAAATCGTTGTCAAAATATACTTAGCTAACTTTGAAATCATTATCAAAATTTAGAGTTTGTAAAAAAGTTCCATCAAGATACGTTGTTATTACTAAATAATTTTAAGGAGACCAAATAGGCCAAATATATATTTAGTCACCTTACTATTTTATAAAATGAATTTATTTTTAGGATTTTTAATAAAAAACCAAACCTTGTTGAATTATAATCTACTTTAAGTTGAGAGATTATAGTACTAAGTCAGATATTCACCCTTCGGAAAGCTAAAGTACCCTAATTTCCCCTAATTCTCAATCATATAAATTCTAAGTAACTCATCATCAAAGTAAAGACCTTCTACTTATTCCATTGGAACATCGTTTGTATAGAAGCAGCTTGTATGCCTTTTTATTTGCCCACTTGTTATATCTATAAATACCATTCCACTAGATGTTAGAGTTTTTAATATGGAACCTTCAAAAATAGCATTAGGAGTAACTCCAAAAAGTAATCTTATTGATCATTAAATTAAATTTAGAAAACTATTTATAAAAAATGTAATTTTACTATGAGCCTAAGCATTTGTTAAGTTGTATAACTCTATTTTCGTTTACTACCACAGTTATCATTGTTTAATTTCCATAAAATACTGTGAAATCATCTCCTACAATTAGTTTAGTGTAATTTATCAATTTTAAATCTTGAAGACGTAGAGCATTAAGATTATCATACACATGATAATCATTATAATCCATCGATTATGTAGCAGGATTTATAAACTAAGAACCAAAATAAATCATTGAATTATTTCCACATACTATCAAAGACCCATCATTTAAAAATCCATAGTCATTAATCAAATTTGGAGAGAAAAAAAGTAAATTGGTTGAATTAAAACTTTAATCCAAAGAAAAAATAGAATATCCACTTATATTATAACTTATGAATGTTAATCCTTAGCTTTATTAGAATTTCAAACGAGTAATATTTCCTAATTAAAATTATAATGTATTTTAAATTTCAAAATTAGTTTAGCTTATCATGTAAATCTTATTATTAGATGAAAGAACATATATGTAGTCTTAACTAAAATCACTTTCGCATTGAATTCCATCAGAATCTAATTATAATTAAGAAGATTATTCAACCGAGCGAAGGTAGACCTTTTAAATTTGCAAAAAAATTTTGTAAAAAATTCTTTATACATTTAAAATTATAATAATTGAAATAATCAGTAATTAATTTCAAAACGAAAGCAAATTAAAAAGTAGAAATAAATAACTTCATTAAAAAAAGAAAATTATCTTTGATTTTTAATTTAATAAAAGAGGAAAAATAAAATATATTTTACATAGTTATCTTTAGGGTAGTACAAAATATTATTTTTAATGTTGTAACAAACTTAAACTTATTACTATTAACTATCTACCAATTCATAGTTAAATTTAATAGCTGTACTATCCTATTGATAGAGACTTGATTAATATACATTATAATTGGTATCTATTATGTATATGAAAGTTTGTGGTAAAGATGGATCAGAAATGTTGATTTGCTTATCAGTAAAAATAGAATGAATTTGAATTTTTTGATCTGAAAAATATGAAGTTGAATAAAAAAGACTAGCATCTGTAAGATTCCACACTCCAAGCAATCCTTAACTTCCATAATCTACCATTAGCAACTCATATTTATCTTTATTTTTAAAGAATAATTATTCTCCTCCTAAAACATTCTAATCTCCTATTTATCCTTAACAACTAGTAGAGGAATAGCCTAAATCAATGTCAAAAGGGCAAATATCTTAAAATGAGATTTTAATTAAATTTAGACAAGTTAATATTATTAAAAGCTTATCCATTTTTACAAAATAGTTATTTATTTATCCTTTTATAATATTGATTTTGAAAAATTAACTTATATTAATTTTTTTTATTAAACATTTAAATTTTACGTTAATACTACATTTCAACTCATAAAATATGTTTATTTGACAAATAAAAAATATTGACTTTTAATAATAAATAATATAAAAAGGAAACAATAGTGAGTTGTGATCTTGAGACCTAATGAAAAATAATTTTCCAAATAATTATTTACTTTTTTAGAAATTAGCAAATATTTCTCTTAATTTATAAAAATATATTTATTTAAATAAATATCTATCTTTTTTAACCATAGAAAAAAAATAAATACTGTAGAATACCCTTTAAGTCGCAAATTAGAAAATAAATAATTTTGCTATTTAATAGAAAATTTTAAAAATAATTTCAAATCTAAAAATATTTTTGAAAGCCATTCATATTAATATTTTTAATACTTATATAAAATTCAAAACAAAAAAAATACAACCTACCAATAAAATAAACATAATAAAATAAAAATAGGTGTTAAGATATATGCAATTGTCAGCTATTAACATGAAGTAGGATTTAATAATTAAATTATATCCTTCAAACTTTGGTAATCTAAATATATATTAATAAATTTTAGTGATACTAAGATTAATTAAATTTTATTTTTATTTAATCTCTTTTGATCATTCTTTCTATTTGATATTATGTAATTGAATAAATATTAATTTAACAATTAAAATATTGTTACTTCATCATATTAAAGAGTTTGATTTTTCTAAGCATAAGATTAATCATTAATGATTGAATCTAATTCTTAGTCATTCGTTTTATAATATCTGTACTCTATTTAGCTACTCAGCTCCGTAAACTAATCATGATTGATATTTTTTACATTACCTTTAAATAATAAATTTTGAAATTTGCTTAGTTTTACAAAAAAATTACTTCTTGTTTAAAAATTATATTTAGTTTAGCAGTTATTTTATTAATTCGCCTGATACTCACTAAAATTTTCACTAGTTTATGAATCAATATCTATTTCATTTTTGTTTTGTTATTCAGAAAGCTTTATATTGAGATATGGACTTTATGAAAAGCTAAAAATAAAATTTTATTTTGTAGTTTATCTTTCTGAATTAAATGGAACTAAAAATTTTTTTGGAGAAGTTTAATTTGGAATTAATTCTTAGCTGCTCTATTTTAAAATACCCTTTTTATTCATCCTTTTAGAAAGAAGCGCTTTTCTGGTAGAATATGCTTAATTGTCAGTCTCTCTCAAGCTATTTTCATGATTAGGTCTAACATTTGAAAAGAAAGGAGCATTTATGTCTTTTTTTTTTCTCTAAATATAATCTTAAATGTAAAGTCTAAGAAGTTAAAAATTGTTGAATTTTTTAAATGAATTGTCTTCTGTGAAATAGATTAATAAATAAAGAGAGTTCATATGTTATTTTAAGTATTTTTTGAAGAGTTTAAAACAATTTTAATCGCTTTGCAAGCATCTTTTTAGAATTAATACAAATCTATTTTTTTTTAACAAATGATAATTAAGCCTAATTAAGATATCTAAGTAAATTAAGAAGATTTTTAAAAATGCTGCTGCTTGCAAAATATAAGCAATAATAGTACCAAGGTATAAAAGAATATCTTATTCTATAGCATTCAGCAGTATATATAATATTATGAGCAAACAACAAATTTAAGAAAAAAATAAATCTATTTTATAGTATTTAACCTTTTAGTATGGCTATTTTAAAAAAAATTAAATTTAGTTATTCAGATAAAAAAGTAATCTTACTTTATATTTTTGCAAGAGCAGAAGATAGCAGTAGAGTATAATTAGCATCATAGATGCTTTACTAAGTATATCGGAATCAAAATATATAACTAAAAATACTAAGAGCAGTCTTAAATTCATTGCTAAAAACTCCCACAAATAAAATTTTTATCTATACCCACAAATTAGGAAACCATACTTATTAAAAAAATAAAATAATAAATAAATGATAATAAAATTTATCGTAACTTCCTACTTACTATACAGAGCCAAAATTCAAAATTTTACTAATTTTTTTTACCTCGACTTTGTATAGTCAATAATTCAAAAATAACTATTGTTAAAAGGGTAATTAAGAAGCTACGGTAGTTTATTTTAAGAATATAAATACCTTTTTAATTAATTCAAATTGATGTGAAAATTTATCAAAATGCTATGATTTACTCCATATTTTATAAATCAATATTCCTGGTACTAAAACTATCCATAAAAATGTCATTGGCATTATCATAGATGTTATCAAAATCACATGATTGGTTGAATAGCACTTTTCTAATAAGTAATAATTCATAAACGACTTCATACCTATCTTTTTGCAAGTAAAAGTCTAAACCAAAGACTCAAAGGAGCTTTACTACAAGAAAAAGAATAGGAATACGAAGCAAATGACAGTAGAGTCTTTCTAGAAAGAAATTGAATATATTTACTTTAAAAAAATTATTTAGATATAAAATTTTACCTTGAATTCATAATAAAAAGAGTTCTTATCTTGTATAGAAAAATAGTTTATTACTTTAATTATCGAAATATAGAATAAAAACCCTAAGGGAATAACTATTAAAGGAAAAGCTATAAAAAATAGTACCCTGTAATAATATACTGGTAAGATAGTACTAAATTTTCTTATAATACAATCTAACAAATTTTAATTTGAACTTACGGGAGAAAATATTGAGATTATTTGAAAATTAAATATTGGTTTTGGACTAATACTAGAAATACTGATAAATATTTAAAGGTATCTAATCATTAATCTGCTATAAAAATTTTCTTCGCCTATTTAACCCGAATTACCTAATCTTATTAGTCCTAGCCTATCAATAATCAAAACCTTAGCCATCATATTTAAATTAATTTTAGTTTAGTAAAATAAATATGTCAAATATAACAATGTAATGAAACATATTAAAATCTATTCAGCTATTTACTTTATTTCTGATTAGCATTTATAGCAATTAACATCTAATCCACTTCTTCCATAAGAATTATTCCAAAATTATCCTAATATATCACAAGTCTAGCATAAAGGTCCTATGAAACTTTTGTTTTTTATCAATTAAATATATTTAAAACTAAAATAATTTTTGAGAATAAATTACCCTTCTGAGCAATAATTAGTATCTTCTTATCCGTTACAAAAGTTTTATGATTTAGTAGTACAAGATATTATTTCATCATTGAATTTATCAGATCTCCAAAATCCTTATTTTAAATTTATTTAGCTTCCTTAACAAGAAATAGTTGATGAGTAATCACAAGGCTTGCATTACATATTACTAGTATTTGATTTTGGATCTTCAATTGAATATGTACCATTTTAACATGTAAAACAGTTTTCTAATGAACAAGATGTGCAAGCTGATTATATTATTTCTCCTATTTAACAATTTCTAAAGTTGTAATCAATATAAATAGTTAAAGTATCAGTAAACCCTTGTGTTTAATTAGAATATAAGTGGAATCCTTTAAATTACAAAACTGCTCTCCCTCTTTTACCTAATTACCCTTATTGTTTATAAAATATATTAAAAATCAAGTCAAGTTTTTTACTATTGATATTTTAATATAGCAAAATACACCATAAATCCTCTTTAATTTTATCCATTTTTCCTAAATTAAAAAAAATTTTGACTTGTTGATAAAAGCAAAATATTGGATTTGAATAAAAATTAAAAGGCATTTGTTTTTAATAAAAACACAGGTATATGATAAATTTTGATAAACATAAATAAAAAAAGCAGGAAGGCTACTTAGCATTCAATTTTTCAATACCTGGATTAGCAATATTATATATTTATTAAATGTTTACGTAAATAATATTATATCGCCGTCATATTTGAAAAATTTTTAAATCAAAAAATGTAGATTATATATTTTAATAAAAAATAATTAATTAAATATAATTTTTCTGCACTTTGCTCATTTTGTGCATTCATCATCTTTTTCTTATAAAGATAATATTGAGATTTGTGAGAATTGATGAGGATTTAAGGTTTTATTAAAAAATTACCTGATACTTAGTACTAATTTAAAAGAAATTCATCAAACTCAAAAGGTTGAATAGTTGCACCCTATAATTTCAAATCAATTTATCTTAAATCTTGAATATTATTTAGCAAATATAGCTCCTATAGCTCAACGTAATATTATGAAAATTCTTACAATATTCTATCAGGAATGTTTTTTTTACTCTAGAATTTAACTTAATTTCCTTCTTCGTCTAAGATGTTTATTTTCAAAATATTATTTTATGTTCCACTTTATACATCTTTAAATATATATATTGATCCATTTTGTAATGACTGGTTATTAATTTTAGCACTTTATGGAAAAGAACAAAAATTATTACCATAGAATTAACCATAATTATCTATGCAATTATTTTAATAAGTGGTACCACATGAATCTTTAACTAAGTCACTAGTATTTTTTTTAAGGAATAAGGGTATAAAAGTCAAATATCTAGCTATTCCTCCAATTAAAGCTTTGTTTCTTTCAAAAGTACTATTCAAAATTTAGATATTTGAGTCATTAAGCAAAAAAGCTCCTCCACTTTCTCTAGCTGTGTTATTTGTAAAAGTTACATTATTTAGCAGGCAATCACACATATCAACAAAATATAGTGATCCTCCATCTATATTTAAAATAATAAATATTTAATTGTTAAAAATATTGTAAATAATTACTTTAAGCTTCATTATCTATAAATTAACTATTTTATATTTTAACAAGAGAAGCATCAAAATAAAAGACACCTCCTCCATATTATGTAGAATAAAGTTTATTTGAAATAAAATAAGATTAATCTACAATTACTTAGCTTTAGGTAATTACAATTGGTGAAACATTTTATAATTAATTCTCTTCTAGTGTAAAATTTGCTATTAAAAGCTAGTTTGAATTAAATTTTATTAAACCGACAGATGAGTTACTTAATTAACTTTTCATAAATGTGCTTAGAAGATTAATAGAGGAAGAATTAGTATATATCATATAGCTATCTGGAATTAAGTACTTATTTTACTTTATTTCACTAAATGACATTCCAAAGTAACTATCTTATACTTCCAAATTATAAACTAAAGAGTTTTGAGATGATTATAAAAATTAATGGCCATCAATTATTGCTAGATTTAAATTATTATTAAACTTTAAATAGCTAATAATAATATTTGTAGATATTACAGTCTACAAAAAGAATGATAGCTAAGTGCTAATATTATCAAAAATATCATTTTATTCTATAGTAATTTTATGCATGTGCTAAATTAAAAAGAAATTAGTCAAATTAATTTTGTTATTTACAATCTTATTATTTCTAAATATAAATTCTGAATCATAATTAAAATCAACAGTGTTGTTAAAAGTAAGAAATTGTTTTGTTTTTATATTATTATCAGCAAAGTAGCTCTGTTCTATAATAATATATTATGTGTTTTAAATAATTAAGGAACTTTCAATATTTTGATTAGTTATATTGACATTATTAAAACTAAATTAGTACAGATTTTAAGCATTTAAAGATTTATTGTTAAAGATTATTTAACATGAAATAAATTATAATTAAAATAATTAAACATTTCCTCTTTAATATTGCTGCTATTGGTCTTCATCTTATAAATAAATTATCAAATTTTATAAATATATTTCTACTAACGTTTATGAGTTGATTAACTAATTTAAATTAATAATTCCTTTAACATAATTCTATTTATTAGCTCCATTTATTGTAAGGATAACTTGCAAATTTGAATTTGAATCTACTATTGGAAATCCTTAGAACTTAAAATTTTCATTCATATTTAATTAAATGTAATGTTTCTATTAATAACCATCATAAAACCAAATATTTTCCTTCAAATTCTAAAATTACTAAAGCCGTTTATGTAACTAAAAATAATCAGCATCATTAGTACTATATTAGCAATTTCTTTGACCTTTGATATCTGTCATCATATAATTGATACCATAATAATTATATGAAAGAACACTTATTATATAATCAAATTCTACTTCTTCAACTTTTAAATAAATATTTTCATAAAATTAGTTTCTATTTAAGAATTATTATATGACTTTCAATTATATTTACTCAGTATCTTCGCTAGAACCAATTACAAAAAATGTTTACCCAAATTACACAAAAATTTATCTATTTTTAAGAAGAGTAACTTTCCTCTTCATAAAATTGGTCTCCACTAGAAAATTTCTCTGATAGAAATTTATTTATTTAAATGTTTAATAATCATATAGAATATAGTAGAAATCAGAACTCACTAAAATCAATTAGTATTCTGGTTTAAGTATAATTTACTAATATGCCTACCAGCGAGATGCTGTTTAAATAAGCTATAATAAAGTAAATGAATCTTAATCATCATTTTTATAGATTATGCAATAGTTGAAATTTTGTAAGTTTACTAAAATATAATCAGAATTTACAATAACTTAAAAAATAGGATATCCTAAATGAGTTTATCTTTAAACTTTAACATTATTGTTTTCGACTAGGTATTAAACTAATTAACTATCAAAAGAGTAACTAAAAATTATTTACTCTGTATATATTATCAAATCTATTATAGCTAGTTGATGAATTAGTGGAAATGACTTTGTTATCAAACCTGTTGAACTTTCTACAAAAGCAATAGAGTGGTTGACAAATATAATTATAAATTCAGTTGATTGTAAAATACCGATGAAAAACTTATATAACGGCTTATTTAATTACTACTAATATAATTTTTAAAAATTATATTTATTGTCATTCTAAATAATTTAATAAGAAGTAATTTATTTATTATATCCGCATATAATTATATCTTATTTGTTAACACTGTGAGAGCACTCTACTTAAATTTTTTGAATTAGCTCTAAATTTTTTTTGTAGATTAAATTAATCTACTTTGTTGTGGCTAAAACAAAAATATCTTAGTTTATTAAATATATAGTATTATTACATCTATCATTAAATTATAAAATAGGTCCATTTATTGCTTGTTAATCCGTTAAAAACCACTTTTAAATATTACCATCAGATCTAGTATAATATAGGCTATTATTGTCTTCATCAAAAGCGTAACTTATAATAGAAGATGATCTATGAATAATCTAAAAATAACTACTTTGAAAAGAAAACTCGTATTCCCAAAATTTTACTGTTTAATCATTCGAAAATGAAATAATCTAAAATAATTTATAAAAAATTTTCTGTATTTTAAAATATTTTAAAATAAAAATATACCTAAAATGAGTTCTAATTTAGTATAAAAGAATTTATGACATCTGTATGCTAGTCAAAAACTTGAATAACATTCAATAAAGGATATGAAAGTAAAACTATTCTAAAATTAGAATCTGAAATAATCAAAATTGAATTATCCTTTTATTTAATAAAAATAATAAAATTAATTTTTAAAACAATCAAATTTCAAATAAAATGTTTACCATATCTATATAGCCATATTAAATTTAAGCTATGTTTGTATATTAATAAAATGGTTCTTAAAAATCATTAGAATAATATGGCCATATTTATACTGTGTTATCTAATCCCGTGCTCACAAACAATAAACTAAGAGGATCTAGAGCTATTGTTTTTACTTAACCCTATTATAAAAAAAATAAGTAAGGATAGATTAAAATAATGTTAAAATAAATTATTACTTGATGAATAGGATACTGTTTTCTAAAAATATAGCTTTAAGAAGTGAGGCTGTAATTCCAAACATAACCATCTTAGTCAAAAGTAAGTATACATTAATTATTCTTGTCATATACCCCATCGTTTCCTTGCAAAACCTAAATAATGTCAACTTACTAATCTATACTACCTAGTTAAACTAATAATGGAAACGAATCTACCTTTTTTAATTGTTGATAAATAATAATTAATTATTTTTTTTAATTTATTTTTTAGACTTAATAATATTTTATTTAAAAGTTCATATAATTTTCTTTTTAAAAAGCCTATTAATTAAATTAAATACTGTAATTATTTTTTAATTCAATTAATTTATAATTAATCATCTAGAGAGAATTATAATTAACTTTTAAGTTAAAATACAAATAAATATTTAAGAAGGTTAGAAAAAATGAGATTTTAAAGTATTAAAAAAATAAAGTCAAATTTAAAAATTTACTCCTATTAGTATTAATAAGTTGTTTGTTTAATCAATTATTATTTGAGTAATAGGGTAAATCTACAAATATTAATAATCTTTAAGTAAATAAAAATTATTAATTGAAATATTGTTCTTCCATACATAAATACTCCCAGCTCCACAACCTGAGATTATTCTGTTGTTTTCTACATCTACAGTAAATGTGCTAATATTTTGACAATCAATAGGATCATGTTAAAGTAATTATATGAAATTTAATTCTGGATAACTATGTATAGCTATAGTATTATCTAATGAAGAAGTCATAATAATATTCCATTCATAAATAATATTTAATTGATTTATTTATTGAAGATGCTTATTAAAAAATAAATAATTAATATAAAATTATGAATAGGCACATGAAAAAGAAAAATTACTTCAAATTATGACGCCAAAATCAGATTATACTTTTAAAGACCATACTTATAAACTTTAGTAGTATAAATAAATATACTTTTTGTTTACTAATCTATAACTCCTCCTTAAGTTTTCTCTAAAAATTAAATTTGTTTCATTAATTTTTTCTAAGTGTAATCAATAAAATAAATCATAAGTCCTGAACTGTATAAAATTTTTTTATAAGAAGTGCTTATCTAAAACGTAGAAAGTGTAATTTAACTAGTCGCCTTCCAATCACAAACCTATTTATAAGCAAAATATTGTAAGTGTGTAATTAATGGGATTGAAATTACTTATTGTAGAGATAAGTAATCGTAACTAATAATTTGGTTTGTAGAAAGCAAAATAATTAATAAGTTTTCCTCTTTATCAATTTATATAGATGAAACTGTAGAGCTTAATTAATCAAGTTATTCATTTTTTAAAAAAACTTAAGATTAAGCATCAATAAAAACAAGTTAGTTTCCATTAGGGACAACTAAGAGTAATTCTTCATCCAGTAGTAGTAAACACTAGTTTGGTATAACAAATGCAAAATTAATTATTTTTAAATCATTTGTCTATTTGTTAATTAATATAATTTCGTTTGGAGAAGCCATTAAAATAACCAAATATTTATTTCCAAAGCAAATATTTTAAGATACTTAATTTTACTTTTATAGGAATGATAAACTTTTTATATTTATATTTTAAGGATTCTCTATAATTGCAATCTATTTGTATAATAATTTTTTAAGTAAAATATTTGAAATTTTGTACAAAAATTAATATTTAAGTAAAGATTACTTATAAAGTCCCAACTACATTAAAAAGTATCAATGAGTTTGAAAAAGTATCAAAGTATATTTAATTAGACACATAATTTTGTAAATTTAAAGTATTTATTTAAATTTGGTGACTATCCTATCCTTTAGTGAGCATTTATATCAAATTCTAGTACACAATAATTGGTCCATATTGACTTTAAAAAAATTATACAGTCTAATTGGTAATTGGAGAATCGTAGAGTAGATTAAATTATTTAGAATTGAAAACTTATAATTTTTATCTTTAATCAATAACTAAAATAATCTCTAAATTGTTGTCAAAATATACTTAGCTAACTTTGAAATCATTATCAAAATTTAGAATTTGTAAAAAAGTTCCATCAAGATATGTTGTTATTACTAAATAATTTTAAGGAGTCTAAAATGGCCAAATATATATTTAATCTCCTTACTATTTTAAAAAATGAATTGATTATTAGGATTTTGAATTAAAAATGTTACCTTGTTAAATTATAATCTACTTTAAGTTGAGAGATTATAGTACTAAGTCAGATATTCACCCTTCGGAAAGCTAAAATATCCTAATTTCCCCTAATTCTCAATCATATAAATTCTAAGTAATTCATCATCAAAGTAAAGACCTTCAACTTATTCTGCTGGTATATCATTTATCTAGAAGCAGCTTGTATGCCTTTTTATATGCCCATTTGTTATATCTATAAATAACATGCCACTAGATGTTAACGTTTTTAATATGGAACCTTCAAAAATAGCATTAGGAGTAACTCCTAAAAGTAATCTTTTTGGTAATTAAATTGAATTTAGATAGATGTTAACAAAAAATTTAATTTTACTATGAACCTAAGCATTTGTTAAGTTGTATAACTCTATTTTCGTTTACTACAACAGTTATCATTGTTTAATTTCCATAAAATACTGTGAAATCATCTCCTACAATTAGTTTAGTGTAATTTATCAATTTTAAATCTTGCAGAAGTAGAGCATTAAGACTATCATACACATGATAGTCATTATAATCCATAGATTATGTAGCAGGATTTATAAAATAAGAACCAAAATAAATCATTGAATTATTTCCACATACTATCAAAGACCTATCATTTAAAAATCCATAGTCATTAATTTAATTTGGAGAGAAAAAAAGTAAATTTGTTTAATTAAAATTTTAATTCAAAGAGAAAATGGAATATCCACTTATATTATAACTTATGAATGTTAATCCTTAACTTTATTAGAATTTCAAATGAGTTATATTTCCTAATTGAAATGATAATGTATTTAAAATTTCAAAATTAGTTTAGCTAATTTTGTAAATGTTATTCTTAGATGAAAGAACATATATGTAGTCTTGACTAAAATCACTTTCACAATGAATTACTTCAGAATCTAATTTTATTTAAGAAAATTATTCAATAGAGCTTAGGAAGACCTTTTAAATATACAAAAAACTTTAGTAAAAAAAAACTAATTACATTTAAAATTATAATCATTTGAAAACTCAATAAACAATTTTAAAAAGAAAGAAAATTAATAAGTAGAGATAAATAACTTCATTAAAAAGAGAAAAACAATTATTGATTTTGAATTTAATTTAATAAAAGAGGAAAAGCAAAAATATATTTTACATAGTTATCTAAAGGGAAGTACAAACTACCATTTTTAATGTTGAAGCAAACTTAAATTTTTTTCTATTAGTTATCTACCTTTATATTGCTAAATTTAATAGCCATACTATTCTATTGATAGAGACTTTATTAATACACATTAAAATTGATATCTATTATATATATGAAAGTTTCTGATAAAGATGGATCAGAAATGTTGATTTGCTTATCAGTAAAAATAGAATGAATTTGAATATTTTGATCAGAATAATATGAAGTTGAATAAAAAAGACTAGCATCTGTAAGATTCCATACTCCAAGCAATCCTAAGCTTCCATAATCTACCATTAGCAATTCATATTTATCTTAATTTTTAAAGTACAGTAATTCTCCTCCTAAAATATTCTAATCTCCTATTTATCCTTAACAATTAGATGAGGAATAACCTAAATGAATATCAAAAGGACAAATATTTTAAAATGACATTTTTATTAAATTTAGACTAGCTAATATTATTAAAAGCTTATCCATTTTTACAAAATAGTTAACTATTTATTTATTTATTATCTATTTCTTATATTGATTTTGAAAAACTAATTTAAATTATATACATAAACTAATCAGTTAAATTTTACGTTTATTGTATTATTCTTTTTCCTTTAACAAATATGCATCATATATATTTTACATTACTAATTTATTTAATTTTATATTTATATTTATAATCTGATTTTGCTTTTTTGCCTGTCTTCCTTCTTGTCAGAATGTTTATCTTAGTTTCAATCTATGATTTTACTTCGTTTTCCTATTTTGATATTTAATTTAAATTTCATAAAGTAGTGTTTTTCTCTTCTTCTGCAAAATTTTTTGATTTTTAATGAACCTTCTTGTTTGTTCTCTTTTTCATTCCTAAATATTTCTTTGCAAATATCTATAATAAAGGGAAATTAATTCTTTCTGCTTAGAATTTTAAATTTTTTTCTAATTTATTTTTATAATATTGGGTCGAAAAAGGCCCAGTTTCTTTTTGGTTTTATTTATGAGGTTTTGTTTGATTTTTTTATATAGTAAAAGTCAATCTTTTTGATTAAGTATTTATTTTGGCCAATTCTTGTTAAACACCTTACATCCTATCATGTTAAATGTACACTATTACCCTAACATGATATTTTTACACCTTATGTGCTGGTACATCATTTGTATAGAAGCAGTTTGTTTGCCTTTTTATTTGTCCATTTGTTATATCTATAAATATTATTCCACTAGATGTTAGAGTTTTTAATATGGAACCTTCAAAAATAGCATTAGGAGTAACTCCTAAAAGTAATCTTATTGGTAATTAAATTGAATTTGGAAAGATCTTTATAAAAAATGTAATTTTTACTAGGAGCCTAAACATTTGTTAATTTATAAAACTCTATTTTCAATTATTACAACGGTTATCATTGTTTAATTTCCATAAAATACTGTGAAATCATCTCTTACAATTAGTTTAGTAAAAATTTATCAATTTTAAATCTTGCAGAAGTAGAGCATTAAGACTATCATACACATGATAGTCATTATAATCCATCAATTATGTAGCAGGATTTTTGAACTAAGAACCAAAAAAAATCATTGAATTATTTCCACATACTACCAAAGAACCATCTTTTAAAAATCCATAATCATTAATTTAATTTAGAGAAAAAAAGAAGTAAATTTGGTTAATTAAAATTTTAGTTCAAAGAGAAAATGGAATATCTGCTTATATTATAACTTATGAATGTTAATCCTTAACTTTATTAGAATTTCAAATGAGTAACATTTCCTAATTGAAATTATAATGTATTTTAAATTTCAAAATTAGTTTAGCTTATCTTGTAAATGTTATTATTAGATGAAAGAACATATATGTAGTCTTAACTTAAATCACTTTCTCATTGAATTACTTCAGAATCTAATTATATATAAGAATATTATTCAATCGAGCTAAGGTAGACCTTTTAAATTTGCAAAAAAATTTGTAAAAAAATATATTTACTTTTAAAATAATAATAATTGGAATACTCAATAATTAATTTAAAACGAAAGCAAATTAATAAGTAGAAATAACTTCATTAATTAAAAAGAGAAAATTAATCATAAATTTTTGAATTTAATTTAATAAAACAGAAAAATAAAATATATTTTACATAGTTATCTTAAGGGTAGTACAAAATATTATTTTTAATGTTGTAACAAACTTAAATTTATTACTTTTAACTATCTACCAATTCATAGTTAAATTTAATAGCTGTACTATTCTATTGATAGAGACTTTATTTATATGCATTAAAATTGATATCTACTATGTCTATGAAAGTCTTTGGTAAAGATGGATCAGAAATGTTGATTTACTTATCAGTAAAAATAGAACGAATTTGAATTTTTTTATCAGAAAAATATGAAGTTAAATAAAAAAGACTAGCATCTGTAAGATTCCAAACTTCAAGCAATCCTTAACTTCCATAATCAACCATTAGCTACTCATATTTATCTTAATTTTTAAAGAATAATAATTCTCCTCCTAAAACATTTTAATATCCTATTTATCCTTAACAATTAGTAGAAGAATAGCCTAAATTAATGTCAAAAGGGTAAATATTTTAAAATGAAATTTTTATTAAATTAAGACAAATTAATATTATTAAAAGCTTTTCTATTTTAATAAAATATTTATTTATTTATTTATTATCTTTTTCTTATATTGATTTTGAAAAACTTACTTATATTAAATATATATTAATCATTTAAATTTTATGTTTATTTATTTGGTATCAACTTGCAAAATATGTTTACTTGACTAATAAAATATCTTGACTTTAAATAATATATAATATAAAAAGGGAACTCTAGTGAACTGTGATCTTTAGGATTTATCAAAACAATAATTTTTCAAATAATTAATTATTTACTTTTTTACTTATTTTTTTTAAATTTTAAAATTGAAAAAAATTTAATTAAAGCAGTTAATTTAAAATTATATGGTATATAAGTTAAAAATCTAAGTTTTTATTGGATTATTTTTTAAGATAAAATTTATTAAGAGATTTGATATAGATATTGATTGTTTTAAAATAAGGTGTGTCAGTAACAAATAATTAATACATGAAAATTAAAATTAATTATAAAAGAATGGACTAATTATAAAGCATCTCTTAGATTTTAAATAGGATCTTCTTAATGAAATAGAGAAGATTAAAAATTTATCACAAATATATATTTCAAAGTAAATTAAAAAAAAGAAATTGATGTTGAACAATAAATTATTTTTAAAAATTCAATAAATTGTCACAATCCTAAAAGGTTGTAATAGGAAAAGAGGTATTTGTTTAAAGAAATAACTGCTACATTGCTAAAAAATATTAAATTAACCAAAAAACTGTTAGAAACTACAAAAACTAATATTTTAGTACTTCAAGTGAAATAAAAAAAATAATAATCAAAAAAAGGTAAAGAAATCCATAGTATTACATTTGCCATGATTCATGTTTTACAGCATCTTCAGGTTGGTTTCAGAATTTTAAATATCATTGGAAAATTTCCTTAAGAACATCTACACATATCATTGTAAATAAAGGTGCAGTGAACAAATAGTTTTGAAATATAACTATTTTTATAGCAAGTTTAAGATTATCGCATTTAAATTAGTTGTTTACAGAAATAGCTAATTATTTTTAATAAAGATGAAACTCTTTTATAATTAGATTTAGCTAGTAAAACCTTTAATAGTTAAGGAGAAAAGGATATATAAATAAAAGGGATTTCAAATTTTAAATAAGATACACTCTCACATTAATGATTAATAATCTAGGTTAAATGTTTCCTCCCTAAATAAATAAGTAAAAATTTAATGACACAGAAGATATTTAATTTGTATGGTTAATATTGCTTGCTTTGCAATAATTAAAATGCTTGGATTACTGAGACTCTCTTTGTATTATATTTAAAATCTACAATTAGAAATCTTAAATATTACAAAGATAAATATTAATTATACTTAGTACATGACAAATCTTCAGTTCATAGACTTGATTTTGTCAAAAAGTATCAATATGAAAATAATATTTTGGAATTTTAAATTCATGCAGGATCTACTTCTCTCTTTGAACCATTGGATATTTCGATAAACAACCCTTTTAATGATGAAATCCATATTTAATTTTAAAATAGGGTATATTGATAAAGCCTCAAATTAAAACAGCTGTGAGAAAATGAAACATCCAAAATTAGAAAATATTCTAGAATGGAAACTTTAATCTTTAAATAGTATAAAGAATGATAGTATTTAATAAAGTTTTAAATATTGTGGTAAAAGTTTTAATTTAGATAATAGTGAAAATCTATTACTTAATCCTAAAATTAAAGATACTAAATTTGTTCAACAGCAAATAGATTTAGAAATAAACAACTATGATTCATAAAAAGGGGATGAATTGATTGAAATTATGAAAAAGTAAATGAGATCAATTATATCTTCCATATGAAATTTCTTAAGGTTTAAAAGATAAAATTAATAACACACCAGAATCAAAAGAGGCCATTATATAGGTATTATATGAATTTAGCGACTATTATAGTAGCAGTGAAGAAAGTTAAGAATCATCATTTATAGAATATTTATAAATTTAAGATGACTAAGAAAATAATACATCACTATAATATGAAGGAAGATAATAATGATAGTTCAGAGTTTGATGGTGATGAAAAAGAAAATAATTTAAATACTAAGAGAAATATTAATGAAATATAGTTTGAAGATGAAATAGAAATAAAAAAGAAAACTAAATAAAATGAATATAAATCAAGTAATACTAATATATATATGAAAATAGAAATGAATAAGGAAAGTTGTTTAAAAATAAATATAGAGGAAGAAAAGAAGATGGATATTTAAGTTAATTTTGCAAATGATCCTATTTAGCCATAAATAATTCAAGAATATATAATATTTACTAAATATGGTTCTGACATTATGTTTAAAGAAACTTATATTAGTTAATATAATGAATAAATACATCTTTATAAACTAATTTAAGTTAAAAATAAATTAAATGAATAAAAAGAATCAAAATAGTCTAAATAATAAATGGATAACATAATTATAAATGATATTAGAAAATATATTAAATGATAATATTTTCAATTGTTAGTATTTATTTGCTATTTTTGAAATTCGGATTACAAATTTTTTTTAAATAATTTTAAATTTAAAAAATATTTTTGGAATTCTTGTTAATATTTTTGACACTTATATAAATTAAAAACAAAAAAAAAATAAAAAACTTCCAATAAAATTGACAATACACATACACAATTAAAAAAGCTACAAAGATCTATATAATTGTTTTTTATTAACATGTATTAAGGTTCAATAATTAAATTTTATGCTTTTGGCAATACAAATTTACTTCAATAAAAACTAGTTATACTAAGATTAATCAAATATTATTTTCCTTTAATTTCTTTTGATCATTCTATCTAATTGGCCTTATGAAAATGAATTAATGTTAATTTAAACAAAAGAATATTCTTACTTCATCAGATTAAAGAGTTTTTTTTTTTTAAGCAGAAGGTTTATCATAAAAGATTATATCTAAATCTTTATCATTCTTTTAATAATCTCTCTACTCTATAGGGTTACTCAATAGCACAAACTAATCAGGATTAATATTTTTGATATTGCCTTTTTATTATAAATTTTGAAATTTGTTTTTTTAAATAATAAAATTACTTCTTGTTCTAAAATTATATTTTGCTTAGCAGTTATTTTATTAATTCGCTTCATACTCACTAACATTTTCACTAAATTATGAATCTATTTATGTTTGATTTTTGTTTTGTAATTCAGAAAACTTTATATTTAGTTTCGGACTAAATTATTAGCTAAAAATACTATTTTATGTTGGAGATTAGCCTTCTGAATTAAACTAGACCAAAAATCTTTTTGGTGAATTTTAATTTTGATTTAATTAAAAGCCGCTCTATTTATTAATACTCATTTCTTTCATCCTTTTAGAAAGAAGCACTTTTCTGGTAGAATTTGTTAAATTGTTAGTCTCTTTAAAGCTATTTTCATCATTAGGCTAATGATTAGAAAAGAAAGGAGCATATTTGTCTCTTTTTTTTCTTTAAAAATAATCTTAGATTGATAGTCTAAGAAGCTAAAAATTGTTGAATTTTTTAAATGAATTGTCTTCTGTGCAGTAAATTAATAAATAAAGAGAATTCATATGTTATTTTAATTATTATTTAAAGAATTTGAAGCATGTTGAATTTTTTTTCAAACTTCCTTATAAAATTAATATAACCTTAGTTTATTTTAACAAATGATAATTAAGCCTAATTAAGACATCTAAGTAAATTAAGAAGATTTTTGAAAATGCTACTGCTTGCAAAATATAAGCAATAATAGTACCAAGATATAAAAGAATATCTTATTCTATAACATTGAGCAATATATATAATATTGTGAGCAAACAGCAAATTTAAGAAAAAAATAAATCTATTTTATAGTATTTAACCTTTTAGTATGGCTTTTTTTAAAAAAATTAAACTTAGTTTTTCAGATAAAAAAGTAATCTTACTTAAAATTTTTGTAAGAGCAAAAGATAGCAGTAGAGGATAATTAACATCAAAGAAGCTTTACTAAGTACATCTGAATCAAAATATATAACTAAAAATACTAAGAGTAGCCTTAGGTTCATTGCTAAAAACTCCCACAAATAAAATTTTTATCTATACCCACAAATTAGGAAACCATACTTATTAAAAAATTAAAAAATAAATATATAAATGGTAATAATAGTTACCGTAACTTCCTGCTTATTCTACTAAGCTAAAATTCAAAATTTTACTCTTTTTTTAAAAAACTTGGTTAGGGTAGTCTTTAATTAAAAAATGAATTTTGCTGAATAGCAAGTAAGAAGCTACGGTAGATGATTTAAAGTTTATAAATACCTTTTTAATTAATCCAAATTGATGTGAAAATTAATCTAAATGCTATGATTTACTCCATATTTTATAAATCAATATCCCTGGTACTAAAACTATCCATAAAAATGTCATTGGCATTATCATAGATGTTATCAAAATCACATGATCTGTTGAATAGCACTTTTCTAATAAGTAGTAGTTCATATACGACTCCTTACCTATCTTTTTGCAAGTAAAAATCTAAACTAAAGATTCAAAGGAGCTTTACTACAAGAAAAAGAATAGGAACACGAAGCAAATGACAGCAGAATCTTTCTAGAAATATATTTGAAGTTATTTGATTTTAAAAAATATTTTTGACATATAAATTTACCTTGAGTTCAAAATAAAACGACTTCTTATCTTATTTAGAGAAACAGCTTATTAATTTAACTATTAAAATGTAGAATAAGAGCCCTAAAGGAATAACTATTAAAGGAAAAGCTATAAAAAATAGTACTTTGTAATAATATACGGGTAAGATAGTACTAAATTTACTTATAATACAATCCAATAAATTTTAATTGGAACTTACGGGAGAAAATATTGAGATTATTTACAAGTTAAATATTGGTTTTGGACTAAGACTAGAAATACTAATAAATATTTAAAGGTATCTAATCATCAACCTACTATAAAAACTTTTTTCACCTATTTAACCTGAATTACCTAATCTAATTAGTCCTAGCCTATCAATAATCAAGACCTTAGTCATCATATTCAAATTAATTTTAGTTTAGTAAAATAAATATGTCAAATATAGCAATGTAAATAAACATATTAGCATCTATTCAGCTATTTAATTTACCTCTGATTAACATTAATAACAATTAACTTCTAAACCGCTTTTTCCATAAGAATTATTCCAAAATTATCCTAGTACATCACAAGTCTAGCATAAAGGTCCTATTAAACTTTTGTTTTTATCAATTAAATTTTTTAAAACAAAAATAATTTTTGAGAAAAAATTACCCCTCAGAGCAATAATTAGTTTCTTCTTATCCGTTACAAAAATTTTACGATTTAGTGCAAGGTATTATATCATCATTGAATTTATCAGATCTCCAAAATCCTTATTTTAAATTAATTTAGCTTCCTTAACATGAAATACTTGATGAGTAATCACAAGGTTTGCATTACATATTACTTGTATTTGAGTTTGGATCTTGAATTGAATATGTACCATTTTAACATGTATAACAGTTTGCTAATGAACAAGATGTGCAAGCTGATTATATTATTTCTCCTATTTAACAATTTCTAAAGCTGTAATCAATATAAATAGTTAAAGTATCGGTAAACCCTTGTGTTTAATTAGAAAATAAGTGGAATCCTTTAAATTACAATACTGCTCTCCCTATTTTACCTAATTATCCTTATTATTAAAAAAATATATTAAAATATACTCAAGTTTTTTACAATTGTTTATTTGATATAGCAAAATATACCATAAATCCTCATTACTTTTATTCACTTTTCCTTAATTTTTTTAAAATTTTGATTTGATGTAACACTATTTTATTCCTATAAAGATAAGAGGTAGGTTCGTGAGAATTTATAAGGATTTATGGTATTATTAAACAATTACCTGATACTTAGTACTAATTTAAAAGAAATTAATCTAACTCAAAAGCTTGAATAGTTGCACCCTATAATTTTAAGTCAATTTACCTTAAATCTTGAATATTATTTAGCAAATATAGCTCCTATAGCTCAACATAATATTAAGAAAATTCTTACAATATTCTATCAGGGATGTTTTTTTTACTCTAGAATTTTACTTAATTTCCTTCTTCGTCTAAGATATTTATTTTCAAAATATTATTTTACGTTCCACTTTATACATCTTTAAATATATAAATTGATCCATTTTGCAATGACTGATTATTAATTTTAGCACTTTATGGAAAAGAACAAAAATTGTTTCCATAGAATTAACCATAATTATCTATGCAATTATTTTAATAGGTGGTACCACATGAATCTTAAGCTAAATCGCTACTATTTTTTTAAAGGAATATGGGTATAAAGGTGAAATATCTAGCTATTCCACCAATTAAAGCTTTGTTTCTTTCAAAAGTACTATTCTATATTTAGATATTTGAGTCATTAAGCAAAAATACTCCTCCATTTTCCCTAGCTGTGTTATTCGAAAAAGTTACATTATTTAGTAGACAATCACACATATTAATAAAATACAGGGATCCTCCATCTTTATTTAAAATAATTAATATAAATTAATAATTAAAAATATTGTAAATGATTACTTTAAGCTTCATTATCTATAAATTAACTATTTTATATTTTAACAAGAGAAGCGTCAAAATAAAATACGCCTCCTCCATATTATGTAGAATAAAGTTTATTTGAAATAAAATAAGATTAATCTATGATCACTTAGCTTTAGCTAATTACAATTGGTGAAACGTTTTATAATTAACTCTCTTCTATAGTAAAATTTGTTATTTAAAGCTAGTTTGATATAAGCGTTATTAAACCAATAGATGAGTTGCTTAATTAACTTTTCATAGATGTGCTTAGAAGATCAATAGAGGAAGAATTAGTATATATCATATAGCTATCTGGAATTAAGTACTTATTTTACTTTATTTCACTAAATGAAATTCCAAAATAACTATCTTATACTTCCAAATTATTAACTAAAGATTTTTGATATTATTATAAAAATTGATAGTCATCAATTATTGCTAGATTTATATTATTATTAAAATTTAAGTAGCTAATCATAATATTTGTAGATATTACAGTTTACAATAAGAAAGAGAGCTATATGCTAATATTATCAAAAATCTCATTTTAATCCATAGTGATCTTATTCACGTACTAAACTAAAAAGAAAGTAGTCAAATTAATTTTGTTATTTGCAATCTTATTATTCCTAAATATAAATTCTGAATCATAATTAAAATCAACAGTGTTATTAAAAGTAAGAAATTGTTTTGTATTTATATTATTATCAGCAAAATAGCTCTGTTCTATAATTACATATTATGTGTTTTAAAAAATTAAAGAAGTTTCAATATTTTGATTAGTTATACTGACATTAGTAAAACTAAAATAGTACAGATTTTAAGCAATTAAAGTTTTATTGTTAAAGACTATTTAACATGAAATAAATTATAATTAAAATAATTAAACATTTCCTCGTTAATATTGCTGTTATTGGTCTTCATCTTATAAATAAATTATCAAATTTTATAAATATATCTCTACTAACGTTTATGAGTTGATTAATTAATTTAAATTAATAACTCCTTCAACATAATTCTATTCATTAGCTCCATTTATTGTAAGGCTAACTTGCAAATTTGCATTAGAATCTACTATTGGAAATCCTTAGAACTTAAATTTTTCATACATATCTAATTAAATGTAATGTTTCTTTTAATAACCATTATCTATCAAAATATTTTTCCTCAAATTCTAAAATTACTAAAGCCGTTTATATAGCTAAAAATAATCAGCATCATTAGTATTATATTAGCAAGCACTTATACCTTTGCTATCTATCATCATGTAATTGATACCATTATAATTATATGAAAGAACACTTATTATATAATCAAATTCTACTTTTTCAACCTTTAAATAAATATTTTCATAAAATGAGTTTCTATTTGTAAATTATTATATGACTTACAATTGTTTCTATTCAGGATCTTCATTAGAATAAATTACAGAAAAAGTCTACCCAAATTAAACAAAAATTTAACGATTTTTAAGAAGAGTGACTTTCCTCTTCATAAAATTGGTCTCCACTAGAAAATTGCTCTGATAGAAACTTATTAATTCAAATGTATAATAATCATATAGAATATAGTAGAAATCAGAACTCACTAAAATCAATTAGTATTCTGGTTTAAGTATAATTTACTAATATGTCTACCAGCGAGATGCTGTTTAAATAAGCTACAGTAAAGTAAATGAATCTTAATCATCGTTTTAATAGATTTGGCAATAGTTGTAATTTTACAAGTTTACTAAAATATAATCAGAATTTACAATAACTTAAAATATAGGATATCCTAACTGAGTTTATCTTTAAACTTGAACATCATTGTCTTCGACTAGGTATTGAACTAATTAACTATCAAAAGAGTAACTAAAAATTATTTACTCAGTGTATATTATCAAATCTATAATAGCAAGCTGATGAATTAGTGGAAATTATTTTGTTATCAAGCCTGTTGAACTTTCTACAAAAGCAATAGAGTGGTTGACAAATATAATAATAAATTCAGTTGATAGTAAAATACCATTGTAAAACTTATATAATGGCTTATCTAATTTCTATTAATATAATTTTAAGAAATTATATGTATTACCATTCTAAATAATTTAATATGATGTAATTTATTAATTATATCCGCATACAATTATATCTTATTTGTTAACACTGTGAGAGCACTCTACTTAAATTTTTTGAATTAGCTCTAAATTTTTTTTGTAGATTAAATTAATCTACTTGGTAGTGGCTAAAACAAAAATATCTTCGTTTATTAAATATATCGTATTATTAAATCTATCATTAAATTGTAAAATAGGCCCATTTACTGCTTGTTAATCCATTAAAGACCACTTTTAAATATTTCCATCAGATCTAGTATAATATATGTTATTATTGTTTTCATCAAAAGCATAACTTATAATTGAAGATGCTCTATGAATAATCTAAAAATAGGTATTTTGTATAGAAAACTCATATTCCCAAAACTTTACTGTTTAATCATTCGAAAATGAAATAATCTAATATAATTAATTGATTATAAATTTACTGTATTTTAAAATATTAAAAAAATGAAAATTTACCTAAAATGAGTTCTAATTTAGTATAAAAGAATTTATAACATCTTTATGCTAGTCAAAAACTTGAATAACATTCAGTAAAGGAAATTAAAGTAAAACTATTCTAAAATTAGAATCTGAAATAATTAAAATTTAATTATCCTTTTATTTAATAATAATAAAATATAATTAATTTCTAAATAAATAATATTTCAAATAAAATGCTTACTAAATCTAAATATCCATACTAAATTTAGGCTATGTTTTTATATTAAAAAAGTGGTATTTGAGCATTTTAAGAGTTATATGGCCATATTTATACTTTGTTATCTAATCCCATGCTTACAAACCTTTAATTAATAGGATCTAGAACTATTTATTATACTTAACCCTATTATAAAAATTTAATATAAGTAAGTACAGATTAAAATAATGTTAAAAGAAATTATTACTTGATGAATAGGATACTGCTTCGTAAAAATGTAGCTTTAGGTCGTGATATTGTAATTCCAAACATATCCATCCTAGTCAAAAGTAAGTATACATTAATTAAGCTTGTCATATGCCCCATCATTTCCTTGTAAAACTTAAATAATGTTAACTTCTTAATCTATACTACTTAGTTAAACTAATAATGGAAACCAATCTAACTATTTTAATTGTTGATAAAATAAATTATGAATTGTTTTTTTAATTTATTATTTAAACATAATAATATTATATTTAAAATTTTATATAATTTTCTATTTATAAGGTTTATTAATTAAATTAAATACTGTAGTAATTTTTTTTTATTCATAAAATCATAATTAATCAAAGAGTTTTAATTTATTTTTTTTTTAAGTTTAAAATTTTTTATAAATGAATATTTAAGAGGGTTAGTATAAAGGAGATTTTAAATTATTTATAAAAAATCAAATTAAAAAATTTACTCCGAATAGCATTAAAAAATTATTTTCTTAATCAATTATAATTCGAGTTACAGTGTAAATCTAAAGCAAATATTAATAATCTTTAAGCAAATAGAAATTTTTAATTGATATATCGTTCTTCCATACATAAATACTCCCAAATCCGCAACCAGAGATTATTCTGTTGTTTTCTACATCTACAGCAAAAGAACTAATAATTTGGCAATCAATAGGATCATGCTAAAGTAATTATATGAATTTTAATTCTGGATAACTATGTATAGCTATAGTATTATCTAAAGAAGAAGTCACAATTATACCCCATTCATAAATAATATTTAATTGATTTATTTATTTAAGATGCTTTAAAAAAAAATAATTAATATTAAATTATATATTTACATGAAAAAAAAATAAAATTACTTCAAATTTTGACACCAAAATCAGATTATTCGTTTAAAGATCATACTTATAAACTTTATTAGTATAAATAAATATAGTGTTAGTTTACTAATCTATAACTCCTCCTTAAGTTTGCTCTTCAAATTACATTTCATTCATTAATTTTTTCTAAGTGTAATCAATAAAATAAATCATAAGTCCTGAACCATAAATAATTTTTTTATAAGAGGTGTTTATTTAAAATGTAGAAAGTGTAATATTAGTCGCCATCCAATCACAAACCTATTAATCATCAAAATATCTTAAATGAGTTATTAAAGGGATTTAATTTACTTATTATAGAGATGAGTAATCGTAACTAAAAATTTGGTTGGTAGAAAGTAAAATAATTAATAATTTTTCCTCTTCATCAATTTAGATAGAGGAAACAGCAGAGCTGAATAAATCAAGTTATTCATTTTTTAAAAAAATTTAAGATTAAACATCAATAAAAATAAGTTAGTTTCCATCAGATACAACTAAGAGTAATTTTTCATCCATAAGTAGTAAACACTAGTTTGGTATTGTAAAGGCAAAATTAATTATTTATAAATCATTTGTCTATTTGTTAATTAGGATAATTTCGTTTGGAGAAGCCATTAAAATAACCAAATATTAGTTTCCAAAACAAACATTTTAAGATACTTGATTTTACTTTTATGTGAATGATAAACTTTTTATATTTATGTTTTAAGGATTCTCTATTATTGCAATCTATTTGTAAAAAATTTATAAAAATAAAATTTTTCTAACTTTGAACAAATACTAATATTCAAGAAAATTTACTTATAGCATACCAACTACATTAAATAGGATCAATGAGTTTGAAAAAGTATCAAAGTATGTTTAATTAGAATAATAATTTTGTAAATTTAAAGTATTTATTTAAATTTAGTGATTACTATCCTATCCTTTAATGAGCATTTGTATCAAATTTTAATATACAATAATTATTCCATATTGACTTTAAAAAACTTATAGAGTATAATTGGTAATTGGCGAATCGTAGAGTAGATTAAATTATTTAGAATTAAAAACAAATAATTTTTAGCTTAAATCAATAACTAAAATAATTTCTAAATCGTTATCAAAATATACTTAGCTTACTTTGAAATCATTATCAAAATTTAGAGTTTATAAAAAAGTTCCTTCAAGATAGGTTGTTATTACTAAATAATTTTAAGGAGACCAAGATGGCCAAATATATATTTAATCACCATACTATTTTATAAAATTAATTTATTTTTAGGATTTTGAATTAAAAACCAAACCTTGTTGAATTATAATCTACTTTAAGTTGAGAGATTATAGTACTAAGTCAGATATTCACCCTTCGGGTAGCTAAAATATCCTAATTTCCCCTAATTTTCAATCATATAAATTCTAAGTAATTCATCATCAAAGTAAAGACCTTCTACTTATTCGTTTGGTATATCATTTGTATAGAAGCAGCTTGTATGCCTTTTTATTTGCCCATTTGTTATATCTATAAATACCATTCCACTAGATGTTAACGTTTTTAATATGGAACCTTCAAATATAGCATTAGGAGTAACTCCAAAAAGTAATCTTATTAATGATTAAATTGAATTCAAAAATTTTTATAAAAAATGTAATTTTACTATGAGCCTAAGCATTTGTTAAGTTGTATAACTCTATTTTCGTTTACTACCACAGTTATCATTGTTTAATTTCCATAAAATACTGTGAAATCATCTCCTACAATTAGTTTAGTGTAATTTATCAATTTTAAATCTTGAAGACGTAGAGCATTAAGATTATCATACACATGATAATCATTATAATCCATCGATAATGTAGCAGGATTTATAAACTAAGAACCAAAATAAATCATTGAATTATTTCCACATACTATCAAAGACCCATCATTTAAAAATCCATAGTCATTAATCTAATTTGGAGAGAAGAAAAGTAAATTGGTGTAATTAAAATTTTAATCCAAAGAGAAAATAGAATATCCACTTGTATTATAACTTATGAACGTTAATCCTTAGCTTTATTAGAATTTCAAACGAGTAATATTTCCTAATTAAAATTATAATGTATTTTAAATTTCAAAATTAGTTTAGCTTATCATGTAAATGTTATTATTAGATGAAAGAACATATATGTATTCTTAACTAAAATCACTTTCGCATTGAATTCCATCAGAATCTAATTATAATTAAGAAGATTATTCAATTGAGCTAAGGTAGACCTTTTAAATTTGCAAAAAAAATTTTCTAAAAAATTCTATTTACATTTAAAATTATAATAATTGCAAAACTTAGTAATTAATTTTAAAACGAAAGCGAATTAAAAAGTAGAGATAAATAACTTCATTAAAAAGAGAAAATTATCTTGATTTTTAATTTAATAAAAGAGGAAAAATAAAATATATTTTACATAGTTATCTTTAGGGTAGTACAAAATATTATTTTTAATGTTGTAACAAATTTAAATCTATTGCTATTAACTATCTACCAATTCATAGTTAAATTTAAGAGCTGTACTATTCTATTGATAGAGACTTTATTAATATACATTATAATTGATATCTATTATGTATATAAAAGTCCGTGGTAAAGATGGATCAGAAATGTTGATTTGCTTATCAGTATAAATTGAATGAATTTGAATTTTTTTATCAGAAAAATATGAAGTTGAATAAAAAAGACTAGCATCTGTAAGATTCCACACTCCAAGCAATCCTTAACTTCCATAATCAACCATCAGCTACTCATATTTATCTTTATTTTTAAAGAATAATAATTCTCCTCCTAAAACATTCTAATCTCCTATTTATCCTTAACAACTAGTAGAAGAATAGCCTAAATCAATATCAAAAGGGCAAATATCTTAAAACGACATTTTTATTAAATTTAGACAAGTTAATATTATTAAAAGCTTATCCATTTTTACAAAATAGTTATTTTATTTATTTATTATCTTTTTCTTTTATTGATTTTGAAAAACTAATTTATGTTGTATATATATATATGTATTAACCATTTAAATTTTATGTTTATTTATTAAGTTTCAACTCATAAAATATGCTTATCTGACAAATAAAAAATATTGACTTTTAATAATAAATAATATTGAAAAGGGAACTATATTGAACAGTGATGTTGTGTCCTTATGAATAAATAATTTTCCAAATAATTACCGTAATCCCTCGCAACCTCGCAGCTCGAAATCAAAAATTTTGATTACGAATGGAGAGGTTCTATACTTCCTCTAGTAGGCCAGTTTTTTTGAAAATTGAGTACTGAAGAATAGAGGTAAAAGGATATTTATATAATTAATATTTTTAAATCACTAAACATTTTTATTAAATGAAAAAATAGTTTTTTATTATTATTTAAATTGGTTAAAAATAAAAAAAATAAATAAAATTAAAAAAAACGATATTCATTTCTTCAGAGTTTTTTTATTTGAAACTATAATATTTTTGAGTTAGAACCAATAAAGATATCAAATTATACTAGTTTATTCATTTTTTTGATATTTGAGAGTAATTTGCCTAAATTAACTATACTTTATTTCTACTTTGAATATCTTGTGATTTTCAAGCTATCTTAGAGAGTTAAAATAACAAATAATACTCTCTTAATTTCTTTTTTTGAAAAATTCATTAAATTCAAGCTTCTAACATCTTTAGTTGACTAATGGTTTGTGATAGTTCTAAAACTACCTCTCGCATATAATTTAGTTTGGTAATTGATTATTATCACAAAAAAGATTAATTTTTATTTGTTTCGTGTTTTTCAAATAATTTTTATGTGCTTATTAATTACAATATTTAAAATAATTTTAAATCTAAAAAATATTTTTGACACTATTATAAATTAAAAACAAACAAAAAATTAAAAACATCCAATAAAATTGACATAATACAATAAAAACAGCTGCTAATATATATATATATATATATATATATAATTGTCTTCTATTAACATAGATAAGGCTCTAAAATTATATTATATACTTTTGGCAATACAAATTTACTTCAAATAAAACTAGTGATTCTTAGATTAATCAAATTTTATTTTTCTTTAATTTCTTTCGATCATTCTATCTGATTGGCCTTATGAAAATGAATTAATATTTATTTCAAATAAAATAATATTCTTACTTCATCAGATTAAAGAGTTTGTTTTTTTTAAGCAGAAGGTTTATAATTAAAAATTGAATATAATTCTTCATCATTCTTTTTATAATTTCTGTACTCTATTGGGCTACTCAATAGCACAAACTAATCATGATTGATATTTTTGATATTGCCTTAAAATAATAAATTTTGAAATTTGTTTATTTTAGCAATAAAATTACTTCTTGTTCTAAAATTATATTTAGTTTAGCAGTTATTTTATTAATTAACTTCTTACTCGCTAGTGTTTTCACTAATTTATGAATCAATTTATGTTTAATTTTTGTTTAGGAATTCAGAAAACTTTATATTTACTTTCGGACTAAATTATTAGCTAAAAATACTATTTTATGTTGGAGATTAGCATTCGTAGTTAAACTAAATCATATATTTTTTTGGAGAATTTTAATTTGTATTTAATAATATGCTGCTCTATTTTAAAATACTCCTTTCTTTCATTCTATTGTTAAGAAGAGCTTTTCTGGTAGAATATGCTAAATTATTAGTATCTTTAAAGCTATTTTCATCATTAGGCTAATTATTAGAAAAGAAAGGAGCATATTTGTCTCTTTTTTTTCTCTAAATATAATCTTAGATTGAAAGTCTAAGAAGCTAAAAATTATTGAATTTTTTAAATGAATTGTCTTCTGTGCAGTAAATTAATAAATAAAGAGAGTTCATATGCTATTTTAAGTATTTTTTAAAGAATTTGATACATGTTAAATTCATTTTCAAACATCTTTATAAAATTTATATAACTTTAGTTTTTTTTAATAAATGGTAATTAAGCCTAATTAAGACATCTAAGTAAATTAAGAAGATTTTTACAAATGCTGCTACTTGCAAAATATAAGCAATAATAGTACCAAGTAATAAAAGAATATCTTATTCTATAACATTGAGTAGGATATATAATATTGTTAGCAAACAGCAAATTTAAGAAAAAAATAAATCTATTTTGTAGTATTTAATATTTTAGTATGGCTTTTTTTAAAAAAAATTAAAATTAGTTTTTCAGATAAAAAAGTAATCTTACTTAATATTTTTATAAGAGCATAAGATAGCTGTAGAGGATAATTAGCATCAAAGATGCTTTACTAAATACATCGGAATCAAAATATATAACTAAAAATACTAAGAGCAGCCTTAGGTTCATTGCTAAAAACTCCCACAAATAAAATTTTTATCTATACCCACAAATTAGGAAACCGTACTTATTAAATAATAAAATAATAAATATATAAATTTTAATATAAGCTACCATAACTTCCTACTTATTCTTCTAAGTTAAAATTAAAAATTTTACTCATTTTTTTAAAAAGATAAAACTTAAAAAATGAATTTTGCTGAATAGTAAGTAAGAAGCTATGGTAGATTATTTAAAGTATATAAATACCTTTTTAATTAATTCAAATTGATGTGAAAACTTATCAAAATGCTAAGATTTACTCCATATTTTATAAATCAATATCCCTGGTACTAAAACTATCCATAAAAATGTCATGGGTATTATCATAGATGTTATCAAAATCACATGATTGGTTGAATAGCACTTTTCTAATAAGTAGTAGTTCATAAACGACTCCTAACCTATCTTTTTGCAAGTAAATATCTAAGCCAAAGACTCAAAGGAGCTTTACTACAAGAAAAAGAATAGGAACACAAAGCAAATGACAGTAGAGTCTTTCTAGAAAAAAATTTGAAGTTATTTGATTATAAAAAATTATTTTAAAATATAAATTTACCTTGAATTCAAAATAAAAAGAGTTCTTTTCTTGTTTAGAGAAATAGCTTATCACTTTAACTACTAAAATGTAGAATAAGTACCCTAAAGGAATAACTATTAAAGGAAATGCTATAAAAAATAGAACTTTGTAATAATATACTGGTAAGATAGTACTAAATTTACTTATAATACAATCAAACAAATTTTAATTGGAACTTACAGGAGAAAATATTGAGATTACTTGTAAGTTAAATATTGGTTTTGGACTAAGACTAGAAATACTAATAAAGATTTAAAGATATCTAATCATCAATCTACTATAAAAACTTTTTTCACCTATTTAACCTGAATTACCTAATCTAATTAGTCCTAGCCTATCAATAATCAATACCTTAGTCATCATACTTAAATTTATTTTAGTTTAGTAAAATAAATAGGTCAAATATAACAATGTAATGAAACATATAAAAATCTATTCAACTATTTATTTATCTTCTGATTAGCAATTAAAACAATTAACTTCTAAACCACTTCTTCCATAAGAATGATTCCAAAACTATCCTAATATATCACAAGTCTAGCATAGAGGTCCGATAAAACTTGTTTTTTATCAATTAAATATATTTAAAACTATAATAATTTTTAGAATAAATTACCCTTTAGAGCAATAATTAGTATCTTCTTATCCATTACAAAAGTTTTACGATTTAGTAGTACAAGGTATTATTCTATCATTGAATTTATCAGATCTCCAAAATCCTTATTTTAATGTAATTTAGCTTCCATAACAAGAAATACAAGATGAGTAATCACAAGGCTTGCATTACATATTACTAGTATTTGAGTTTGGATCTTCAATTGAGTATGTACCATTTTAACATGTATAACAGTTTGCTAATGAACAAGATGTGCAAGCTGATTATATTATTTCTCCTATTTAACAATTTCTAAAGTTGTAATCAATATAAATAGTTAAAGTATCAGTAAACCCTTATGTTAAATTAGAAAACAGGTAGAATCCTTTAAATTACAGTACTGCTCTCCCTATATTACCTAATTACCCTTATTGTTTATAAAATAAATTAAATTCTACTAAAGTTTTTTACAATTGTTTATTTAAATTTAGCAAAATATGCCATAAATCCTTTTTAATTTTATCCATTTTTCCTTAAATTAAAAAAAAAATTTGACTTGTTAAGCAAAAATAAATATTTTTTGAATAAAAAATTAAAAGGTATTTGTTTTTAATAAAATCACAGGTAGATCTGATTGATATATTTAAAAAAACAAAAATAAAAAAAGCAAGAAGGCTACTTAGCATTCAATTTTTGTACCTGGATTAGCAATATTATATATTTATTAAATGTCTACTTAAATAAAACTATTGTTGTTAGTCATATTTTAATATTTTATAAATCAAAAAATATGTTTATTCTAATAATTTTTTTAAAGTGAGATTAAATATTTTAATAAAAAATAACGAACTAAAAATAATTTCTCTACACTTTGCTCAATTTGTATTTTCACCATTTTTTCTTTTAAAGATAATAGTGAGTTTTGTGAGAATCAATGAGAATTTAAGGCATTATTAAAAAATTACCTGATACTTAGTACTAATCTAAAAGATATTCATCGGACTCAAAAGGTTGAATAGTTTCTCCTTATAATTTCAAGTCAATTTACCTTAAATCCGGAATATTGTTTAGCAAATATAGCTCCTAGAGCTCAACATAATACTAAGAAAATTCTTGTAATATTCTATCAGGAATGTTTTTTTAATTTTAAAATTTTACTTAATTTCCTTCTTCGTCTAAGATGTTTATTTTCAAAATATTATTTTACGTTCCACTTTATACATTTTTAAATACATATATTGATCCATTTTGTAAAGACTGATTATTAATTTTAGCACTTTATGGATAAGAACAGAAATTGTTACCATAGAATTAACCATAATTATCTATGCAATTATTTTAATAAGTGGTACCACATGAATCTTTAGCTAACTCGCTACTATTTTTTTTAAGGAATAAGGGTATAAAGGTGAAATATCTAGCTATTCCTCCTATTAATGCTTTGTTTCTCTCAAAAGTGCTATTCTAAATTTAAATATTTGAGTTATTAAGCAAAAAAACTCCTCCATTTTCTCTAGCTGTGTTATTCGTAAAAGTTACATTTTTTAGCACACAATCAGACATATCAATAAAATATAGTGATCCTCCATCTTTATTTAAAATAATTAATATATAATTAATAATTAAAAATAAATATTGCAAATAATTACTTTAAGCTTCATTATCTATAAATTAACTATTTTATATTTTAACAAGAGAAGCATCAAAATAAAAGACACCCCCTCCATATTATGTAGAATAAAGTTTATTTGAAATAAAATAAGATGAATCTATAAGCACTTAGCTTTAGGTAATTACAATCGGTGAAACATTTTATAATTAACTCTCTTCTAGAGTAAAATTTGCTATTACTAGCTAGTTTGAAATAAATGTTATTAATCCAACAAATGAGTTGCTTAATTAACTTTTCATAGATGTACTTAGAAGATCAATAAAGGAACAATTAGTATATATCATATAGCTATCTGGAATTAAGTACTTATTTTACTTTATCTCACTAAATGATATTCCAAAGTAACTATTTTATACTTCCAAGTAATTAATGAAAGAGTATTGAGATTATTATAAAAATTAATGGTCATCAATTATTGCTAGATTTATATTATCATTAAACTTTAAATAGCTAATAATAATATTTTTAGATATTATAGTTTACAATAAGAAAGAGAGCTATTTGCTAATATTATCAAAAATCTCATTTTGATCAATAGTGATTTTATTCACATTCTAAATTAAAAAGAAATTAGTCAAGTCAATTTTGTTATTTACAATCTTATTATTCCTAAATATAAATTCTGAATTATCGTTAAAATCAATAGTATTATTAAAAGTAAGAAATTGTTTAGTATTTATATTATTATCAGCAAAATAACTCTGTTCTATAATTATATATTATGTGTTTTAAATGAGAATTAAGGAATTTTCAATATTTTGATTAGTAATACTGACATCAGTAAAACTAAAATAGTTCAGATTTGAAGCGTTTAAAGATTTATTGTTAAAGAATATTTAACATGAAATAAATTGTAATTAAAATAGTTAAACATTTCCTAATTATTATTGCTGTTATTGACCTTCTTCTTACAAATAAATGTTTAAATTTTATAAATATAATTCTACTAACGTTTTTGAGTTGATTAACTAATTTAAATTAATAATCCCTTCAACATAATTTTATTCATTAGCTCCATTTATTGTAAGGTTAACTTACATTTATGAATTAGAATCCACTATCGGAAAACCTTAGAACTTAAATTTTTCATACATGTTTACAAAAATTTTATGTTTCTTTTAAATACCATCATCTTTCAATATATTTTTCCTCAAATTCTAATATTGTTTAAGTCTTGTATATAACTAAAAATAATCAGCATCGTTAGTATTATATTGGCAATCTCTTTATCCTAAGGTATCTGTCATCATAAAATTGATACCATTATAATTATATGAAAGAACAGTTATTATGTAATCTGATTATACTTATTCAACTTCTAAATAAATATTTTCATAAAATTAGTTTCTATTTAAAAATTATTATACAACACTCAATTATTTCTATCCTAGATCTTTATTTGAATCAATTACTGAAAAAGTCTACCCAAATTAAACAAAAATTTAATTATTTTTAAGAAGAGTAACTTTCCTCTTCATAAAATTAGTCTCTACTAAAAAATTGCTTTGATAGAAATTTATTAATTCAAATGTTATATAATCATATAGAATATAGTAGAAATCAGAGCTTAATAAAATCAATTAGTATTCTGGTTAAAGTATAATTTATTAATATGTCTACCAACGAGATGCTGTTTAAATAAGTTACAGTAAAGTAAATTATTCTTAATCATCGTTTTTATAAATTTGACAATAGTTGAAATTTTGCAAGTTTACTAAAATATAATCTGAATTTACAATCACTTAAAATATAGGATATCCTAAATGAATTTATCTATAGACTTTAACACTATTGCTTTTTACTAGGTATTGAACTAATTAACTATCAAAAGAGTAACTAAAAATTATTTACTCAGTATATATAATCAAATCTATTATAGCTAATTGATGAATTAGTGGAAATGATTTTGTAATCAAACCTGTTGAACTTTCTATAAAAGCAATAGAATGATTGACAAATATAATTATAAATTCAGTTGATTGTAAAATACCGTTGTAAAATTTATATAATGGCTAATCTAATTTCTACTGATATAATTTTAAGAAATCATATTTATTACCATTTTAAATAATTTAATACGAAGTAATTTATTAATTATATCCACAAACAATTATGTCTTATTTTTTAACACTATTAGAGCAATCTATTTAAATTTTTTGAATTAGCTTTAAGTTTTTTTTGTAGATTAAATTTATCTATTTTGTTGTAGCTAAAACCAAAATATCTTCGTTTATTAAATATATCGTATTATTACATCTATCGTTAAATTATAAAATAGGCCCATTTATTGCCTATTAATCCATTAAAGACCACTTTTAAATATTACCCTCAGACCTAGTATAATATAGACTTTTATTTTCTTCATCAAAAGCATAACTTATAATTGAAGATGATCTATGAATAATCTAAAAATAGCTATTTTGTATAGAAAACTCGTATTCCCAAAATCTTACTGTTTAATCATTCGAAAATGAAATAATCTAAAATAATTAATTATAAATTTTCTGTTTTATAAATAAAATATTTTTAAAATAAAATTGTACCTAAAATGAACTCTAATGTACTATAAAAGAATTTATGACATCTCTATGCTAGTCGAAAACTTTAATAACATTCAGTAAAGGAAATTAAAGTAAAACTATTCTAAAATTAGAATCTGAAATAATTAAAATTTAATTATCCTTTTATTTAATAAATAATATAATTAATATCAAAATCAATTAAATTTGAATTAAAATACTTACTAAATCTAAATAGCCATATTAAATTTAAGCTATGTTTTTATATTAAAAAAGTGGTATTTGAGCATTTTAAGAATTATATGGCCATATTTATACTTTATTATCTAATCCCATACTCCCAAATCTTTAATTAATAGGATCTAGAACTATTGATTATACTTAACCCTTATAAAAAATAGAAAGTAAGTAAAGTTTAAAGTAGTGTTAAAACAAAATAAAATACTTAATGAATAGGAAACAGTTTTGTAAAAATGTAACTTTAGGAAGTGATATTGTAATTCCAAACATACCCATCTTAGTCAAAAGTAAGTATACATTAATTAAGCTTGTCATATGCCCCATCTGTTCCTTATAAAACTTAAATTATATTAACTTATTAGTCAAAACTACTCAGTTAAACTAATAATGGAAACCAATCTACCTATTTAATAGTTGATAAAATAAATTACAAATTATTTTTTTAAATTTATTATTTCAACATAATAATATTTTATTTCAGATTTTTTATAATTTTCTTTTTTAAATGCTTATTAATTAAATTAAATACTGTAATAATTTTTTACAATACAATTAAATCATTAGTTAGTTTTATTATTTTTTAGGAAAAATAATACAAAAATGGTGAAAATTATAGTTTTCTTCATTTAAAATGAAAAAAGAAGATTTTAAAGTATTTATAAAATATAAAAAAGTTAAAAAATTTACTCCTAATAAGATTAAAAAATTGTTTGTTTAATCAATTATAATTCTACTGACAACGTAAATCTACATCAAATATTAATAATCTTTAAGCAGATAGAAATTATTAATTGAAATATCATTCTTCCATACATAAATACTCCCACCTGTACAACCTGAAATTATTCTGTTGTTTTCTACATCAACAGCAAAAGTATTTACAATTTGGCAATCAATAGGATCATGCTAAAGTAATTATATGAAATTTAATTTTGGATAACTATGAATAGCAATAGTGTTATCTAAAGAAGAAGTCGCAATAATACTCCATTCATAAATGATGTTTAATTGGTTTATTAATTAAAGATGCTTTTTAAAAAATAAATAATTAAAATAAAATAAAAAATAGGTACATGAAAAAATAAAATTACTTTAAATTATGACACTAAAATCATATTATATGTTTAAAGATCATACTAATAAACTTTATCAGTATAAATAAATATGCTGTTTGTATATTAATCTATAACCCCTCCTTAAGTTTTCTCTACAAATTATATTTGTTTCATTAATTTTTTCTAAGTATAATCAATAAAATAAATCATAAGGCCTGAGCCATATAGAATTTTTTTATAAGAAGTGTTTATCTAAAAAGTAGAAAGTGTAATTTAACTAGTCGCTATCCAATCACAAACCTATTAATAAGCAAAATATTGTAATTGAGTAATTTAAGTAATTTAATTTACTTATTCTAAAGTTGAGTAATCGTAACTAAAAATTTGATTGGTAGAAAGCAAAATAATTAATAATTTTTCCTCCTCATCAATTTAGATAGAGGAAACAGTAGAACTTCCTTAATCAAGTTACTCATTTTTCAAAAAAATTTAAGATTAAACATCAATAAAAACAAGTTAGTTTCCATTAGCGACAACTAAGAGTAATTCTTCATCCAGCAGTAGTAAACACTAGTTTGGTATTATAAATGCAAAATTAATCATTTTTAAATCATTTGTCTATTTGTTAATTAGGATAATTTCGTTTGGAGAAGCCATTAAAATAACTAAATATTTATTTCCAAAGCAAGCACTTTAAGATACTTAATTTTACTTTTACTTGAATGATAAACTTTTTATATTTATGTTTTAAGTATTTTCTATTATTGCAATCTATTTGTAAAAAAAATTATAAAAAAATATATAATTTTTTTAATTTTGAACAAAATTAATATATAAATAAAATTTACTTATAACGTCCCAACTACATTAAAAAGGATCAATGAGTTTGAAAAAGTATCAAAGTATGTTTAATTAGAGTAATAATTTTGTAAATTTAAAGTATTTATTTAAATTTAGTGACTATCCGATCCTTAAGTGAGCATTTGTATCAAATTTTAATACACAATAATTGGTCCATACTGACTTTAAAAAACTTTTACAGTATAATTAGTAATTGGTGAATCGTAGAATAGATTAAATTTTTTATAATTAAAAGCATATAATTTTTAGCTTAAATCTACAACTAAAATAATTGATAAATTATTGTCAAAATAAACTTAGTTAACTTTGAAACTTTCTTCAAAATGTAGAATTTATAAAAAAGTTCCATCTAGATAAGTTGTTATTACTAAATAATTTTAAGGAGTCCAAGCAGGCCAAATATATATTTAATCTCCTTACTATTTTAAAAATTTAATTGATTTTTAGAATTTTGAATAAAAAACTAAACCTTATTAAATTATAATCTACTAAAAGTTGAGAGATTATAATATTAAGTCAGATATTCACCCTTTGGAAAGCTATAGTAACCTAATTTCCCTTAATTCTCAATCATGTAAATTCTAAGTAATTCATCATCAAAATAAAGACCTTCTACTTATTCATTTGGTATATCATATGTATAGAAGCAGCTTGTCTGCCTTTTTATTTGCCCATTTGTTATATCTATAAATACCATTCCACTAGATGTTAACGTTTTTAATATGGAACCTTCAAAAATAGCATTTGGAGTAACACCTAAAAGTAATCTTATTGATCATTAAATTAAAATTAGAAAACTGTTTATAAAAAATGTAATTTTTACTATGAGCCTAAGCATTTGTTAAGTTGTATAACTCTATTTTCATTTACTACCACAGTTATCATTGTTTAATTACCATAAAATACTGTGAAATCATCTCCTACAATTAGCTTAGTGTAATTTATTAACTTTAAATCTTAAGGAGGTAGTGCATTAAGACTATCGTACACATTATAATCGCTATAATCCATCAATTATGTCGCAGGATTTATAAACTAAGAACCAAAATAAATCATTGAATTACTTCCACATACTATCAAAGATCCATCATTTAAAAATCCATAGTCGTTAATTTAATTTGGAGAGAAAAAAAGTAAATTATGTTAATTAAAATTTTAATTCAAAGAGAAAATGGAATATCCACTTATATTATAACTTATGAATGTTAATCCTTAGCTTTATTAGAATTTCAAATTTGTAATATTTCCTAATTAAAATTATAAAATATTTTAGATTTCAAAATTAGTTTAGCTTATCTTGTAAATGCTATTATTAGATGAAAGAACAAATATGTAGTCTTAAGTAAAATCACTTTCGCATTGAATTCCATCAGAATCTAATTTTATTTAAAAAGATTATCCAACCGAGCGAAGGTAGACCTTTTAATTATTTTGCATAAAAATTATATTTACTTTTAAAATAAAAAAAATTAAAAAGCTTAATATTTAATATCAAAACGAAATCTAATTATCTTAAAAGTAGAGATAAATAATTTAAATAAAAAGAGAAAGTTATATTTTACATAGTTATCTTTAGGGTAGTACAAAATATTATTTTTAATGTTGTAACAAACTTAAATTTATTGTTACTAACTATTATCTATAGTTTCAAAGTTATATTTAATAGCTGTACTATTCTATTAATAGAGACTTTATTAATATACATTAAAATTGATATCTATTATGTATATGAAAGTTTCTGATAAAGATAAATCAGAAATGTTGATTTGCTTATCAGTAAAAATAGAATGAATTTGAATTTTGTTATCTTAAAAATATGAAGTTGAATAAAAAAGACTAGCATCTGTAAGATTCCACACTCCAAGCAAGCCTTAACTTCCATAATCTACCATTAGCTATTCATATTTATCCTATTTTTTAAAGAATAATAATTCTCCTCCTAAAACATTCTAATCTCCTATTTATCCTTAACAACTAGTAGAGGAATAACCTAAATCAATATCAAAAGGGCAAATTTCTTAAAATGAAATTTTTATTAAATTTAGACAAGCTAATATTATTAAAAGCTTATCCATTTTTAAAAAATAGTTATTTATTTATTGTCTTTTCTTAAATAGATTTTGAAAAACTAATTTATATTCTATAAATATTAATTATTTAAATTTTCTGTTTATTTATTTCTTATTAACTTATAAAATATGTGTATTTGACTAATAAAAATCTTAATCTTTGATAATATTTATAAAAAGGGAATTTTAATAGAGTGTCCATTATTGGCCTTATGAAAAAATCGTTTTTAAAATAACTATTTATCTTTTTTACAAATTATTAAATATAGCAAGATGCCATACAAAAATTTCTTGGTTTGCATGCCACTTATTATGAAATATATTTTTTATTTAGTTATTAAAAAATCTAATTTTTATATTTTATAATAGAATTATTATTAATAATTTAATTTATTATAATTTCAAAAATAAATAATTTTTTTACATCAAAATTTTTAAATTTAGCTAAACCTTTGTATATTGGGCACAAAATTTTCCCCCTTGAGTGACCAAATTCCTCAAGTTTTATAGTAGTTAATTAGATTTTAATTAAAGTTTAAAATATTTATTGTGTAAAATGATAAAATATTTTAAAATATGATCTAAAATGGCTTCTATAAAATAGTTACAATTGTAAAAATAACTTTTTAATCATTTTATAAAATTCATTTCGAGTTTTTTATATGAGTTTTTTTGGTTTAAAAATAATGAAATTGAGTAAAATAAAGATTTCTTTAACTAAATTTAAAAGAAATTGTTGGTTTAATTTAGTTTGGTAATTGATTATTGATACAAAAGGTTTACATTTATTGTTTGGTGTTTTAAAATAATTTTTTTTTTTTGAAATTCTTTTATATTTTTAGCGCTTTTATAAATTTAAAAGCAAAAAATAAAATAATTTTTAATATAGTACAATAATAATATGCTAACATAAATATAATATAGATGAATAACATTAAATAAGGTTCAATAATTAAACTATATTCTAGAATTTTTTTCAATTTAAATATACTTCAATAAAAATTAGTTATAATAATACTAATCAAATTTTATTTTTATTAAATTTCTTTTGACCGTTCTATCTAATCGGCCTTATGAAAATGAATTAATATTAATTTAAATAAAAGAATAATATTACTTCATCATATTTAAGAGTTTGTTTTTTTAAAAGTAGAAAGTTAATCATTAAAGATTGAATCTAATTCTTAGTCATTCTTTTTATAATCTCTGTACTCTATTTGGTTATTCAACAGCGCAAACTAATCACGATAGATATTTTTGATATTATTATCTTTAAATAATAAATTTTGAAATTTGTTTGTTTTTACTATAAAATTACTTCTTGTTCTAAAATTATACTTAGCTAAGCAGTTATTTTATTAATTCTCTTCTTGCTCACTAACATTTTAACTAATTTATTAGTCAATATCCTTTTGATTTTTGTTTTGTAATTCAGAAAACATTTTATATAGTTTTGGACTTCCTTATTAGCTAAGAGTAAAATTTTATGTTGTAGATTAGATTTCTGTATTATACTAAACCAAAAATTTTTTTGGAGAAGTTTAGTTTATATTTAAAAATAGACCGCTCTATTTTAAAGTACTGTTTTCTTTCATCTTTTTGGAAAGAAGCTTTTTTCTTGTATTATATGCTAAATTATTAGCCTCTTTAAAGCTATTTTGATCATTAGGCTCAGAATTAGAAAAGAAAGGTGCATTTTTATCTCTTTTTTTTCTCTAAATATAATCTTAAATTTAAAGTCGAAGAAGCTAAAAATTATTGAATTTTTTAAATGAATTGTCTTCTGTGCAATAGATTAATAAATAAAGAGAGTTCATATGCTATTTTAAGTATTTTTTAATGAACTTGAAAAAATTTGAATTGCTTTGCAAACATCCTTTTATAATTAATATAACCTTAGTATTTTTTAACTAATGATAAGTAAGAAAAATTGAGGTATCTAAGTAAGCAAAGAAGATTTTTAAAAATGCGGCTGTTTGCAAAATATAAGCAACAATAGTACCAAGGTATATAAGAATATCTTATTCTATAATATTGAGTAGAATATTTATTATTGTGAGCAAACAACAAATTTAAGAAAAAAATAAGTCTATTTTATAGTATTTAACCTTTTAGTATGGCTTTTTAAAAAAAAAAGTTAATTTTTCAGATAAAAAAGAAAACTTACTTAATATTTTTGTAAAAGCAGAAGATAGCAGTAAAGGATAATTAGTATCAAAGATGCTCTAATAAGTACGCTGGAATCAAAATATATTACTAAAAAGACTAAGATCAACTTCAAGTTCATTGCTAAAAACTCCCACAAATAAAATTTTTATCTATATCCACAAATGAGGAAACCATACTTTTTAAAAAAATAAATAAATGATAATATAAGTTACTGTAACTTCTTATTTACTCTGCTGAGTCAAAATTCAAAATTTTACTCTTCTTTTTTAAAAAAAACTTGGCTTTGGGTAGCCCATCAATTAATGATTATTGTTTAATTAAAAGTAAGAAGCTACGGTAGATTATTTAAAGTATATAAATACCTTTCTAATTAATTCAAATTGATGTGAAAATGTATCAAAATGCTTTGATTTACTACATATTTTATAAATCAATATCCCTGGTACTAAAACTATCCATAATAATGTCATTGGCATTATCATAGATATTATCAAAATCACATGATTGGTTGAATAGCACTTTTCTAATAAGTAGTAGCTCATAAACGACTCCTTACCTATCTTTTTGCAAGTAAATATCTAAGCCAAAGACTCAAAGGAACTTTACTATAAGAAAAAGAAAAGGAAGACGAAACAAATCACAGTTGAATCTTTCTAGTAAGATATTTAGAGTTATTTACATATAAAAAATTTATTTTGTAATTAAAATTTACCTTGTATTCATAATAAAAAGAACTCTTATTTTATTTAGAGAAAAAACTTATTACTTTAATAATCACAGTGTAGAATAAGAACCCTAAGGGAATGATTATTAAAGGAAATGCTATAAAAAATAACACTTTATAATAATACACTGGTAAGATAGTACCAAATTTACTTACAATACAATCCAGCAAATTTTAATTTGAACTTACAGGAGAAAATATTGAGATTATTTTAAAGTTAAATATTTGTTTTGGGCAAAGATTGGAAATACTGATAAAGATTTAAAGATATCTAATCATCAATCTACTATAAAAACTTTTTTCACCTATTTAGCCTGAATTGCCTAATCTTATTAGCCCTAGCCTATCAATAATCAAAACCTTAGTCATCATATTTAAATTCATTTTAGTTTAGTAAAGTAAATATGTCAAATATAATAGAGTAATGAAACATATTAAAATCTATTCAGCTATTTATTTTCCTTCTGATTAACATTTATAACAATTAACTTCTAAACCACTTTATCCATAAGAATGATTCCAAAATGATCCTAATATATCACAAGTCTAGCAAAGAGGTCCTATTAAACTTTTATTTTTTATCAATTAAATTTATTTAAAACTAAAGTAATTTTTGAGAAAAAATTACCCTTCAGAGCAATAATTAGTATCTTCTTATCCGTTACAAAAATTTTATTATTTTGTAGTACAAGATAGTATATTATCACTGAATTTATCAGATCTCCAAAATCCTTATTTTAAAGTAATTTAGCTTCCTAAACAAGAAATGCAAGATGAATAATCACAAGGCTTGCATTATATATTATTTGTATTTGAGTTTGGATCTTCAATTGAATATGTACCATTTTAACATGTTTAACAGTTTGCTAATGAACAAGATGTGCAAGCTGATTATATTATTTCTCCTATTTAACAATATCTAAAGTTGTAATCTATATAAATAGTTAAAGTATCAGTAAATCCTTGTGTTAAATTAGAAAACAAGTGAAATCCTTTAAATTACAAAACTGCTCTCCCTATTTTACCTAATTGCCCTTATTTTTTATAAAGTTTATTCAAATCTACCCAGATTTTTTGCAATTGTTTATTTTAATATAACAAATATACCATAAATCCTCAAAAAATTTGATTTGATGATAAATAATGAGGATAAATAAAAAAAACTACATATTTCTTATTCAAGAAATAATTATCCTATAATAGGTATATTAGAATTTATGAGAATCAATGGTATTTATTTATTAAAAAATTACCTGATACTTAGTACTAATTTAAAAGAAATTCATCAAACTCAAAAGATTAAATTGTTGCGCCCTATAACTTCAAGTCAATTTACCTTAAATCTTGGATATTATTTAAAATATATAACTCTTAGAGCTCAACAAAATATTAAGAAAATTCTTATATTATTTTATCTGGGACATTTTCTGAACTCTAAAATTTTACTTAACTTCCTTCTTCATCTAAGATGTTTATTTTCAAAATATTATTTTGCGTTCCACTTTATATATCTTTAAAAGTATATATTGATCCATTTTGTAAAGACTGATTATTAATTTTAACGCTTTAAGGATAAGAACAGAAATTGTTACCATAGAATTAACCTTAATTATTTATGCATTCATTTTAATAAGCAGTACCACACGAATCTTTAACTGAGCTGTTACTATTTTTTTTAAGGAATTAAGGTATAAAGTTCAAGTACCTAGCTACTCCTCCAATAATAGCTTTGTTTCTTTCAAAAGTGCTATTCGATATCTAGATATTTGAGTCATTAAGTAAAAAAACTCCACCATTTTCTCTTGCTGTATTATTCGTAAAGGTTACATTATTTAACTGACCATCACACATGTTAATAAAATATAGTGATCCTCCATCTTTATTTTAATATAATAAATCATTAATAATTGTAAAAATTCTGAATAATTACTTTAAGCTTCATTTTCAAAAAATTAACTATTTTATATTTCAACATAAGAAGACTCAAAATAAAAGACACCTCCTCCGTATTATGTAGAATAAAGTTTATTTGAAGTAAAATATGATTAATCTATTAGCACTTAGCTTTAGGTAATAAAAATTGGTGAAAAGTTTTATAATTAATTATCTTCTAGCTTAAAATTCTTTATTTAAATCTGCTCTGAAATAAGTGTTATTAAACCAGTAGTTGAGTTGCTTAATTAATTTTTCATAGATATAATTTGAAAATCAATAAAGGAAAAATTAGCATATATCATATAGCTATCTGGAATTAAGTATTTATTTGACTCTATTTTACTCAAAGACATTCCAAAGTAACTATTTTTTACTTACAAATTATTAATTAAGGAGTTTTGAGATTATTATAAAAAATAATTGTCATAAATTATTGCTAGATTTATATTATTATTAAAATTTAAATAGGTAAAATTAATATTATTCGATATTACAGTTTACAATAAGATAGAGAGCTATGTGCTAACATTATCAAAAATTTCATTTAAATCCATAGTAATTGAATATGCGTACTAAATTAAAAAGAAATTAGTCGATTTTATTTTATTATTTGCAATCTTATTATTTCTAAATATAAATTCTGAATCTTTATCATAATTAACACTGTTATTAAAAGTAAGAAATTGTTTTGTATTAATATTATTATCAGTAAAGTAGCTCTCTTCTATTATTAAAAGTTCTGTGTTTTCAATATTTAAGGAGGTTTAAATATCTTGATTAATTATACTGACATTATTAAAATGAAATAATTACAGGTTTTAAACATTTAAAGATTGGTTTTAAAAGATTATTTAACATGAAAGAAATTATAATTTTTATAATTAAACATTTCCTAATTATTGCTATTATTATTCTTCTTCTTGAAAATAAACTATTAAATTTTATAACTATATTTCTACTAATGTTTATGAATTGATTAACTAATTTATATTTATACTTCCTTCAACAGATTTTGAATAATTAGCTCCGTTTATTATAAGTTAAATTTGCATATCTACTTTAGAATCCAATACTGGAAATCCTTTAAACTTAAAATTTTAATACATATTTATGAGAATTTTATGTTACTGATAGGATTCGTAGTTTATCAAACTATTTTTCCTCAAATTTTAATATTAGCTTAGTCTTTTATATAATTAAAAATAATCAGCATCATTAGTATTATATTAGCATGACATTTACCCCAAGGTATCTGCCATCATATAATTGATACCATTGTAATTATATGAAAGAACACTTATTATATAATCAAATCCTACTTATTCAACTTTTAAATAAATATTTTCATAAAATTAGTTTCTATTTAGAAATTATTATACAACGCTCAATTATATCGATTCAGGATTTTCATTAGAAGAAATTATTGAAAAAGTCTACCCAAATTACACAAAGATTTGCTAATTTTAAAGAAGAGTAGCTTTCCTTTTCATAAAATTGGTCTCCACTAGAAAATTGCTCTGATAGAAATTTATTAATTCAAATGATTAATAATCATATAGAATATAGTAGAAATCAGAACTCACTAAAATCAATTAGTATTCTGGTTAAAGTATAATTTACTAATATGTCTACCAACGAGATGCTGTTTAAATAAGTTACAGTAAAGTAAATTATTCATAATCATCGTTTTTATAGATTTGGCAATAGTTTACATTTTGCAAGTTTACTAAAATATAATCGGAATTTACAATAATTTAAAATATAGGAAATCCTAAATGAATTTATCTTTAAACTTTTACATTATTATTTTCGACTAGGTATTAAACTAATTAACTATCAAAAGAGTAACTAAAAATTATTTAATCAGTATATATTATCAAATCTATTATAGCTAGCTGATGAATTTTTGGAAATTATTTTGTTATTAAACCTGTTGAACTTTCTACAAAAGCAATAGAGTGGTTGACAAATATAATAATAAATTCAGTTGATTGTAAAATACTATTGAAAAACTTATATAACGGCATATCTAATTACTTCTGGTATAATTTTAAGAAATCATATTTATTACCAATCTAACTAATTTAATACGATGTAATTTAATTATTATATCCGCATACAATTATATCTTATTTGTTAACACTGTGAGAGCATTCTACTTAAATTTTTTGAATTAGCTCTAAATTTTTTTTTTAGATTAAATTAATCTACTTTGTAGTGACTAAAACAAAAATATCTTCGTTTATTAAATATATCGTATTGTTACATCTATCGCTAAATTATAATATAGGCCCATTTTCTGCCTGTTAATCCATTAAAGACCATTTTTAAATATTACCATCAGACCTAGTATAATATAGACTATTATTTTCTTCATCAAAAGCATAACTTATAATAGAAGATGATCTATTAATAATCTAAAAATAACTATTTTGTATAGAAAACTCGTATTCCCAAAACTTTACTGTTTAATCATTCGAAAATGAAATAATCTAAAATAATTGATTATAAATTTTCTGTATTTTGAAATATTTTAAAAATGAAAATGTACCTAAAATGAGTTCTAATTAAGTATAAAAGAATTTATGACATCTTTATGCTAGTCAAAAACTTAAATAACATTCAGTAAAGGAAATGAAAGCAAAACTATTCTAAAATTAGAATCTGAAATAATTAAAATTTAATTATCCTTTTATTTAATAATAATAATATAATTAATTTCTAATTAAATAAAATACTTACTAAATCTAAATATCCATTTTAAATTTAGGCTATGTTTTTATATTAAAAAAGTGGTATTTGAGCATTTTAAGGATTATATGACCATATTTATACTTTATTATCTAAACCCATGCTCCCAAATCTTTAATTAATAGGATCTAGAACTATTGTTTTCACTTAACCCTATTATAAAAAATAGAAAGTAAGTACAGATTAAAATAATATTAAACAAACTTATTACTTGGTGAATAGGAAACTGCTTTCTAAAAATGTAGCTTTTAGAAGTGATATTGAAATTCCAAACATATCCATCTTAGTCAAAAGTAAGTATACATTAATTAAGCCTGTCATATGCTCCATCGTTTCCTTGTAAGACTTAAATTATGTTAACTTATTAATCTATACTACTTAGTTAAACTAACAATGGAAACCCATCTAACTTTTTTAATAGTTGATAATTTAAATTACTTATTATTTTTAAAATTTATTAAATAAACTTAATAATATTTTATTTAAAAATAATATAATTTTCTTTTTAAAAGGATTTATTAAATTGAATACTGTAATACTATATTTAATTCAGTTAATTTATAATTTAATTAGGGGTAACTAGTTTTTATTATTTTTTAAAACAATTTAAAATTAAAAAATTTAACTAAAATTAAAACTCATAATTCTGAACATTTGATTTTTTAGTTCACTAAAGTGATTTTGAACTTCTTTTAAACGATTATAATTTTTAACACCTGTAAAGCTATAAATCAATCAAAAATTAATTATTAATTAAAAAATAATAATAATAATAATAATAATATCACAAAAAAATAATAACAAATATCTTCTATTCCTTTCAATCCAAAAAGTGAATTAGATTAACTTCTTTCTTGCTATATCCCTATTACTACAAGAGATAATAAATAAAATTAATTTTGCTATGACACCTAAGCTTTACGATACATTGTGATTATTTATAATTATTTTTTGCTAGGTGGATTCTATCAATAAACTTTAATCAACATTAGAATATCCTAATAATAAAATATTTTTTTTTTAGTACTATTAAAATATATCTTAATTTTCAACCATTTTAATTTTTTCATTTTGGGCAAATTATTAAATTTTAAGCCAAAAAATTTTTTATAGGCTAATGTTAAAGTGAATTAGAATATAGGAGAATTTAGAGTATTTTTAAAATGATAAAAAGTTTAAAATTTACTCCGAATAACATTAAAAAGTTGTTTGTTTAGTCAATTATAATTCGAGATACAGAGTAAATCTAAAGCAAATGTTAATAATTTTTAAGCAAATAGAAATTATTAATTGAAATATCGTTCTTCCATACATAAATACTCCCACGTCCACAACCAGAGATTATTCTGTTGTTTTATATATCCACAGCAAAAGCGCTAACACTTTAGCAATCGGTAGGATCATGCTAAAGTAACTCTATAAAATGTAATTCTGGATAGCTATGTATAGCTATAGTGTTATCTAAAGAAGAGGTCACAATGATATCCCATTCGTAAATAATATTTAATTGATTTATTTATTAAAGATGCTTTTAAACACATATTATTAATATAAAATTATGAAAAATTACATGAAAAAATAAAATTACTTTAAATTAAGAGACTCTAATCAGATTATATGTATAAAGATCATACTAATACACTATATTAGTATAAATAAATATTATGTTTTTTTTCTAATCTATAACTCCTCCTTAAGTTTACTCTACAAATTAAATTTATTTCATTAATTTTTTCTAAGTGTAATCAATAAAATAAATCATAATCCCTGAGGCGTATAGAATTTTTTTATAAGAAGTGTTTATCTAAAATGTAGAGATTGTAATTTAATTAGTCTCCATCCAATCACAAACCTATTAATAAGCATAATATAATAAATGAGTTATTAAAGGGATTGAATTTACTAATTATAGAGATGAGTAATCGTAACTAAATATTTGGTTTGTAGAAAGCAAAATAATTAATAATTTTTCTTCCTCATCAATTTAGATAGAGGAAACAGTAGAACTTAATTAATCAAGTTATTCATTTTTTAAATAAATTTAAGATTAAACATCAATAAAAATAAGTTAGTTTCCATTAGAGACAACCAAGAGTAATTTTTCATCAAGAAGTAGTAAACACTAGTTTGGTATTGTGAATGCAAAATTAATCACTTTTAAATCATTAGTCTATTTGTTAATGAGGATAATTTGGTTTGGAGAAGCCATTAAAATAACCAAATATTATTTTCCATAGCAAACGTTTAAAGATACTTAATTTTACTTTTATATGAATGATAAACTTTTTATATTTATGTTTAAAGGATTTTCTATATCTACAATCTATTTGTAAAATAATTTATAAAAATAAAATGTTTTCAATTTTTAACAAAAATTAATATTTAAATAAAATTTACTTATAATAATCCAACTATATTAAAAAGGATCAATGAGTTTGAAAAAGTATCAAAGTATGTTTAATTAGAATAGTAATTTTGTAAATTTAAAGTATTTATTTAAATTTGGTGATTATCCTATCCTTTTGTGAGCATTTGTATCAAATTTTAATACACAATAATTGTTCCATACTAGCTTTAAAAAATTTCTACTGTGTAATTAGTAATTGGTGAATCATAGAGTAAATTAAATTTTTTATAATTAAAAACAAATAATTTTTAGCTTAAATCAATAACTAAAATAATTTCTAAATTATTGTCATAATAAATTTAGTTAACTTTGAAGTCATTATCAAAATTTAGAGTTTATAAAAAAGTTCCATCAAGATAGGTTGTTATTACTAAATAATTTTAAGGAGTCTAAAATGGCCAAATATATATTTAATCTCCTTACTATTTTAAAAAAATAATTTATTTTTAGAATTTTGAATTAAAAACAAAACCTTGTTAAATTATAATCTACTTTAAGTTGATAGATTATAGTACTAAGTCAGATATTCACCCTTTGGAAAGCTAAAGTACCCTAATTTCCCTTAATTCTCAATCATGTAAATTCTAAGTAATTCATCATCAAAGTAAAGACCTTTTACTTATTCGTTTGGTATATCATTTGTCTAGAAGCAGCTTGTATGCCTTTTTATTTATCCATTTGTTATATCTATAAATACTATTCCATTAGATGTTAACGTTTTTAATATGGAACCTTCAAAAATAGCATTTGGAGTAACACCTAAAAGTAATCTTATTGATCATTAAATTGAAATTAGAAAGCTGTTTATAAAAAATGTAATATTTACTATGAGCCTAAGCATTTGTTAAGTTGTATAACTCTATTTTCATTTACTACCACAGTTATCATTGTTTCTCCATAAAATACTGTGAAATCATCTCCTACAATTAGTTTAGTGTAATTTATCTATTTTAAATCTTGCAGAAGTAGAGCATTAAGATTATCATACACATGATAATCATTATAGTCGATCGATTATGTAGCAGGATTTATAAACTAAGAACCAAAATAAATCATTGAATTATTTCCACATACTATCAAAGATCGATCTTTTAAAAATCCATAGTCATTAATTTAATTTGGAGAGAAAAAAAGTAAATTAGGTTAATTAAAATTTTAATTCAAAGAGAAAATGGAATATCCACTTATATTATAACTTATGAATGTTAATCCTTAGTTTTATTAAAATTTCAAATGAGTAATATTTCCTAATTAAAATTAAAATATATTTTAAATTTCAAAATTAGTTTAGCTTATCATGTAAATGTTATTATTAGATGAAAGAACATATATATAGTCTTAACTAAAATCACTTTCGCATTGAATTCCATCAGAATCTAATTTTATTTAAGAAGATTATTCAATTGAGCGAAGGTAGACCTTTTAAATAATAATTAATTTCAAAACGAAAGACAATTAAAAAGTAGAGATAAAAAATAAGAAAATTAATGATTGTTTTTGAATATAATTTAATAAAAGAGGAAAAGTAAAATATATTTTACATAGTTATCTTTAGGGTAGTATAAAATATTTTTTTAAATGTTGTAACAGATTTAAATTTATAGTTATTAACTATTATCTACTGTCTCATAGTTAAATTTAATAACTGTACTATTCTATTGATATAGACTTTATTAATATACATTAAAATTAATATCTATTATGTATATGAAAGTTTGTGCTAAAAATGGATCAGAAAAGTTGATTTGCTTATCAGTAAAAATAGAGTGAATTTGAATTTTTTTATCAGAAAAATAAGAAGTTGAATAAAAAAGACTAGCATCTGTAAGATTCCACACTCCAAGTAATCCTTAGCTTCCATAATCTACCATTAGTTACTCATATATATCTTAATTTTTAAAGAATAATAATTCTCCTCCTTAAACATTATAATCTCCTATTTTTCCTTAACAATTAGTAGAGGAATAACCTAAATCAATATCAAAAGGGCAAATTTCTTAAAATGATATTTTTATTAAATTTAAACAAGTTAAAATTATTAAAAGCTTATCCATTTTTACAAAATAGTTATTTACTTATTATTTTTTTCTTATTGATTTGAAAAACTAATTTATATTTCAAATTAATCATTTAAATTTATGATTATTTATTTATTACCAACTCCTAAAATTTACTCATTTGATCAATAAAAAATCTTGATTTTTAATTATATACAATATAAAAAGGGATATCTAATTAGCTGATTTTCCGACTTTATGAAAAAATAATTTTTAAAATAATTTAAAAAAAAGATATATAAAATAACTATTATTTGAAGGGGTTTAAAATACTTTATTTTATTACATTACATTAATTTAAATTACTCATATATTTAAAACTAACTACAAAAGAATAAAGGAAGAAATTTATGATATTTTGAATATTCCATTATTGTTATTTTTATAGATACAGTAATAAAATTGCACTTAGAAATTTTCATAATTATTTCCTAAATGTTATTTAATAGTTGAAAGATAAAAAATAAAAGATTAAACATTTTTACTTAAAAAAAGAGCTTTAAAATAAAAGATATATTTTAATTAAAAAAGCAAATAATTCTTTAAAGCATACTTACTGATAGATGTATTTTTAGCTAAATATAAATTCTCAAATTTTATTAATGAATCATAAATTTAGTGCAAATTAAATCATAATATATTTAAATAAGATTACTTAAATTTATTTTGAAAAAAAAGTAAGTATATTTATTGTTTTGATAAATATAGTTAAACTTAGTTTTTATAACCAAAAAAAAGCGCTCGATGTAGGGATCGAACCTACGACCTTGCGGTTAACAGCCGCATGCTCTAACCAGCTGAGCTAATCGAGCTTAACAATTTTTTTAATTATAAGTTTAAGATCATTCATTTTGGTAATACAAAATAAATTTAAAAACTTTAAAAATTATTTTTATTTATATTTTTTGAAATAAATAGTGAACTTTGATTTGTAAATTATATATTTTAAATTCTTATTTTATTAAATACACCATAAATTAATTTAGTATTTCATAGGATTTATTAATTAGTTTCTAAAGTTTACTTAATTTCATATTAATTTTCAAAATTATTAAAAATTAAGCCTTTATAGGACTTATTATAATAAAATTTATAATACATTCTTTACTTATTTATCTGATAGATCTTATCCATTAGTTTTAATAATGTATTTTATATTTTAAGTAAAGTTCATCTAGAAATTTTCTTTTGAAAAAAATTAAAAAAAATTATCCAAAATAAAAAAATTAATTAGAAAAATATTTTATCTATAAAAGATCTTAAAATAAATAAATGTATTTATAATAGAACTTTTTAAAATATATCAATCAATATAATACTGTTTATTCTATTTACTTCTAAAATAAAAATATTAGGAGGTGACACTGAATTTTTTACTTGTACTCTCTTTTATAAAGGCTAATATTTTAAGTAAAAAAAAAAAATAAATTTAAAATTCCTTTTAAAATGTTAAAATGAATAATTTAATATTTTTTGATGATAGTATTTCTTTTTAAAAGTAATAAAATAACAATATATAAAATATCATAATTCATAATCACTTGACAAGTCTTTTATCTTTTTAATATTTGTTTTTAGATTATTAAACTAATAATTTTTAAAAAGTTTATATTAAAATAACAGCTAACTAAATAAATAGCACATGAATAAATAAACTATTAAAAAAGAAAAATTTTTTCATCAATTATTAATGTTAAAGTTAAAATAATGATAAAAAGAGTTAATATTTTTATGTAAAGTATTATTTTGTTTGAAATTTTATCAATAAAAATTATTATTAAAATAGAAGTATTTTCCTTTCAAAAATCATCACTTTTAATAATTTTTTTATTGAATTACGAAACAAATTTTGTTTTTCGTTCAATATTTATCAATTAATTTGATAAAAATAATTCATTTTATATTGAGAAAACGTTTGTTTATTTTTATGTCTTTATCATTTAATTGTGTCTTTACTTACTTTTAAAATTAAGATATGTCTTTAAATCTGAAAAATAGTGGTAATATATTTTGGTAAATCAATAGATATTAAGATTTATAAATTTAATTAATTTTTAATTTTACTTGAAGAAAATATTTATTCTAATGATTAGAAACACCGTATAGCTCTTTAAATAGTGCGCAAGATCTGCAACTATTTTAAAAAAACTTAATCTTAACTCATAAAGCTTTAGCAATACTATTAAAATAGGTTAATTGACTCAAAAGCCAACTTTTCATTTCTCCAATGCAGTTTAAGGTACATAATATCTTTATAATTTTAAGCTGATTGCTTTTTGGAGCAATTTCTTAAAATAAAATAGAAATTTCCTAATTTTTAATAAAATCACCAATCTTTTTTTAAAATATAGAAGGAAAAGCTGAAATTACTAAAAAATTGAAAGAAATCACATTTGAAGATGGAAGTAATATTATTGATAATGGATCTATTCTCACTATCGATATTGAATCAAGTGGAAAGGTCACTGTTTAGCTTAAGTTAGATTAAAATTACAGAAAACTTAAAGGATTATGCAATGCCAAATTGTAAGAAATTCCATGGATTAAGGAGTTTGAAATTAAAATGGCACCAAAAGTAAATAATTATAATGAATAATTTAGATTTAAGAAAATACTTATGTGTTTTTATTCAAAATAAATTAAAAGGATTAAGAAACATCTTTCAAGAAGAGAGGTTAATTAGAAAATGTCAAAAAGATTATTGCTGTAAGCAGTTGCAAAGGTGGTGTAGGAAAATCAACTGTTGCAATTAATTTAGCATTTTCGCTCCTTAAGCAAGGCCACAAAGTAGGTATTTTCGATGCTGATATTTATGGTCCTTCTATACCAACTTTGATTAATAAGGAAAATGCTATCCTGCAAGCACCTGAAGATAGAGTAAATATGAATTAATTTATTAATTTTGTTAGCATCAACATTAAAAAAAAAGATATGCTATAAAATTTTGAAAATTTAATTAATTCTAAATTGAATTTATTTCAATAAATTAAAGCCTAAAGAAATACTTCCAATTGAGTATGAAGGTTTAAAAACTATGTCATATGGTTTTGCAAGAAAAAAAGCAATCATTAGAGGTCCTATGGTTTCAGCTATAGTAACATAGTTGGCTATGCAAACTCAATGGGGAGATCTTGATTACCTTATTGTTGATATGCCACCTGGTACTGGAGATATTTAAATTACACTTTGCTAAGAAATTAAATTCGATGGTGCTGTTGTTGTCACTACTCCTTAAAAATTAGCATTCGTTGATGTTATTAAGGGAATTGAAATGTTTGATGAATTAAAGGTTCCTACCTTAGCTGTTGTTGAAAATATGGTATGAAATTAAATTTGATATTTAAATATATATTTTTACAGACTTTAATCCTTTTTATTCTTCTAAAATCTTAAATGAATTATTTTAATTAAATAAAGTGTTTATTTGTTTGTGATGGATGTGGTAAAGAACATCATCCTTTTGGACCTGGTTATATGAATATGTTGAAAAACTAATTTGGTATTCAAAGTTCTGTTTAAATCCCAATATACGATATGATAGCTAAATACTCTGACTATGGTCGTCCTGTATCTATCACTCTCCCCGATGAGCACACAATTACTAAAATTTACAGCAGCCTTGCTGAAAATGTCCATCAAGAAATTCTTAAATTACAAAACGGTAATAACGAACCTCCTATCGTAAGGTATAAAACTTTTTTTAAAAGATCAGCAATTTAATTAGTTTACATATCATTTGAGTTTTTTGAGCAATTTTTTTAATTTAACTTATATTAAAAATAATAGATACTAAACCGGTAATAGTTTAGTTATCGTTGAAAAGAATAATGGGGAAATCAAAAAGATGAAAGCTGATGTATTAAGAAAGCACTGCAATTGTGCTCTTTGCGTTGATGAATTTACTGGAAAAAGATTAATTAAAGATGATACCATTGATAACGAAGTATATCCTTATAAAATAGAACCTAAGGGTAACTATGCAGTAGCTATCATTTGGAGTGATGGGCATCGTTCTTCAATTTATCCTTATGACACCTTATTTTCAGATAAGATCCCAGCTTATGAAGAGCCTGAAAAGAAAAAAAGTGCCTGTTCTACTTCTAAATGATTAATCAATAATAATTTATTTGTATTTTCATTTTGTTTAACAATCAAAGATATGTTAATTTACAAAATTAAATAAATAAACAAATCTAAAATAAATAAATTTATAGCTTTTCTAAAAATTGATTTGAAGTAGTTAAAATGTTAATAATAATAATAAATACTTTAACCTTTCTAATTTATTAAAAAAGTTACATATTATTTATTACCCATTATATTTTTTAATATCTTTTTTAAATTATATGGACATATATTTTTGGTAAATTTTAAAGGAAGATATATGTTAAATTATTTATTATCCAAATTACTACAGAACATAAAAATATATAAATTTTTAAAGCTTTGCAAAATAAAAATAAGAAAATTAAACTTTGTATGTAAATTATTATTAAGGAAAAAATATTAAAATTAAAATTATTTTTTATTAATTTGAATGAATTATATTTATATTTCATTTTGCCTATCACCAATAACCTCCATGATTCTCGTCTAAATGGTTATAACATTCGGATGAAGTTGCAAAGAACTTCATGCAATTATCTTTCCAGCAAATATGCTGGTTGCATCTTCTACATTCTACCCTATAACATCCATCTATACGAATGATGTAGACTCCACAATTAGGGCATTTACGAGCACCTTCTTTGATTAAGAATTCTATGTTTTTCGCTTCAGTTTCCTAATAAACTGTACAAGTCATACCAAAATGATATTCTGCTGCACACTTTGAACAGTAAGTTTTTTTGCATTCATAACAAGTATATTTAGTTAGTTTAGATGAATGAATAGACTTACAATTTTCATTCACACAAAAGCTGAATTCTTAAAAGTTGTTTTGTATGTAATGATTTAAAGACATTCTTGTCATTTTTTATATTTGATCCTCACTCATAAGAGTTTTTATATCTTTCATAATAATAGCTTAACTGCAAAAAGGACATTTAATTGGAAGAGAATTCACATCACCTAAAGAATTATCTATTACAAACATAATACAGCTTAGGCAAAATTTATGACCACAGCCCTAATTAATAAATTAAAAAATTAAATCAATATTTTGCTCTAAAATATTTTATTTGACAATTTCTATTTAAAAATATCAATTAATGTTAAAATAAAATATTTGATATCTTTGAATTACTTGCAATCTGTATCCTGTGACAATAGTGTCAGAGCAGACTTAGCAATCTTCATATGAATAAGGCATGTTATTTAAGCATGCTTAGCTATTTTTTTCCTCCAATAAAGCAAGTAAAGCATTCTTAGCTTAGTCAACTTACTTAGAATTACCTTCCATATAAATGTCTTTAGATATGTAGTCTAGCTAAATTTTGCAAATGTTAGTTTTATTTTTAAACTCTTCTAAACCTCTTCCATCTATTCCAAGTATGTTTCTAATATTTTTTCCACTAATAGGAATTTTAACTCTGACACTCTATCTTAAGAAGTACTCAACATCTTTAATTATTTTATAAATTCCTTAATTTTGTTTTAAACTTAATTAATAATTTACCTTTATTTATCAAATCATAAATGGCATCAGTACAGAAAACTCTAACTTCTTCTTTGATTAAATTTATTTTGAAAAATACTGGGTATTTGCTTTCTATTTCTTTGAGCTTCTTTTATCCTATTTCAGTGAACAACTAAGAGTAATCTACTTAATCTTCCTCATCGAATAAGCTGGCCAAATCTAATTTTACCTATTTCAATTAATTAATCAATCTATAAAAATTATTTTAAATTTAATTATTTTAATACATTTCTCAAATCAAGCAGTTTTGATTAAAGCAGAGCTTACATAATTCCTTTTGCCTTATTAAAGTGGGTTTCATCATTGCATTTCAAAATTACAATGAATTCTTATTTAGAGGGAATTGGTCTTACAATTTTTTCCTTGAGTTTTATTTCATTCTTTTGTTACATTTAAACTAATTCCTGATTACCTTTTAATATCATTTAGACTACGTTCATCATCTTCAAGTCATAGTTAAAGGTTTCAATATAATTTCTTTAAACATATAATTTTTATTATCCTAAAATATCTGGCTTACTATTAAATCTTTCATAGTAAGTGTTCATCTTATATAAGTAATTTTTAGAAAAGCATATTTTAGCTTCAACAATACCATGATCTTTTCTTCTTACCCAACTTATTTAGTGTTACTCTTTATAAATCTTATTAAGAGCGAATATTAAACTAGTTTTGCTAATTCCTCTGTCAACATCAGCTATTCTATCTACCTATTTTATATTAAAAATAAAATGGTAAAATAAACAAATATATTAATTAATAATCAATTTACATTTATTCTCACAATATTCTTTTAAAGTTCTGGTATCAAACAAGATTTTAAAGTTTCTTCATCTGTGCATTTTTATAGCCCACTCAATATGACGGTTTTATTAAAATTTTTATCCTATTCTGCTTTAATTTCCTTACCATCAACAATTAGTTTATTTTAAACTAATTTCATAAAAGATTAAACTGATGATTCATCAAGAAATTCAATTCTTCCCTTAATTTAAAAAAATATTTTTCAATAAAAATTCAAAGAAAGATGAATAAAATTACAGTTTGTTTTGATTTCCAAGTTTGCCATCTAAAAATGTTATGATATCTAGTAGAATTATTATCTTGATGTATTTAGTAGCTGTGGTTTTTCAAACGCAACTGCAGGACTCTATCTTAAAATTCTATTTAATTAAATGTTTCTACAAAAAATTTGGAATCTTCTGTTTCAGCCACTAAAACTTCTGCAGAAATAGATTTTTCTTCAACATTTTTGAGGGTGGGATCAGTGAAAAATTTGACTTGAACAATATCTCCATATTCTTCAAATAAATTTATAACATCTTACTCTTTCACATTTAAGGGTAGATTATCAACAATAAAGATGTGTTCATTCTGTAAAATAGTAACTTCTTTGATAGTACCTCCTTTTTAAATCTTTAGGATGCAGTTGTTTCCATGTGAAATTTCCATAACTTCTTCTGAGAGTATTTTTTATGCTTCTTAAAGCAAGTTATTAAAGTGTTTTTCTAGTTTTTCCTGTTGAAAATTAAAAAAAAAAAAATTTTTATTTTCATAATTGAAATAATAAAATTAAGAATTACCTTTTAGCTTGCATCAGAATGTATGGTTATAGTGTCCATATGATGATTAGGCTCATAATAACAATCGAATTTATTTTCCATATCTTTAATTATTTAATTGTTATCTTCAAAGTATTAGAACAACGCATCTGAAATACCAAAATATTCGATCTCATGCAAATTCAAACTTTGTCTTTTAAGCAGTCTGAGTTAATGCTTTTCAATAAATTAAGAAGGAGCATTTTCTAGTAAAAAAGGATGATCTATAGCTAAGCATTGCTTTATTTCATATTAATTTTTAGAATTAATTTGAAGCTGAAGGGGAATAATAAGGAAAGGTCTTTCTTAAATAAGGTTCATGCTGCTTATTTCAGCATAGTTCAACATTTTAGCTGATTCAAAGTGACGGAAACCAAGTCTTCTATGTCCTGAATAAACGCATAAATTTTTCCAATATTTTTCTATAGCAACTTACTGAACAAGTTCTGAAAATTTGGTTGCTTCTAATTTCTGTAAGATTTTAACTGGATCTTCTTTGATATTTAAAACTTTTTGAATATTGAGCATTTTATAAACAATTTTATCATATTGATTTGAATTAACTTGATTTTTTTCTAAAATATTCTGCAGATTGAGATTTTAGCAAGCTAAATATAAATCATCAGTCTAAGAAACCAAGAGCTAGTTATGAACAGAAAAGATATCACCCATTCTACTCCATAAAATTGAGATATGAGCTCCTACTTCTGAAGAGCAGCTAAACCAGTTTTCACTAAGATTTATCATGATCTATAACAAAATCCTAATTGCTTACTTTTAAGGGCATTTCTCATTTTAAATTTCTGAAAAGGCCTTATACTATTCCAAATTTATTAAATTCAAAAAATCCCTCTTTTGTAGTCTAAGGAATTCTTTTTTTTCATACAATCTATGAATTTCGCATGATTTAGTATTACCAATGAGTCTTTCTCTTTTAATAGCTTCTTCTCTTGTAATTTTAGAGCTTACTACAGGAATCTAATCAAAAATAGTATCCATGAAATATACTTTGAATGCTTCACCTGTATCAATTTAAATGATTACATTATCTAAGTTATGATGTTTCAATTGCTTATAGCTTTTAGCTATGAAAATATTAAATTCATTTGCTTTGTAGAGATTTTACTTATTTTTATTAATCTATTTATTTAAATCTTCATTATATTGCTGTATATCTTTTTATCTTTCTTCTTCTTCCTGCTTCAACTTATTTTCTTCATCTTGCTTTCTTTTTATCTCTTCATCTTCTTTTAATTTAATTTCTTCTTCTTCTCTTCTTTTTCTCTCTTCTTCTTCTTATAATTATTTTAATTTAATGTTTTCTTCATCTTCTCTTATTTTTCTCACTTCTTCTTCTTCAATTCTTTTTCTCTCTTCTTCTTCTTTTACCATTAGTTCTTCTTCTTTTCTTTTTTACTCTTCTTCTTCTTTTACCATCTCTTCTTCTCTTTGTACTTTCTATAATTAGATCTCTTACTCTTAATTTTAATTTATCTATATTTCTTATAAGTTTAACTATTATTGCTATATTTCTGGAACAGCAGGGAAAGGAGGAATGTTAAGTTCATCTTAATTAATTTGTTGTAAAGGATGAACATCTGGTATTTATTATACTTGTTATTGATTTATTTTTTCTTTTATTAGTTTTTTTTCTTCATCGAATATTTTATTTTTATCTTCTTCAATCTTCCTTTGTCTTTCTCTTTCAAGTGCTAACTCCTCCTCAATTTTCTTGGCCTACTATTCTTTTTCTTGTTAAATTTTTAATTCTTTTTCTTTTATTTTTTTTTCGACCAATTATTTTTCCCAATTCTTTTTGAAATCTTCTAAGTAAAACTTACTTTCTTCTTCATTCACTTCAATATCTGTCAAATCTATAATATTTAGTTTTTCTTTGATAAGATTTAAATAGTGTTGCTATAAGTATTTGCTCTCTTCAATGTTCTTAACAAATATAAGCACGTCAAATCTCAACAAAGTTTGCTTGTATTTTTTCAAAGCATCAATTATCAGTTGCTCTATTAAATCCATTTTACTTTTTTGTGATAAAATAGCATTCTATACATACTAAATTTTTTGAGGCATTCTTTTGAACTCCAAAACTATTTCTAATTAAGGCTTTATCTACTCTTTAAGCTATGATGCTAAAATGTCATCAGAGTAAATCACGATATTTGGAATCTAAGCTTCATTTTTTAAATTATTTAAATGTTTCTATAACTTTGCTATAAAAATAATCTAAGAAGGATTCAAAAACTCTAAATTTAAAAAGTAAACAGTTTTTTTATTATTGGATCCATTTACGATAACGGAGTCCCAAATTGTCTCTATCATCTATTCGTCTAGTTATAGCTTTAAGTTCTTGTCTTCACTAGCTTATGATTCGAATATGTTAACTAAGTTAATTTTATGATAAAGATTAAAAGCACTCTTTAAAAGAGAAAAAATGAGTCCTCCATTCTAAATAGGGTTTTTATCTGTTATAAATGATAATCCACTATTTACAGATTAAAGTTCGTTCAAACTTTATAAAATTTACCAAACATGGCTATTTTAGTCGCTTCCAAGATATCCAAAATTATTTTTGAAATCTTTGATATATTCAGCCAACTCTTGTTCTTATTCAGAGCTAGTGAAAGTTGATTACAATTTGCACAAATAATCTATTTTGCTTTTTTGGATAATATGCTTTAAATTTTCTTGGCTTTCTTTACTTTCAGAAATCAAATAGTTTTGTAATGTTTCTTCTCTTATAATACTATTAGAAGCAGAGTTTCTTGTTAATGTACTGTGTATATCTTGAACTTAACCCTATTAGTTTATGAGTTCAGAGAGTTCCTATTAAAGCTGCTACATAATTTATAAATATAAACTGCTTTTTAAATTCTTATTGATGATTCTACTAATATCAATCTTTTATTATTTGTTGTTATTTTTTTTTGATAGGTTATAGAAACCAAATTTTTTAATCCAAAATTTTATTATAAGATTCGTTTTTTGATATAAATAGTATAAGCATCATATAAAAAAGCTTGTGGGAAAGATCAAAGAGATACTTGATGTTTATTATAGATAAATATTATTTATGTTATCTGATATTTTTTGGTCATAGAGGCTCCTTAATAAGTTTTGAAACTAGCGCTTCTTGCTTTACTTTAGACATAATACGTATTCATTTATGTGTTAATAATTCACCATAAATTAAAAAAATGAAACTTTTCATAGCAAAACCATTTAAATTATTACTTAGTTTATATTGAGCTTAAAATTGATTTTATTATTTATGTATTTCCCTAATTCTTAAAAGAAATAGATGTAGAAGTATAAAATAAGATTTATTTGTATCTTATAGAAAAGAAAGTAAGATATAATTAATCGTAAAATAAATAAACTAATAATATATTATTTAATTTTTCTATATGATTTTATACTAATTTGATTGTATTTTATGAGTTTTCTTCTGTCAATTTAACTATGTTAAAAAATCAATTTTAACAAAAATAAATGATTTTAATAAATTTTATTGTTATCACTTTAATAAATATTATAAAAAATAGCGTCTCCTTTGTTTTCATTAATAGTCACTTTAATTTCTAGAGGCAAATAACAATTTTCTAATTATTAATTTTTTAAAGAATAATTTAATTTTTTATTACCTTTATTAGCAGAGTTTATTTTAATCTATTCTTATCGTATTTTAGTTGAATTTTTCCTTAAAATTAAAGTAGTTTAAAGCAAATTTTATTATTAAAAAAAACACATAGTTTGTTTTTAAAGATTCTTTGATAAATAATAAAGTAAATTATCTAAATACAAATTTAAATTAATTACTTTGATGAAAAAAATTGAAATTTAAAAAAATAATTTTGCATTTTTATGCATTATCTTTGAATAATTATATCTTAATTTATATTTCGCTCTTGTAAAAACTAAACTTTTTTTATTTTTTACTTTTTATATTTAAATAAATTTCATATCGGAATAAATTTATTAATTTTGATTTTCAAAAATGTTGATATTAATTATTTTTGCATATTTATTATTAATGTTTTTCATCTTTTTTTACAATATTCAAATAAATAAATATTTAAAAAAATAATTTTGTGTTAATATGATTTATATCTTTATCTTCAATTTCTTAACTTTTATTTTGGTTTTAAATAAACTGTTTTTATTTTTAATTTTATAAATTAATTTTCATAAATATCTTTATATTTTTAATAATTCCTCACAAAATAAATTAAATAATATTGAATTTAATTATTATTGCATGTTTATTAATATATTTTTATTTTTGCTACAGTAACAAATTATTTAAAATAAGAATTTTATAAATATTATATAATTAAATTTCTTAGCTTTTATTTTGGTTTAAGCATTGTTAATAAAATATTTTTATTTTCAATGATGTAAAATTAAATAAATTTTTTTCTATTTTTTTAATTTTTTATTTTTAATTTAAATGAAATTTATATTAATTATACTTATGCTTATAATTGCTAATTTTAATTATTTTTGTTGCTAAATTTAAATAAATAATAATTGATTTTAGCAATATATTTTTATCTGATTTATATTGCTTCTAATAAGAAATTCAAAATGAAATTTTAAGAATGAAAAAATCTTGTTTTAAATTTTTAAATGAAAGAACTTGAAAAGAAGAATACTAAAAAACTTAATCATATTATATTTTTATGTCTATTTATTTATTTGATTTATTTGGAATGAAATAAGTAATGAATATAATATCTGCATAATTGTATTAATAAAAATCTGATAATTATAATTGAGAAAATGTTAATTTTACTTTATACTTAACTATCAAAGATCAGAATAGAATCTGATTAATTAGGATAAGATATTAGATTTTATTTTGGAAGAAAAAAAGAAAATACAAACAAAAATGAGCTTCAACAAAATATGCCAGGGATGAAATGGTAAAAAGAGAAGGGTTATTTTTTGTGAGATTAAAAAATATATTTTTAACTAAATTTCTAATATATAACATTAGCAACTAGAAAAAATACGAAAATGGTTTAATTGATTATTTATTTATTTATTTTAATAGATATAATATATAATTATGTTTTTAGTGAATAAAATTCTATTAGAAAATATATTCTAGTTCAATTCCTTCCTTCCTAGCCCAATTCGTTGTTTTCTTTAAATAGTCTTAATTTTTCATGAATAAAACCATTTTTTTAGTCACGCACGAGAGAGCAAGATGTATTTAAATAATATATTATCAATTTCCACCAAGTAGATGATTCAAGGCATTTTCTTCTTCCCAGCCATATTTCATTAATACTTCCTATTTATAAAATTTTAATACTCAATCAATAAATCATTTTTCGCTTTGCTTTAAATTGAAAATAATTATATCAGCTTTCTATCTATCTATCTTTAGTTTATCAATTATTTGAATGCAAATTATATTGCTATTTTTTAAATCTATCAATTTAATTTTAGTTAATTATATAAACCCTTTTGGTAATATATTTATTTATATATACATTTTGAATTTTATTACTACTTGAAATAAATAAATAAATGATCAAATAGCTTCAAGTGTATTTTTCGCTTGCTTTGTTTTATTTTTATTTGGTGGAGGTTAACTGTCTCTATTTATTTAAAAAATAACTAAATTTTAATTATTACTCTACTAGTTTTTTCATCGAAACCCATATCTACAAACTTTTTGATCTTCTCATCTTAAGATTTAGTATTTGCATAGTTTTGTGTCCATTCTTTTGCTTGTTTTAAAAATTAATCTCTTTAACTTTTATATTAGCCGGCAACAACTGCATCTTGAGGATCATCTATATAAATTTAAGTAAAAAAAATGCATTAAAATGTGTTTCGTTGATATTTAATCCATAAAAATTTATGTTTTCAATTTCTATTTGTTCGTTTTTCAGAAAATTTTTGAATTTGTTTAAAATCTCAAAATGAGGCTGGCAAAAATAGTGGATTTTGCTTTTGCAAAACATATCTATAAGAAAAATTTATGCCATTATGGAACGGTCTTTAACAATTCATTTGAGATTTGTATATTTTATTGAATTTAAGTCTCACCTGGTTCAGGTGCACACATCAAGGCTTGGAGGGAGAGCAAAGCTGTTCTAATTGAAAGTGCAGGTGACCATTCGTTTTTGAGAATATCTAAGCAGATAGCTCCAGTTTGAGAAGAAATATTAGGATGCCATATTCTAGTATCAAATTTCATCTAGAAAATAGGTAATGTATAATTCAAATTATTTGTTTTTCTTTTAAAATAAGTTTACTTTAGGAGGTTTATAGGGATAGTCATTTGGAAGCTAGATATCAATCTAGAAAACACCTCCGTGATAGGGAGTATCCTCCTTTTATATAAAATAAAATTGAACATTTGGCTTGACTTAAAAAGATATTTTGAAGAATTGTTCCTGAAAGAAAAGGTTTAGCTAAGAAATATTTTTGAATTGCAGTAAAAATGATTAAATTACAGGTCCATTAATGTATCCTTTCCAATGATTGATATTATCGCCAACTGTGCAAACTTTAATATTGCTGGATTCAGCCTATTTGAAGTTAAAATGGTAAGAAATGAGCATTTGCATGTCAAGAAATATGCTAAAGCATTTATAATTCAAATAATAAAAGTAAAAATCACATTTTTACTAAAATCGCTTAATTCTTTTTGAATTCTTCCTTTATTATTTCCAGGTTGCATTCTTTTTTAATAAATTCTATCAAATTTTTCTTTTTTCTTTAAAATTATTATTTTTTTTTTCACTTTACCTGTTTTTTTTTCTACTCTTGATTTGCACACATCATTTCACTATTAATAAAATCTAGTCTTTAAACATTTTTTCCAAATTCTTTCTTACTCGTAAAAGGTTAATGTTTATTTTAATTCTTTATTTATTCTTGTTAATAAAATTGAAAATAATTACTCAACTCTTTAAAAACTAATTGCCCCATTTCTCCATTTTTAAGCAATATATTTCAATTAAAAACTCTTCCGACTCGAACAAAAATGACAAAAGGTATGACAAAAATTTATCCAAAAAGATTATTAATTTCACAATATATTTTAATAGGGAAAAAAGCATATTTAATTTGTTAATAAATTATGTATTCTGAATCAAATGTTAGTGTTGATTTGAGTTAAAACTTTATAGTTATTTGAATTTAATTGTAATTTAATTGCTGTATGTTGTAATTTAAATGAATAATGAAAATAACAAAAAGCTCGAACACTCAATAAATTATTAAAAAGCTTTTGTTTTTTTCAATATCAATTGATTAATTTATTTTCTACTAAAAATATCTATGTTTTATAAAACAAAAGATTGTTATATAATTATATTTTTTAAACAACAAAGTATATTTAACAGTATATTTTAAAACATTAAATAAATTATTAAAATTTTACCAACATTTATTACCATATAATTTTGTTAAGAGTTAACAATATTTAAAGAATTGAATTAAATTATTGAAAATAAAATTAATACTAGTAAGTGTAATTTAATTAAGTAAATATCTTTGTTGCAAATAGAATAATAGCAGAATTTTTAGAAATTATGGTTTTGGATCTATTAATTAGGTTTTTATGCTATTTAATTAATATAAAACGAATAAAAAATAATTTATTGTAATGTAAAAACTTAATTAAATAATTATTTTATTTTTTTCCATATTAAATTCTGGATTTTAATATTAAATTATTAAATGTAAGAAAATGAGTCATTAGAGTCATTTCAAAATAAACCATAATAAACAGTAAATTAAGCATGTTGTAAAAATTGCTACTTATAACTTGAGGGGTATTTTGAAAATGAGTCTCATGACCTATTTTCTTATACATTATAATATTTGTTTTATATTCTAATATGTTGATATATTTATTTTTTGTTTATTTTTTAAATTACATTATCGTTAAAGTCAATTTATTGTTATTAGACTATTAAATTTTAAAAAATTTTATTTTTAAATTTACATAACCAACATTTAATAAGATATCATAATTTTTTCAAATATGAAATTAAGAACTCTTTTGACTCCTAATTATTTAAAATTTCAAAACTATTTTAGGAAATAATAGTATTAGAATATTAGATAATATATTAGAATGTAAAGCAAGTATGATTAGAAATCAAATATTGATTTTAGAATATTAAGCAAATATTTAAATTTGATTAATAAATATTAAAGTATTAAAAGTTAAAAATTTAAAGCATAAGCAATAAATATTTGAATTCGCAGCAAGCATATTAAATTTTAGAATACTAAAATAAATATAAGTATAAGTAATATTTAAGAAAAAAATAAAATCTATTCTAGAATTTTTTAAGCTAATTTCTTTTCAAGGATTAACCTAAATTTTTTTGAAAATTAAATCCTTAACTTTAAAATATAAAATAATATAAATTAAATTCAATAAATAATTAACTTAAATAATTTAATCATTACTTTAATATTTAAAGATAGATATGCTTCATTTAAAAATTAAATATTTAATTAATGCAAATTAAAATTGCAATATGAAATATAAATATTGTGATTTCAAAAATTCATATTAGAATATGAAAGAATAATAATTACTAAAATAAAATTTATACATATTAAATTATCAAAATATTATAAGAAAAAAAATAAACCAATTTTAGAATTTTTTATGCAATTTTCTTCAAAGACTAACCTAAAATTATTTGATAATTGAATTCTAAACTTTAAATCATAAAATAATATACAAAAAATAAAAAAAATAATTAGCTTAAATAATTTAATGGTTATTTTATTATTTTTAAAGATGTATGTCTTTTAAAAATTAAATATTTAAATATAAATTATTTTATAAATGTTAGTTAAAATTAGAATATGATATATAAATATTATGATATTAAAAAATACCTATTAGAATATCTAAAATAACACTATAATATCCAAAATAAATATAAGAATATGAAAAAATATATTAGTTTAAAATTCATAATATCTATTTTTCATATTCTAAATTGAATTTTATTATTCTAATATCTATTTTTCATACATTAATATTAGAATATCAAAAATAAATATTAGAATATGAAAAAATATATTAATTTTCAAAAATTCATATTAATAATTATAAAATATCTATTTTTCATATTCTAAATTGAATTTTATTATTCTAATATCTATTTTTCATACATTAATATTAGAATATCAAAAATAAATATTAGAATATGAAAAAATATATTAGTTTTCAAAAATTCATATTAATAATTATAAAATATTCATTTTTGATATTCTAATTTGAATTTTCGTATTCTAATATCTATTTTTCATACATTAATATTAGAATATCAAAAATAAATATTAGAATATGAAAAAATATATTAGTTTTCAAGAATTCATATTAATAATTATAAAATATTCATTTTTGATATTCTAATTTGAATTTTCATATTCTAATATCTATTTTTCATACATTAATATTAGAATATCAAAAATAAATATTCGAATATGTAAAAATATATTTGTTTTTCAAAATTCTTTTTAGATCATTTATAATAATATTAGAACATCAAAAATTCATTTTCAAATATCAAAGAATAAAGCTAAAATAAAATTTATACTTTAAGATTATCATATATTCATATACTAATATCAAAAATTAATATTTATTTATGAAAAATAAACATTAGAATATGAAAATTGAATTTAGAATATGAAAATTGAATTTAGAATATGAAAAATAAATATTAGAATATAAAAATTAATAAATATTAGAATATAACAATTTAAGATTAGAGTATAGAAATTTATGTATAAGAATATGAAAGATTAGAGATGAAAATAAATAAATAAATTAAATTCAAATTTTATTCTTAGTTTATATTGCAATTATTTTTATTAATAATTTAAACCATAATTAAGATATATGTATGAATTCTATTATTATTTTATCATTAAAAAATTCAAAATAAGCTTTCTCGTATTTTAAAATATGAATAAAAAATTGTAACCATTAAATTGATTATATTTATGATGTTGATAAATATTTTTTATAATTGTAAAAGAATTATTTATGAATATCTTTAATGTATCTATTCTTTATTAAGAATCTCCAAATAATTAATTTCAGTTTTCAAATTAAAGGGCTTCAACTGTTATAATTAAGAACCCGTTTTTTTTTTTAAAGTAGGAGTATAAATATTCTAAAATATAATATATTTTGATATTGTGATGCATTTTAAAAACAAAATCAAAATTGAATTTTATAAATAATTAGATAAAAATAAATAAAACAAATTAAAAAAAACCTAAATAAATGGATTTTAATTTTATTGACGAAAATAATAATGAGCTTAATCATTAGCGATAATAGAATGCCTAGTAATAAAATTAAGAGGAAATTAAGAAATCTTAATTAGAAGATAGACTATTAAAATATTTAGAAGAGCTCGAATTGAGAAATGTCAGCTCAATTTAAGGAGAAATTGAAGAAGTATAAAAAGAAATTGAAAAGTATAAATTGAAAGATAATTAGGCTAGAGTATCTGAAAAAGAATAAACTCTTGAAAAACTGAATGAGATTCAGTAAATGATAAAACAATTATGTGAAATAAGAAATTAATAATTAGAATATTAATTAAATGAAATACTTTCTGAATTAAATATGAGAGATGCGAATCTATTAGCAGAAGAAATAGGAGACGTTAAATCTGAATTAGAAAATTATGAAATGAAAAAAAGACCAAAAAAAGTTGCAGAGAAAAGAAAAACTCTAGAAAAGCTAATAAATGCTCAATAAATATATTTTGAAATATAATACTCAAATGGAGATCCATAAACTATTTTAGATTAGCTTTTTAAGTAACATTTAGAAGAAAAATTAAGAATAGGTTTGCAAGAGCTAAAATTAGAAGATGTTGATTCTATAGAAATAGTGATATAAGAAGTAAAATCAGAAATCAAATAGCTGTTATCTAAAAAAAAATAAAATTAGGCTTCTGAAAAAAAGTGTAACCTTGAAAAGCTTGAGAATCTTTAAAACATTGCAAAAGAATTACATTAATTAGATTAATAGTTATAAATCGATTAAAAGTCAAAAAAGAAACAATAACTAGAACAATAGCTGGATTAATTTATGAAAGAACTTGAGTTAGAAGACGTTTAATAAATAGAAGAAGAAATTTAATAAATATTGGAAAAAATAGAAAAATATTCATAAAGAAAAGAAAATTCCAAAGTTTCATAAGAAGAATAAACTTTATCAAAGCTTAAAAATTGCCAATTAATATACTTAGACTTATAGAAACTAAATGATGAGGCAAATTTAAATAATAGTAATTTAAAAGAAATTATTAATTAAAATTCAGAAATGGAATTAGATTTTACCAATTAAATTTATTAATAGGAGGATCCTAATTAAAGAGATAACTAAATTTTGGATTTGAATACAAAATTTAATGTTAAATATTTAAAATAAGATGCTTCGCAAATACCTTATTCTAGCGAAAAACTACTAACTGAAATGCTAATATTTTGTATAGAATTGTTAACTTCTAATGGTATTAAGATTGCTGATGAATATTATTCTTAAGTCTTAAATTTTCTATTAGAAATAGAAAATAGATTAAAGATAGAAGATTAGCTCGGTCCAGAAATATTATAGTCAATATAGTGTTTAAAATTAAGCATAGATCATGATAATTTAAAATAATTTATTGTTGATACAGAAAAGCTGCTTAAAAAAATTAGACCTTTAAATGTAAATGAAATGAATAGACTAATTAATGAAGCTAATAAGGCATCAAATATTATGAAAGGATAAGACATTATATTATTTTTAGGTAATACTGGGGCAGGTAAATCAACAACAGTTCATTTTTTATCTGGATCAAGGATGGTTAAATTAAAAAGCGAATTTATAGATTACATTGGCCCAGACCCTAATAAAATATTAAACAAGTCTCTTTAAAAAGTTAAAATTGGAGTTTAAGCTTAATCAGAAACACGTTACATTACTCCTGTTTAAGTGCATTATTAAGATGTTTAAATGAATTAAAAAGGACATTTTATACTTTGCGATGTACCAGGATTTGGAGATACTGCTGGACCTGAAGTAGATATCGCAAACGGAATCGGAATAGTCGAGGCTATTAAACAGTGCAAAAGTGTTAGACCTGTCATTTTATTAAGTTTCAAAAGCACTGGAGACAAAGGATAAGGGATAAAAGATTTAGCTCACTTGCTTCTAGGGCTTATTTAAAATCCAGATGATAATTTAAGTCTATTTACTTACTTATTTACAAAATTTCCTCAAGATGTTGACATAAACAAGGAACTGAAAAATATCAAAAAAAGTATAGAAGAATCCTCAGATAAAGCATTTATAAGTCTCTTTGAAGATATGATTTATTAAACTGAAAAAGGTTGCTGCAGAGTAGAACCATTAACAAATCAGCCTTAAGTTTTATTAAAGTAAATACTTAAAAAATAAGGAGTTGATGATCCAAGTTAGATCTTCAAATTTTCAATTACTTAAAACTCGTAATCTGTAATTTAGGATTAAGCTTTAAAAACACAATAAATGATTATTTCAGCTGTAAGTAGATGTGAATATGAATTAATAAATTATTAATTAAATAAATTAAAATTTTTAGTGGATACTTTAAATTAAAATTCTATTAAATAAACTTATGAAAAATGCAAAAAGCTAATCATAGATAATTTTAATACTTATTACAACAATGCTATATCGTAGCTTGATTAATCTATTTAGAATCAAAATAAATTGGATATTTAATATCTTTATTAGTTTTAAGATCTAGTAAATAAATCTAAAAATTTAGAATAGTTAAGAAGCTAGCATTTAGGTAATGAAGTTATGTAATACGATTCTCTAATATAACAATTAAAACTATCAGTTTAAAAGATGGCAAATGTTTTTAATTAAGATGATAATATAACCAAATTTGCTTCAAATAATATTGATAACATAAAACTTATTTCTGAAATCTTTCCTGAAATAAAGTAGTAATATGGTAACTCTTGTTAATTAATAATGAAAAAAATTGAAAGCCTTCTTATACTTTGCAAACAGACAATAAAAAATAAGAATTACGATTAACTTTCAATGTAGCTTTCATAAATAAAATCTTACCAAATTGAATTTAAAAACCATCTGAATGAATAAAGTATAAATGAAGAATTAAATAATGTGAAAAAACAATTTTATGATATTTTTGTTAATATTATTGAATAATCAAACCACACGTTAGAAAAAAAAGAATTATAAATATAAGATATTGATAACTTAAATAGACATTTTTAAGATTTTGGAGATGTTGAAAAAAATTTGAAACTGATTCAGCATTTTTCAACTGACTAAATCTCAAAGTATAAAAAAAATTTCATTAATAATTTGGTAAAACATTTTGAAAAAATAATCAAATAAATTGAAGATACGCTTAAATTAGAACCTGAGCAAGCATTCTAAAAATTAGAAATTTTGGTTTATTAAATGAAATAATTTAGATAAATTAATACAATAGATCATTTGACTTCTGATAAGTATTATAAATCAATCTAAGATGTGGAAGGTTTAATGTAATCAATAAAGAGGTAGATAGATTAATACTTAAATGATTTCTAACATGATAAAAAAAAAGTAGATTTTTAAAAAGTTTATAGATGCTTAATTTAGTTAAAATCTGCTGAGTGGATGGATGGTGTTCAAAAAGGAATTTATGAATAAAAGATTAAAGGTATTACTGATGAACTTTTCAAATATTCACAGTTTTAAATAATTACAAAATTGGTAGATTTAGATTTAAGCTGTAAAAACTATTAAAATATTTCTGTGGCATCTGAGTTGCTTATAGAAATGGAAAGAATGTAGGTCTTTGAAGAATTTAATATTAAATTAAAGGAATTAAGAGAAACAGCTGAAAAAAAATTTTCAAATTCCATCGAAAGTGTGTTTAATTAGATCAAGGAATTAATAAGCAAATATAATAAATTTTTAAATTTAAGAATGGAAGGTTCCTTCTTAATTTAGCCTTAAAATACTGAAACTTCAGAAGAATAAGAAGAAGAGAAGGAGAATATATAAAACAAAATAAATTCTTCAAAATATTGTTTGGCAAATGATAATTAAATACAATAAAAAAAGAGTATTAAATGCTCAAAATAAATTATCAAAAATAATATTGTAAAAATAAAAAGAGAATCAAAAAGGTTTATACAAATTGAGCATCAAAGTAAACTTAAGAATAAATAAAATTTTTTCCCTATTAAAATTGATATGAACTAGATTGAAGACTATTTAGTTTATATCGAAAATTGTTGCACAAGTAAATGGATAAGATTAGATGCAAACACTCTAAAAGATAAACTAAAATAATTGTTGGTCTAATATGGAAATTCTTTAAAAGTTCAAATATAATAATATTTTTAAATAATCACAGAAGCAAATGAATAAAATGATAATGAGAAGTCTTTGGCATCTTAAAAGCTAGCTACATAAGCTCAAGAGCTGATGGAGCTATAAAATTATAAAATGACTTGCTAGCTAGTCTAAGGAGGATAAATACTTAAAGATTTAAAAAATTTAATGCAATAACATTATTTAGAACTGTATGATTAACTGAACTAGACTTCATTAGAAAAATAATTTTAAGCGCAAATAATAAGGATTATAAAGTAACTAATTCACACTGAAAATATCCTTGGCGATAATAAGTTTTATAACCTTTATAAGAATCAGTAAATTGAAATAAATAATGAATATAAAGGAATTTATTAAAAAATAATAGAGTAAATAGAACTAAATTAATATTAAAATGCATCTTTTGAATTGTTGTCAATAGATGATAAATCTGCTAATGAAAAAGCTATGAAATAAATAAGATTAACGCTTGTAACCTCAGTAGAGCTGTTACTTGATAAAGCTTAAGATAAACAATCGTATCTTGAAAATCAAATTCAAAAAGATTTGATAAATCAAATTGTTTAAATTATTGAATAAATAAAAAAGGCAAAGTAATGCTTGTAAGACTATTTTGAAAAAGAATTTTTAGATAACGTAGATAGATAAGTTGATTAAATCATTATTGATATTTAAAATAAAATAGAGCAATATTTAGAGAGTATGTCTGCTCATGTAAAGCAATTAGATTTTTTTTAAGTAGAGGAAAAGAGAGAGCACATAATGTAGATTATATTACTTCTGTCTCGCTATAATAGCTAAACAAAAGAAGAGATAAACAAAAAGCTAAATTAATTGCAAAAAGAGCTCGAAGAAAAAGTAAAACAAATTACTTAAATCGATTATAATGATTAAAATAATTTAATACATAAACCTCCAAAATTTATCTTAGAAAAGCTCAGTAAAGTCTCATCAAGAAATATTAAATATGCTGAATGTTATGATAAATTAAATAAAATTTTGATAGATAGAGTAAGCAATAGTATTCTGGATTATCAAAATTCAATATAATAAGAACAAAATTAGAAAGAACTTAAAATTTAAACTCTCATAAATTCTCTACCAGATGATTTAAAACTATAATCATAAGATTAATTTAATAGTGTGAAGCAATTTATTAAATAAAAGAATGATGTTTTTGAAAAAGATTTTAAATAAGCAGAAAAAAGCAAAGACTTAGATAAAAAATTAAAGTTTATGGAATAATGTAGCTAAGAAAAAATGTTTTCATTTTAAGATAAAATGAGCAAATAAATACAATAAGAGTGCTAAAAGTATTCTTCTTAACTAACAGATTATCTAGGTAAAAATGAAATTAAAGAAAGTATTTAATAAGCAATTAAGTTGTTAGAGAATAAAAATAAATTTTTAGATTATAAAAAGAAATTTGGAGAAGAAAAAGATAGAATTGAAGAGTTCGAAAAAATGTATTCAGAACTTGAAAAAGCTATTTCATCCAATTACGAAAGCGCTCGTAGGGCTATCTAATCGGATATATCAATGAGCTTTGAAAGTTTAAAGGCTATTAAAACAATAGAAGACTAGGATTCCTACCAAAAAGAATATGATAAGCTTTAAAGTTTCATTATAAATCTTAAAGATTATGAAAAATATTTCCTTATCAATGATTTCAATACCAAAATAAAAAGTTTAGGCTTTGAAATTTATAATTTTTTTGAAAAAATCTTTAAAAGTTTTAATGATAACTTAAAGGACATGAAGATCAAGAAAATTAAATAAGATCTTTTACTTATAAGTAAATGGGAGAATTTCATATAAAAAATAGTTATGGATGTAAAAAAATAAAATATTTTCACTGAATAATTCTTAAATGACTATTAAATAACATAATTTAAAGAAAAATATCATAGTTATAAAGATTGCATAGAAAAATTTATAAATTAGATATAAGAAGTAAAATAAAATGTAATAAATTTTAAGTTCTAAGATGATTATTAAATGCATTCTTAACATTAAGAACTGAAAAAAGATGTTAATATTCTAATACAATTAAAAGAGGAAAAAATAGATTTTTAAAGTACTCAACTTGACTATGAATGCTATGAAAAAGAGTGTCTCCCAAAATTAATAAGTAAAATTGAAGAATTTTAAAAAGAAATAGAGATAATTTTGGAAAGCTAAGAGAAATAATTTTCAGAAAATGAATTCAAAATGTTTAATAAGTATTATGATAATTTGAATTAATTTAATGAAAATGTTAAAAATTTAAATATTGATATTGAATATTACAAAAGGAGAATCAGTTAAAAATTAGAATAAAAAATAGAAAATTTATTTTAGAGCATAGATGTTACCTAAATTGATAGTGTTGCCAAAAGTTTGATTTTGATAAAGACTTACTCTGAAAATATACCTTCATTTAAAAAGAATTTTGATTGTCGATTAGATATTTGGATCAAAAATATCTATTTTAATGAATTTAAAGGAATGAAATTAGCTTAGCTCGTAACACATTTATAAAGAGAAAAAACTGGTATAGGAATAATTATAATTGAAGAACACGATATATTTAAACAATAATCCATATCTATCTTTAATAAGTAAGTAAAAGAGTAAGGAATTAAATATGTTTTAGAAAACATTAAAGGTGAAGATCTGAATAAAGAAAAATTAGATAATGTTTACAATAAATTCTTAAAATAATATGAAGATATCGTTTAAAATAATATCATTTGCATAGAAAATAAGAGTCAATCTGAAAAGATAGTTATTGAATCTTTAGCTTACAAAGTTAAAAGCTTTGCCAAAAAAATAGAATTAAAAAATAAATAGATAAAATGGGACAATTCTGTAAGACAAAATATTCCATCACTTATGGCTCATATATTTGCTTTATGGACATTTTTGAATATGGAATATTTCAAAGAGTTAACTCATATGGCAAAGGAAGAGAAAGAAACTTACTTATTTTCACCTCATGCAGGATAAATTATATCAATATTCCGTTTATTAGGATTGGGGTATTAAACTGATGGCTTATAAAATAATTTTATTTAAATAGGAACTGGAGAAGGAAAATCTATTGTATTAGCAGTTACTGCAATAATATTTGCACTGCATGAAGTTGATGTATATTGTGCTTGCTATAGCTAGTACCTTAGTGAAAGAGATTATGAAAGTTTTCTAAAATTATTTAATATTTTAGGGGTTATACAAAATATAAAGTATGGAGCCTTTACTAAAATATGTGAACATTTCATAAATCAATAGGGAGATATTCGTTAGTTAACAGCGGATTACATATGTAATGGCTTTTCTGAAAATAAGAAAAAGACTAAAAAAACAACGAAAAATCCAAGCATATTAATTATTGATGAGGTAGATGTATTCTTTACTAAGGATTTTTATGGAAGCATGTATAATCCTGTAGCTCGTTTGCAAGATGAAAATATTGTAAAGTTAGCTGAATTTATATGGTAATCAAGAAAATAGCATTTGTTTTTGGAAAAAATTTAATAAACAAATTTTTACAAATAATGCATAAATAAATTTAAAAATTTGAGAACTATTATCGACGAATGTCTAAAAGACATGATTTCAGATTCTAAAAATTTTTCTCATGATTATTTGGTTCTAAATGATAGAATTTGTTACAAGGAATAAGATAGAGTGTCTTTTGATATTAATTATGGCTATAAAACTTTATTTGCTTACTTTTATGAACAAGAAAAGGGATAAATAAGTTTAAAAAGTTTGCAAGAAAATACTTTTATTTTATTACGATGTGGTAGTTTTTCCTACTCTGAAATACCTTTTTAATTTGAAAATATTATTGGAGTAACAGGTACTTTAGAGACTTTGAATGATTTTGAAAAAAATATTGTCTAAAAGATTTTTAAAATAACAAAAAGCACATTTATTCCTAGTGTTTTTGGTAAAAATAAACGTAAGTTTGCATAGAAAGATGATACATATGTTGAGAGCGAAGATGATTACTTTAAGATTCTGAGAGAAAAAATTGAAAAAAGTTTATATAGAAATGAATAAAAAAGAGCTGTTTTATTATTCTTTGAAACAGAGTAATAGCTTTTAAAATTTTATAATTCTCCAGAATTAAATGATTTAAAATATAATATCAATATTATTACTGAATAAATTTCAAATTATAATTATGTAGAAAAAATTAAATAACTAATTAAAAAGTCCACTATCTAAGGTTAAATAACTCTTTTAACTTCTTCATTTGGTCGTGGTACTGATTTCAAATGTTCTGATTAACAAGTTCTAGATAATGGCGGAGTTCATGTTATCTAAACTTTCTTCTCAAGTAAAAAATCTGAGGAAATCTAAATTATGGGAAGGTGTGCTAGGTAAGGAGCAGAAGGATCCTATAGCTTAGTACTTTTAGATTCAGATTTAGAAAAAATATTAGGAGCTGACTATAGAAAAGCAATAGAATAGATAAGATAAAATAATAATTTTTATGAAGTTTTAGATAAAAAACGAAATGAAATTGAGTGTTTAGAGTATACTAACTACCATAAATATATTGATTAAATTAAATAAAAGCACATTGAAGGTTAACAATATATTAATTCCCTTGTTTCTTAAAATGAAAATTAAGTTTAAGAATTCTTATTAAAAAATAATAAAGGCTCTAATGATATACAAAATTTAATCAGAATACTATGCTTAGTAGATGGAACAAGTTCAATGGGACTTGTGTTAAACAAAGTTAAAACTGAAATAAGCGTTATGCTTGAAAGGTCTTGTCAGATAATAATAAATAGCGAAAAAAACATTCCTGAGGATTGTTTTTAGATATAATTTGCAGTTTATAGGGATTATGACTAAATGAATGAAGGTATTTTATAAGTATCTCCATGGGAATCAAAAGCAGAGAATTTGAAGCAATTTTTAGAATAAATAACGCCTAAAGGAGGAGAGGATTATGAAGAAGCTATTGAAATAGGATTATAACATGCAAATTAGGAAAATTCAAAATATCCATTATCAGCTATTATTTTAATTGCAGATGCTCCTGCAAAAAGCTTATCTTAAATTAAGAATTACAGAAAAAAATATGGTGGAGAAGATTATTGGAAAAAAACTAAATTTTCATAGATAACTGATTTTTAAGCGGAAATTGAAAAAATCAAAAAAGTTAAAATACCTGTGCATTGTTTCTACTTGAATTATGGAGCTAAGGAAAATTTTACTTAAATTTCGAGCTAGACTGGAGGAAAATGTGAGAGCTTAGATATTAATTCTTCCTAAGCTTCTTAGAAATTGATATAGTTTGTTGTTGAACCCATTCTTGTTAATGTAGGAAAATAAAATGGAGTAGGAGATTCTCTCTATCAAAAATATTTAAAAATATACAGCAAAAGTTATATCAGAGTGAGTGAGTGAGTGTTGATTGTTTTATTTGAAAAATTATTAAATAATATTTTTTCTTTTTCATTTTTTCATTTATCTTTACTATAGAAAATATATTAGCTTATTGTATCCTAATTTGATTTCCTAATGAATTATTTTTAATAATTATCTTAATATATTCTTTTAATAAATAAAAGTGTTTAATTGAAATTTTTAATCTTAATATCCTTATTCAAATAAATGATGATTAAATTTTAAATATTTCTTTAAAAATATATAAACTAAAGTCTATGATTTTTCTGTGATAAATTTTAAATCTATTATATCATCTCATTTTATTAAAATATTTTGCTCATATAACAACTGCTTTTGAAATATTTCTTTAAAATTTTATAAATAAAAGTCTTAGAGTTTCTATGAGAAATTTTTACTTATAAACATTTCTTTTTTTAGTAAGTTATTTATTACTCTTATTTATTATTTTTTATTTTTCAGATTGATTGGCGCAAAATATTATTTATATATATTTTTTTATATCCTGAATTTAAATAATATAAATAGTAAATATATTTAATTAAATAAATAATATTTGGGTAAAATAATTATTTATTAAAAAGCAAATAATTTATTTATTTATAGATTGTATAATTTTAAGAAAATGCATAATAACTAAATTATCTGCTCTTAAATTGTCAAAAAAATTTAATTTAATATTTAAAATTATTTGTATCTGAATTATTTTTATTATTAAATAAATACTGAAATATTAAAAAAAAATTAGCGTGATGAGCCTCTGTTTATTTTAGTCTTTAGTTTTAATGTTGTTTGAATTTTTTATGCATATTATTTAATATTTGATACTTTTTTCTTTTCTTTTCTTGTCTTTTTATTTTGTTAATTTTATTTCTTTTTAATTTTTTTATTATCTTTTTATTTTTCTTTTATTATCTTTTTTATTAGTTAATTTTCTTTTTTTCTTTTTATTTAATTTTGCTTTCTCTCCTCTTAATTAAAAAATTTTGCCTAATTATCTCTCTACCTTTTTGCTTTCTCTACCTCTTTTTGCTTTTTAATTAATTTCGATTTGGGGATTTAAAAACTTAAAATTTGATAAAAAATCAAACATTCAAATTGTTATATGAAAATCATATTGAAATGAATTGGGATGGCGGGCGTGGTCCGGGATTTGATGGATGTATTTATTTATAAATATTTCATTTTCCTTCTATCTCTTTTCGTATTCACATCTTTCGATATTTGTGAGATTTTTATTGAAGGATTATGATTTATTTATTTATTTTTTCTTTTTCAGTTGGGATTTTTATTTCATTTCAATATTATTTCATATTTATGCAATTTGAAGTTTTTAATAAATTAATTAAGTTAAATTCTTTTTTCTTTCTTTTTTCATAATTTTTCTTATTTTGATATGTATGTTATAAATAATCTGATCATAATGAATCTAATTAATATCTTTTTCATTAATATAGTATTTTAAATCAAAATCAATCTTATTTACTTAGCAATCTTAATCTTAATTTCATTCAAAGCATATTTTTCTAGCGATCAATAAATCATTATTATCAGCAGTATTCAACGAAATATCTTTAAGCTCTTGAGATTTTTTGCTAATTTTTTAAACAATTTTGAAAAAATTAAAAACTTGTTTTACCCTCACACCACATAAGGGATTTTATTCGGATCATTGATCTGTGCATTTATTATAGCGTATGATAATTATCTTTCATTTGAATGTTTTACTTGAATATTAACGTATTCACACCACAATTACAAGTAATTGTAAATTCTTTCAAACATTCAGTTATGATTCATAAAATATCATTCTGGATTTTAAAAACTTAAGCACTTTATTTTGCTTTTATTAGGATTGGCCTAAGAGAATCTTTCAAACACCACTTTGAATTCATCTCATAAAGGCTTTTCCTTTATTTTAGATGGTTTTGATAAGAATATTCACCACAAATATTCTTCCATCATTTTATATATTTTTAGTATTGGAACACCACTTCCAGATACTAAAGTTGTTATTTTATTTAAAAACTTATTGTTCAAGCTATTAGTTTGAAGTTCTTTTGTATTTTTATGGGATTTCCGAGGAATTTAAAAAAATATGTTTAAAAAAATGGTTAATATAAGTATTTTTTATTTTAGATGTCTCCTAATTTTATTTTAAATAATCATTTTGGTTTTAAGTAAAAAATATTTAATGGACTTCTTTATTGGACGGAACAGTTTGTGTGATCTTAGAGTTCTCTACCTAGATTTGCTGCTGTTTTACTAATCATGACTTCTTCAGATTTGGACTTTCTTCAGAATAGAATTAGATAAAACAATTTGAGCAAATCGTTATTCTCAACTACTTTGGCTTAAGGAAACTGCTCAATATGGACGGAACAAAGAGAGAGCGCTGTTCCTCATAGTTGAGATGAGTAGGTACTAACTAAGATCTACTTAGAATTCTGATTAATTGGACATTAATTTTAGAATTCAAAGTATTTTTTTATTTTCGCTCCTTACTCATACTTTCCTTTTTCGGGGCAGTTCCTTCTTAGTTTTTAATTAAGAAGGAATTTAATTAATTATATCAAAATCTCTTTGATTTCGTTTTTAATTTTTCAAATTTTTTTTCTTCCAAATCATTAAATAATTTATTTCCTTTATATTTTAATTAATTAATCAAATAATCAAAGATCCACCAATATCTTTTTTGAAAGCAAACCCTCTAATTTAAATTCAAAAAATAAAACCAAATACACTTTTTATATTAATTAATCAGTCAATCATGCTCCTCAAAAATTATCAAAATAAAATGTGAAATTTAACATAATTATAAATATAACAAAAATAAATACTCTTTTATAATATAATTTAAATTAATAAGAAAACATTTAATATGTTTAAATAATGTATATAATTAATATATTATTTGCTAATTTATTAATTTTCATTGATTAAATTAAAATTAAAATATTTATCTAAGCAATTTCTAAAATATTTTTATTATTCAATCTTTAAAGTGTTTTTTTATTTAAAATATTTTAATTTTAATTTTTTTTAAATAATTTTTTAATTTTAATTTTTATGTCACTAATATTGAATAATCTTAATGGTTTTTTAAAACAAAAATATATTTATTGAAACATTTTAATTAATTTTTCACTATTTTAGTGATTGATTTAAAATATTTTTTTAAATTTATGAAACAAAAAAAAAATTATTTAGTTTTCATAATTGATAAGATGATTTTATTCATTTTAATAGATATGAAATCTAACTTTTATAATTTCAATTTCTATAAATTAGATCTTAGATTGATTTTTATATCCAAATTTTTCTAAATTAAATAAATCAAATGCCAATATTAATAATAAAATACTCAAATTAATTATTAAAAAAATTAAAGAAAGTAAATAATAATTTTTGTAATATTTTAAGTTTTAAGTATTATTTATTGCAATAAATGCCTATTATAATTTTTATTTAATTTTAAATAATTTAAAAATAGATAAATAATTGTGTTTATAACTATTTAGGAAATAGCACTAAAAAAAACTAAAAATTAATTTAGGGATAGCAAAATTTAGTTGGTATTTATTAATTTGAATGTTAAACTGAAAACTAGAAAGTAGGTCAACATATATATAATATAATTATGCGAATGCTTTTAGTATATAGATTGAATTATGCATCTTTTAGACATAGATTGTGCATACATATATAGATAAATACGGATATTTATTTATTGGTATATCATAAAAAAAATTAGAGAGTGAACATCAATTACTAAATAAATATACTAAGAAATTAATAATGATTAATTAATACAAGTAAAAGCTAACAAAATATATATAAATAAATTATTAAACCTAGAAATAAGAAGAAGAAAAGAAAGCAAGAAGCAAAAGAAGAAAGAAAGAAACAAACAAACAAAGAGAGAAACAAAAAAACAAAGAAATAAATAAATAAATAATAAAGAGTGGTAGAAAAAGCTTACAAAAAGCATAGAGAGAGAGAAAATGAATGTTGAGTAGGCGTATTAAAAGGCGCCTGATAATCAAGAAAATGGTAGCAAAAGTAGTAGTAACTTATAGTAGCAATAGTTTGCATCACCTACTAAAAGCACTGCAGCAAGCACATTGGTTAGTGGAGGCGAGTAGAGGATCAAAGAAAACCCTTTTACTTTAGATACTGAATAATCTTCTACTACAAGCCCACAAAGAACTGCTTTTCAAGAGGAAAACATGAAAAGGTTTAGTTAAATAAATGTAAGCTAATTTAAAAAGAGTGAATAATTTGTATTCATAATTCATTAATTTAGATTGTAGATGCGATCAAGAAGAATCCTTAAAGGTTGAAGTGGCTTAAGGAATCCTTGAAGGATTTCTGCTTAATTAAGAAAAATATATATCTTTTTCGTAAGCGAAGAATGGTTTCTCATAAAGACATTATAGGATGCGATTGCAAGAGAGTAGCTCCAGAGAATATGTAATAATTTAATATAAATATTCATCCTTAGCTTAAATTTATTCAATCGCAGATTGGCAAATGCGCAAGTTTTTGCATTCTCAATCATCATTTAAAATTAATTTCTCAACTCATAAGAGCAGAAAGTTCAAATTCAGAAGCAGAAGATTTGGTAGATACAGAAGTATAAAGAGTTATTGCATAATAATTAAATTGAAAAAGTGAATTTTGATTATGTAATTTGAGACAATTTAGTGCGAATTGAAGCTAAGCATCAACCAAGACTTAAAAATCTGCAAATTTGAAACTGCGATACGAGAATTAATTACAAGTGAACAAATAAATGATGATTATGCAGATTGAATGAAAATAACAGCAAAAAGGAAAAATAAGATAAAGTTTATTAAAATTAATTTAAAATAAAAATAAAATTAGTTCAAAGATTCCATTATCAAAGCGTATGAATGGCATGATTAACTGTGGTGAAAATTGCTGGAATAGGGCAGTATGTACTGAATGTTGCGATTTATCATGTAGATGTGGTGAACTATGCCAAAATAGAAGATTTTAAAAACATCAAGATGCATGCGTTTATCCTGTACCTACTAGAGGAAAGGTAAGTTATCATAAATAGCAAATGTGCAATATAATGAATATAACAAAAAAACTATTGATTTAAAGCCAAATTTCACTCAATTTTAAAATATTGATAAAATTATTAAATTATTTTTCTTATTAATTTGATTTCGATCAATCTATTTATCTATCTATCCAATAATCGATGATATAAGTAAGAAACAATATTTCTTAGGATGAAAATTATTAAAAAATTTGTTAATTTAAAAAATAGCTTTTTCTGAATATAACTTTTGAAAATTCAAGAAAAATTGGGGCTGAATTGTAAAAAAATGCAAACAAATTATTATAAACTGCCTTGAAAATTTTGAAAAAATTTATAGAATAAGTGTATATAAAAAAACACGAATTAAAATATATTGGCCGATGAAGTCAAATTAATCTTATTTAATATATTATCTAAACAAAACATTATACAAAATCTTGTGTCTATTAAGATCAATAATTTTTGCGGAATTTTCCAATTTTTTTTTTTTTGCATACAAATTAAATTTTGTCATATTTTATTAGACTCAAATAAAATTTTAATTCATTTGTTTACTTATTTACATTTTATTAAATAAAAAGGGTTGGGGTCTTTGTGCAGGTTAGTTTATTCCTAAGGGAACATTTATCATTTAATACACAGGAGAAGTATTTGATATCAATTCTTCCGAGGGTATCAAAAGATGCAAAGATTACAGTGTAAATATTTAAGATTTGTTCAATAAAAGCAATAAAAAAATCATGATTATATGATGAAAAAAAAACAATTTATTCAAGTTAAAAACTTAATGGATTTTATATATAAAAAAGAGATCAACTTGCACTTATCTGATGAAAATAGATAGAAACGAAGTTATTGACCCTACTTATAAAGGAAATTTAGCTCGTTTTATAAACCACTCTTGCGACCCAAACTGCATTACATAGAAGTGGCATGTTTTGGGAGAAATCTGCATTGGTATTTTTTCTATTAAAGACATACAAGAAGACGAAGAACTTACATTTGATTATTAGTTTGATTCATTTAAAACTCCTTTAACTAAATGTTTATGTCAGGCTGCCAAATGCAAAGGATATTTAGGTAAATAATAAGCAAATGTTAAATAAAAACTCAAATTATTTAAGAAATTTAATTTATTTAATATTAATCTTGGTGCTTAAATTCAATTAAGAAAATATTCTAGCAAGTTACATTGAAATATTTCAAATTCTAGTTAAAGAAAGAAATTTTTGATAGCAATTTTGTTTACAAACCAAAATTTAAATTTGAAAATAAAAATTAAAAAAATAATTTTTGCAATAAAATAATATTTATATTTATTTTATAGGATACATTCCCACTGATTTTACTGTAGAAGAATGGGAAGAGAGATTAGATAATCTTCCTTGTAGCATTTGTGATGGAAATACTGAAGATGATGATGATAAGTTATTACTATGTGATAGATGTAATAATGGATTTCACATATTTTGCTTGAAACCTCCCTTAACAGAAATTCCAGAAGAGTAGTGGTTTTGCGCTGATTGTATAAACTAGATGAATAATGTCAATCATGAGAAAATAGCTTTAGAAAAGAAAGAGAGGCTCAAAAAGAAGAAAAGTAAAAATATTACTTTAGAATCAAATGATGAAGAAATATTTAAATATTCTGAATAATATGAGCAAGTAAGAACTATTCAATTACTTAGCAGAATGTGGCTTTATTATTTAATTATTTAATAAAAAGTTTTACAGCTTCATGAAGAATATAGAAAACTAAGCTATTGAGGAATTATATGATATTCACGATAGGGATGACGATGATGATTAAGTTTAATTGAAAATCAAAAGGCGCAAAGAGCTTCATTAGCAAGACAAAGAAGAGTAAAAGAGACTCGAAGAATAAAAGAAAAAAAAACAAAATAAGCATTAGGAAAAAACAGCATCTAAATAGTATTCAGAGGAAGAATTTTAGAGTAAGCAGAAAAAATTAAATGAAAAATTTTATGATTAATTTTATTTTTATCATTAAAAATAGAATAACTTAATGAGTAGTATAAAAAAGCTAAGATAAAAGTAGAATAATCAAAAAAGTCTTAACCTGCAGATTAAAATGCTAATGTTGCTGCAGTATCAAGTTAAAATTAATCATAGTAAGTGTAATCGAATCAATAGCAATAAGCTAGCCAAATGTTGGAGGAAGGTGAAGAGCCTGATATAGAGCATATTGATAAAGAGGAATATTTTTTAAATGAGGATGATGAAGATGAAGAGGAAGATTCATAAAACAGAAGCTTTGTCTTTAAATCTCCAAATCCAAAGAGAGTAAAAAAAAATTGAATTATAAAATATATTTAATACTTTTTTTTACTTAACAGATTTCATCAAGCTAGGATATATAAACTACTAATTAGAAGCAATTGAGTGTTGACAGAGTTTCACCTATGAAAAAGAATAAAGGTCCTAATGGAGAAATTTTTAAAAAAGTTGAACATTCTTATTAGGAATTTTTAACGACAAATCCTTCATTCTTATAAAAAATAAATATATTCAATGAAAATAATTTAGCTTTGAATGATGTTTCTAAGAAGTCTATCATATAATTAAATAAGCTTGAAATGCACCTCTTTCGTACTAATTTCACTTTGTTTGAGAAATTGGGAGTAAGGACATTTTGGGATCATAGCCAAAAAGTAGCCCATGACTTATTTATGAAAAATACAGAACTATCAATTTTGGGTAACGATTAGTAAATTGCTATCTTCACTGAAATAATTGACTCTATGCAGGAAGTAGTAAAGCAGATAAAAAATGAAATGGGTATTGTTGAAGCATATATCACCATTCCAGCTATCTACTTAAAGAGAATTATTGGTTTGAGCCATTCAAATATAAACAGAATGGAAAAATAGCACAATGTCACTATTTTCTATAATAAGCGCTTTATCACTGATGAGTGCTATACCATGGATTAGAAAGTGAGCCTTCTTGTAAAAGGTATCAAAGAAAACATCATTTCGTGCCACAAAGATATTTCAGAAAAGATAAACTCACTTGAAGTAAAGAATATTTTAATTTTTAATTAATGATCAATTTGATTATAAATTCTTTTAGGTTCATAGAGTATATTTGACTCCATGGGAAACAAAGAATGTGTTAAGTTCTCTCTAAATGCTGAAAAGGAAAAATCATAAATCTGAATTTCGTTTGCATAGGGAAAACCCCTTTAAAGATATAAACCATCCTTTCTTTTTCATCCAAGTAAAAGAAAAAGAGTTGACACTTATCGGTACCAGAGAGTATTTAAAATAATTAGTAGTGAGAGTTAAGATTAATTTCTTGATATAATTAGGGAGAATGAATAAACATAGTAGGAGATTCTTAACTTGATAAATTCTACAAATAAAGACAGAGAAGAGTTTTAGTGTTCACATTATTTGATTCCTCATCACTTAAAGAACTGCACAAACCAAATTAAGCAGTAAATAGAAAATAAAGTTCCAGGGTTGAAGGTATACTTGTTTGATCCAACTCACCCTCGTAAGAATATCACTCTGACTACTTGTGGGTTATAAGAATAGAGATCGAAAGCGAAATAAGTCATAGTTAAATATTTTGAGGAATAGTAAAATGAATAGAGATAATTTGTAATTTATACTTTTATATTTATATAAATGTTGTTAACTGTTAATCACTAACCTAACAAAATTTTACATATCAAATAGAAATTCGAAGTAGATAATTTCTAAGATTAAATGATGTACTAGATGACTAAATATCTATTCAAATACATGCAAAATAGCTTTCTTACTAATGACACTTCTTTTATGAAAAATTGGGATATAGTGTCTCCTTATATGTCTTATACATCGTTAGAATAAAATTGGTTTTGGAAAGCTATTAAGAAGCATGTCATGAACGACTACGATACCTAGCTCTATATTTGCTTTGTTGCAAAAAAGTTGGACTTGGTTTAAAGATTTGTTAATGAAAAAGAACAGGAAATGGCAAATTAAACGTAATATAAATACTTTTTTTTAAATATTTTTAATAATAAGATTTATTAGGAAAAATAAAAAATCTCATGGCGATAAATGGGGCAATAAGGATAAGAGTAATTCAAATTCAGACTCATCAGAAATGTCAGAAGAAGATAAAGTTGAAAATGAAGATGCAAATAAGAATAAAGTTCAGAATGATAAAATGGTAGATGAAAATACTACTCGTAAAAGCAGATCATCTTCATCTTCTTCCTCAAGTAGGAGTTCTTCTAGTGAATCTTCAGCTTAGTCTTTATCTCCCTATCAAAGAAATCCTAAAAATAACTTCTTGCATCAAGATGATGATTAAATATATCCATGCTTTGACTAGAATTTAAGTTAAGATGCTAAAGTTAAGAAAAACATTATCCTTTTGATTAAAATGATTCTCCATAAATTGATAAATAAGAATGTAGGAGTTCTTAAGAACTACCAGACAATCTACAATCGTAAATAGCTCCCTAACCACAATTTTTTCAGAGATTCATTTTCTGGAATTAACTTTAACGGTGGATCATATTATAATAGAGAAAGCTCAGAACCTGAGATTGGAGAATTACCTTTAGAAGATGGAAAAAAGTAATTAAAAAAAAAAGATAAAGGAAATTTTAATAATTTAATTTTTATAAATAAATAGAAGCAGATCACGTAGCAAGAGCAGAGGTAGAAGAAGAACGACAAATAATTTTAGCACAATACGCAGAGGCGGATTTTCTTCAATCCCACCAACTTAAACCTAATCTTCTAATTTCAGTGATGCTCCTCCTATTCAGCCATCAAGTTTAGCTCTCACTTCTGTGAATTCAGCAGCTACTCCAGGTAGTAATTGGTCAAGTGTACCAAATGTATCACTTGGAGCATCAAATTCTGCTGGAGCAGTTCCTGCAACCCAATCAATTTCAACAAGATTCTAAAAAAATACAAAATTTTCTTCAAGAGAAAGAAGTCTTGGCCGTTCAAACAATTTTAGCTCAAAACCAAAACATAGAAAGCAAGATAAAAGTAGTAATTCTGAGCGTAATTCTTCAAGCAACTCCTCTGCAGAAGAAAATTCTAGTTCATCATATTCTAGATCCTCTACATCTAGATCTTCATCATCTTCATCTTCAAAGAAAAATTCTAAATCTCAGTCGAAACCAAGAAGAGCAAATAAACCATCTAATTTCTCATCTGGGCCCGTAGTATCTAACTTAAAATAGGTTGGTTCAAGCTAGTTGATTCCTTCTACTTCACCTATTTTAGCACCTTCTAATTCCTTCAGTATAGCTAACGCGCCAATCAAAACTATAAGTCTGTCTAGCAACTTAGCCTAAAACATAGCTCAAACTTCGCAGCAATAATAATAGAATATCTAATAGCAATCTATGTAGCAGGTTATCTCTCCTATTTCTTAAAATAAAGAAACAAATTATTTATTATAGCAGTAGCAGTAGTAACAACAACCTTCTGCAGTAGCAGAGAGTTAAACATAAAATATTTCTCAGCAACAACCAAACTAACCAATTTCAAATCCTGTTTAATAAATTTGTAATAATCCAACAACTTAATCGATTATATAGAATTCACAAAATAAAATTATATAAACATAAAACAACTAATCTTCTGACACTCTTTCATAAAATTAGATTTAATAAACATAGTAAGCTTCATAATAAATTATCGCTAATAACACTATATTACCTGTAAAACTTTAATAATAACTATCTACGCCTTCTAACAACGCTTCTTCTAATTTTTTAATTAATTCTCAAATAACACCTATTTCAGCTTCAACCTCTCCTTTAATTACTCCAACATAAGTACTCTCAAGTAAATTTGACATAAAAACCATAAATCTAACACAAGCCTCTTCGTCTATCTCTTTACCTCAATCAAACACCATATCTACTGTGCAACCTTAAAAGTAAAGACTTTCAAAATGGGATATAAAATCAGACTTGAATAATAATTAACCATCTCAAGTTTCTCAACAAGCCCCAAATGCAATAACTTAAAATACTAGCTAAGCTAATTAAAACCTTCAATAAAATTAATCAAATACATTTATTTAAACATAATAATCAACTAATCCTTTATAGTCACAATAAACAGCTACAACTATACCACCTGTAGTTTCTTCTACTTCCTAAGCTCTTCTCACATAAACATAATAAAACATCATTCCTCAAGTTAATTAGGTCTAGGCTCCTCCACCTGTAAAAGTTAGTAAATTTTCTAGTAAGCCAGTAACTTAAAATGAAGCTAGTACTAGTTTACTAAACTAATTATAGTCTAATTAAATAGATAAGCAATAACCTTAATAATCATCATAATTATAGCAACAAAACTAGTAGTAATAGTAATTAATTGGAGATATTTAAAGTAAAATTGCATAGAATGCAATTAGTAACTTAAATATTACTTCCTAAAATTAGCAAAATGTATCTTCTTTAGCTCAGAAATCAATAATTCTTTAATAGTAATAAGATAATAATATGAATCCTGCTATCTCTTCTTAGCAAATTACAACTCAATAAGTCTAGTCAGTAAGCAAAGGATTCTCTTTACCAACAATTTAAAAGTAATAATCTTAAGAATAGAGCTTTAGTAAAGAAACAATTATTTTGAGCACAAAAGCTATGATTAATGAAATAAATTCTAAAAAATAAACTAATTTTTCAGAAAAAAACTCAATTCAAACAAATAGTGCAAATGCTTAAGACTAAAAGTAACAACAAATATCTTAAAATGAAATTAAATATTAAAATATTTTACAATAATCACAATAAAATGAAAGCTAAAGCATCAATAAAATATAAGAATCTATAGGTAATTCTAGCTAGATAATAAAATAATCAAAATAAGAAACAATTCTAAGTGTTGATAATAAAAATACATTCAATTCAGAATATAATTTAAACAAAAAGTAAGATAATCAGCATTCTTAAATAAATAATAATGATAAATCATAAATGGAAGAAGAAGGGGAAATAGAGGAAGAAAGTCTTCCTGTAAAGGAAATATAGCAAAAAACTTCAATAATTAATTAGTTTGATTAATAATAAGTTGATTCATAAAAGATTCACTCTAGTTCTCCACCATAAAAGTAGATTACTATGTCTCATCTACTAAGCTAATCTTAATAAAAGAAAAAAAATAACAAGACTATTTTGTCAATATTAGATGAAGATAAAACATCTTCTAGTGATGCAGATAGTTCTCCTCTGACAAGTGAATCTAATTTCGAAAGACCAGCAAACAGAAAATCGAAATTTAGAGATATGGAAAAAGAAGAAGGAGAGCAAGTACATGTAGAAGAGGGTGAAGAGGAAGGATTATAAACATCAAAAGTTGGCATTAACAGATAAAGCAAGCATATTAGTAAATTTAGTAAAGGATAAGTCAGTAAGAGCCAAAAAAAAACATCTTCATCTTAATCTAAAAATAAATTAAAAAAGAGAAGTAATAGCAGCAGTAAAAATGTAGTTACAAATACTTAAAAATCACGCTCTAAATTTGATAATTTTTCAGTCAAGGATGACTTAGATAATGATGAAGAGGAAGGTGAGGAGGAAATTGTTCCAAAGACTCGTTAAACAGTTTAAGATCAAAAAAAGTAGAACAATAGAGAATAGGGTGATGAAGAAGGAGAAGAAGGAATGTAATCAGAAAATGAAGAAGATGAGGAAGGAGAAGAATCTGATAAAAGTAACATCAAAAATAAGAAAAGAAATTACATTTAAAAACGTAACTCTGAATCTTCTAATTCATCTTCCAGTTCATATGATTACTAACGCAGAGGAGGCTTTGAATAGGTTGAAAACTATTATCATCCTATGAATTCACAACAATTCAAGTACTAAAAAGTGAATAATAAATATTTTAAGATGGGTAAAAATAGAAGAGGTAATTTATATTTATAATTAAATATTAAATTTATGTATTATAATTATATAAGGAATGGAGAGTATTGTATCTTAATCAGGAGGAGTTTCATAGCCGATGAATAGTGATGTAAGAATGAACAAATTTAGAAAGAAAAGTAGTGGTTTTAGTGATGCAGCCCCTTCTTAGATGAATGAAACACTCTAACAAGAAGGCGAATCATAAATTTCTTAAAAATAACTTTCTAATTTAGCAAACCTGAGTTAAAGTAACAAAAGCAGAAGTAGGTCATCAAGGGGAAGATCATAAACAAAAAAGAAAAATACTAAGGAACAAGGAAGCAATTATAAATAATAAGCCAGACGCCACAGTGGTGCAAGGAATAAAAAAGGCAAATTTACTTCTTCAAGTGGAAGCCGCTCAAATTCTTCATCCTCTTCGTCTTCTTCATCGTCACATTCATCTTCATCTTCTTCTAGCTCTTCTTCTACTCATAAATCCTAAAAGCAGCCTGTTAAAGAAAATAAGCCCACAGCGGTAAAAAAGGTAAGCAGATTCTCGTCAGCAATCCCACCAGAAAATAATTAGGAAGTATCTGAATCATCAAATAAAGAGCAGTTAAGAGTTGATACTTAGAGTTAAGAAAGAAAAAATAAAACCTAAAATACTTCAAAAGGTTTTAACATATCAAAAAAATAGGCTGAGGAAATCAAAGAGCAAATAACCGCTAAACCTCCAATAAAAAAAGCAAGTCTATTTAGCACTAAAGAGGAAATAGAAATGGAGAATAAATAAGAAATTTTTGTTAAATCTGAAAGAAAAACTTCTTTCAGTATTTAGAAAGATTTGAAAGAGGATTAATAAAAGCAAATGGTTGAACAAAAGTAAAATTAACACTAAAAATAATAAGAAGATGGGCAATTGAATATCTAAAATTAGTAACAATAAAATATACAGCAATAGCCCTAATAAAATGAATAAATGTTTAAAAAGGACATCATGTCTCTTATCATGGATATATAAAATAAAATCATGAAAGATGAAAATATACCAAAAGAAGAATTGCTTAAAACTTTAACTTCTCTTCAATTACAACTCATATCTGGTCCGACTCAAATTTAGACCTAACCTACTCAATAATCTTCTAATAAGCAACATCAGCAAGTTGAGAATACAAATTAATAAAAGTTAGAACAAAATAAAAACTAGCAATAGCAAATAAAATAATCTAACTTTTCTGAAGAAAAAAATGAAGTTTAAGAGGAAAAACAAGAACTTTAATAGAAATAAAGCAAAGATATTTCAAAGGGCAGTTTGGGATTTTCAAAAGGTAAAACAGAGAACTATGATCAAAAGGGTGAAGAAGATTTAAAGAAAGAAGAGGGTGAGGAAGGTGAAGATGAGGATGAAGGAGAACTTGACGAAAGTTCTTTGCTTAAACCATCAGATTATAAATCGAATAAAAGTCATAATTTGAAGAAAGAAAAAAATCACAGCAATCCTCGCTTAACAAAAAGTGATAGAAAGAAAAATAAAAATTCTAAATCAAGAAGCAAAGAAAAGAAGAAAGCTAATGTAGCTATTAAAAAATAAGTAATTGCTCATCATCACGGTGGTGGATAAAGACATTTAGTACCTTCTGGCTTGAATATGGGATAGTCTAACTTGCAAGGTGGATTAGTTATGACAAACCAAAGAATGCAGAGAGGCGTTATTGCTACTAGACCTAATTATCACATTTAGTCTTCTTCAGGATCTTCATCTCAGTCAGACTCTGAACCCTAGTAGCATTAGTCTAGTAATTTTTATTCTAGTTCAAGTAGCAGATCATAATTAAGGTATTACTAAAGTGAAGTAGATGATGAAGATGATGATAGTTCTCAATCATCTGCTAGCAAATAAAATTTATAGCTTAAAAAGTATGGAACTGCTAATTCTAATACTAACACAGGTGGTATCGATTACTAACACTTCCAATAGCTTATCAAAGGACGCAAAAGAGAAGCGGGATAAAGAATCAGCAAATTTTCAGAAAGAAAAAATAAATTTAAAAATGAAGAATAAAATAACTAAGATGATAGCAAAAATGTCAGCATCAGTAGTGAGCGCATATCCTTAGGGAATACAATAGTTGCTAACCAAACTGTAAATATAAGCTAATAATCGCCTACTTAATCAATTAAATCTTAGTCTAATGACAATAGTACAAATATTATAATTAATAATAATAATAACTTAGCTTCAAAAACTTCTACAAATGAATCTGGTCAGATTGTTTCTGATTCAGCGCCTACATTAAATAAATCTAATGAAAATATCTAGTTGAGTTAAGAAAAACAATAGCAACCTCACCATCACAGCTCTAAATTTAGCTCAATCCCTCCTTAAGAGGAGAAGGTTGTAAAGTAAGCAACTGCCTCAAGCACAATATAACCAGTAACCGTAGTTACTGCGTAGTAAACTTAATAGTAACAGAGCTCTAGCTAAGCCTTTTCTCAAATGAAGGTTGATCCCCTTTTGAACACTATTCAGCAGCTTAAACAGAAATCATCTCTCAAAAAAGAAACAAGTAGCATTGTGTAAAATATTTCTAAACCAAAAGTTGATTCCGATAAAGAAGCAGGAGAAGAAGACGATGAAGAGGAAGAAGGAGCTGCAAAGCTTGATGAGGGTGAAGCTAAAAGTGAATCAGAAGAGGGTATTGAGGAAGAAGGCGAAAGTGATTAAGAAAATAATGATAGCGAAGAAGAAGAAGGAGGCATTCCTTCAAGTAAAGATAAAAAGAAGAAGAAAAAGAAAGACTCATCAAGCAGTAGTAGATCTAGTTTTAGTCATAAAAAAAAGAAGACTAAAAAGACATCTAAAAATCACGCATCTAAATCTAAAAAAAATAAAACTCATAGAGATGACTCAAGTGATTCAGACTCTTCTTCTGGTTTTTATCATTCTAAATTCCATCACAGTGGTACAGGGACAGGGTCTTAGTCATTTTTCTCTTCAGAATAATATAACTTTGTTCAAGGAAACCGCTTTAGAAACAAAAATAGTCCACCTACTTAGAGATTTAGTGGACGACATGGTGCCTCTTCTTCAAACATACCACCTCCAACTACTAGATATTCAAATAATAAATTTTCATTTACAGGCTAATAATAAAATATGTCTATGCTATCTAATATCCCTTAAAAAGGTTTTAGTAACTTCTCAAGCCAACCATCAACTAATTCTTAAAGCGGAAGCTTAGCTATGGTTTCTTCACTCTAATCAGTATAAAGTTCAAGGGGAAGAGTAAACCATTGGAGCAGAGCAAATCCAGGAGATTCTCCGACATCTTCTAAGATCACCCATCATTAAGAATCTTCAAGAAAAAGATCAAGAAGCCATAAAAAGCATATTAAAAGCAGGTCTAAATCCCACTCAAGTAAAAAGTGAGTCTAAAATGAGAAAAGAAAAATAATTGAACCCAACTGGTTTTCTATTTTAATAACGTTAAACCAAATAAAATGCATTAAAACTAAATTAAAAGAAGAGTTGAACGTAGAATCATACATAGCAAAAGTATTTTAAAAGTAACTATGAATAGAAAATACTTCATTTCTTTCTTTTTGTTTGCTTAATTAGTAAGTTAGTTAGTTAGATACTTATCTACTTACTTAACAACTCTCAAAATATTTAAACTATTTTTTAGAAATTAAAAGAAATAAGCTTAACTTACTTTCAAACCAAAAATAAAATCCGATTAATTAACTTAAAGATTAAAATTTATTTCATAAATTAATCAGTTTTGTAGTTAAAAGATAATCAATTAATCTATCAATCATCTAATAATTCCTATATAAAATTATAGTTGATTCATTCATTCTAGCTTGATTTATACAAATTATTGCTCATTCATTCATTCTATTTGTTTAAACTTACAAATTTTTCTTATCTTTTCAATATATTTTTAAATTGAATTCATTTGTTATTTATAAATTAATTAATTAAGTAAATAAATAAATAAATAGCTCAATAATTAACTAACTTACTTCATTACATTTTTATATATTTCTTATTGTATTCTGTAATTAGTTATTTAATAAAGTGATACAAATTTTAATTCTTTCTTTCTATCAATTTTAGTTAAAATTATTAAAAATCAAAATAAAATTTAAAATTATCTCATAAATTTGATAATTATTTAATAAATAAATAAATTTTTTATAGAAATCTTCAATTTTTTTATTATGTTTGGCGAATATTCATTCAAAATTATTTAAAAATCTTTAATCAAAATACAATAAATATTGATAAATGTGTTGATTAAATAAAACTTTTGATTAATCTTTTTCTTGAAATTTATAATAAATATATTTTTTTTATTGATTTTAAGTAAAACAAATTTTATTAATAAAATATGTAAATTTGTTGATTTTTTTATTGTTTATTTTTTATTCAATTAAAAATTTTTTAAAAAAATACTAATTTAAAAGGGTTATGATAATTTTAATATAATTGACTGATTTACATTAGTTTTTACTCTAATAGGATTTATTCTTTAAAAAAACAGTTTTAAATTTGTAAAAACTCTATTTTAAATAATTTTGAAAAGTAAATAATACTCATTCATCTTTGAGGATTAATTTGTAGAAAGAAATCAAAATTAAAATTTTAGTAAATGATATTTACAAACAAAAATTTATCTAAACTTAAACTAAATAAGTTAATATTTGAATAATTAATTCAGCAGGCTTCATTTCACACATAAAAATACATTAATTTTAGATAAATTTTTATTGAAAGTTTTAAAGTTTATTTATTTGAAAATTAAAATAAATTAAGTAGCTTTTTTAAATTAAATATATAAATAATTAACAATTTAATATTTTTAAATGCTCTTTATTTCTACAATAAATTTTTAAATATTTCTATTAATTAAAATATCAATATTTTATTTCTAATCTCTCTTGAGACAACGAAGTTCTTTATGGGAAGAAATCTGTTATTTCTTTACTTATTGACTCTTTTACATATTTTTCTATACCATCACATTCGTCTAAAGGTTTGCTTTTAATATAGATGATATAATTTAAGTAATTATTTAAGTTATGTTCATATTTGATATGTTGCTCCCAATCTAAAGTTTTCGCTTCTAGATCTTCTACTGTGAGACTGCATATGAAGCATTTACGTTTTATATTTTTTTCATATTTCCTCTAAAAGTATCTGAATTGTGCATACGAGTCTATAATTTAACCAAGCATTAAATCCATAAACAGGAAATTTATTATAATCCAAAAGCTAATATCATAAAAGAATCTATCCCAGTAAACATTTGATGCTAATTATAATTAATTTAATTTATAAATATATAAAATAAAAAAATTGTTGTTTACAAACACCAGGAATTGTTAGTGCTTCGTTTATTCCTTGAGGATTTAATATGCCTTCCAGTAAACTAGTACTGAAGAAAAAGTAAAAATCTAATGTTGAAACGGCTGCGTTTACGGGTCCAAAACTCTCGGCCTTTTTAAAAATAATTTATTGTTTAATTTTATTTATTGCTAATTTAAATTTTACATCAGAGAAATGGTTTGGAAACACAATAGCTCCAATTAGAGAGTAAATAAATATAATTAAAAAGCAAAGGAGAGTCGTTTTTATGAGCTTATTTAAGTTTAACTTAGTTATTTTAATTATTTAAGTAAGATCCTCACTTAGCTTAACAATATCTATTAGAAGCACTGAGTAAATAACAATCTGGTCTAGTGCGACAATAGCAAGTATGAGATATATTAAATAATATATAAAATCAAAGTCAAAAATAAATGAAACTAATTTATGTCTTAAAATAGTTGAGATGATATTATTTCGGTAATTTTATTTCAATTCTATATATTTTTAATAAGTAACAACAGGATATCTCTCAATGGTTACAATTAGCATGTTCGCAAAGGTAAGAATTAAGTGTATTAACTTAAGAACTTAGAAAATCTTTTTTATTAAATTAAATTTTTTTCAGTTAAAAAAAGAAAAATAAAAATAATTTTTAATTACTACGTCCTGAGAAGTACTGAGAGAAGTACTACCATCAGGTTTTATTTGCATTTTAAATAGAAAAATTAAGTTGATAGCAACTATAAGCAAAAATATAAAGATATTCAAGGCATTCCTATATTCTACAGCTTGAATTATTAATGAATATTTTGATAAATTTTAGCAAAATCTCATCTCATGCTAAAAGTATTCACTGTACCTCATTAAGAGTTTTAAACGATTCTAAATTTTACAAATAAAAATAAATAAATAAATAAATAAATAAATAAATAAATAAAGGGAAAATTTTTATTCAAAAATATTGAAACTAATTTGATAAAAATTTAAAAATTAAAATTTAAAATTTAAATTTATTACTTTATCTGAAGAAATATTAAAATTAAGATTTAAAATTAAAAGTTTTTACTTTATCTGAATAATTAACGGCTTTTTGGATTAGATTTTTTCTGATGTTATGAGTTAAGTAAGAAGAAAGCAATGGTATTCTAAAGAAAAGTTTAGATATTTAATTTTCCTAAACTATTTCAACACTACCTACAAACTGTAAATAAAAGCTCAAGCTTTCAATTAAATATAATCTTTCTTTCTTGTAGTAGTTTATTTTACCACTAGGATTAACTTCTCTCTAAACTCCCATATCATGGACCAACTAGTCTTAGTAGAATGCATCTATTTCATCTTATTTGCTCTTTTTAATTTTAAAGAAAAAAACTTATTTTAGAAAAAATAATTTTTTTTTATTTTAAATTTACAGATTGATCGTCTTTTATTTCATTGTATATTAAATTATGTAAAGTTGTTGATTTTTTAGTAGATATTTTTTTAGCAGTTTTTTGGTTTTTGTAAAGCTTCTTTTAACCAAAAGACTGGGATAATTTATCAGAAACTTTTTAGACTGATTAGCTATTTTGTTGAGCAGCTTCAACACTTAGCCCAGAATGCAGTTTGGTTTATTCCATTTCTATTTTATTTCATAATTTTAAATTTATTTTTAGAATAAAATTATTCTTACCAAAAAAGTCTTCTTTTTTCTTCATTTCTAACAAAATTCCAAGTAAATTTGAACTTTCTTCCTGCATTCTCATTTTCATGTTCAAGTCCTCTTCGTTTACTTTGTCAAGGATAAGTTCAATTACTATGACAATGTTAAATGCCAACTTTATATTTAAATTACATATTTTCTAGAAGAAAAGAAATATTTTTTAAAAATTACTCTCATCACTAACTGGTCATGATAAGTAATGCACTTTTTATAGCAAACACTTGTGCTACAAGTAGTAGAGTTTTTATGAGTACATATCTATTCCTATTGGATTATTTCTAGTCTAGATTTTATTTTATAGTGGTAAACGAAATTCAATAATTTAATTAGCTTTTCTATATTCATGATTGTGATTAAACCAAGCAAAGATTTCTCATTGTTTGAACATACAATTATCGTAAGAAGTAAGTCTATACAGTTAGAAACAGTTTAGAGAATTCTTACATCTTTCAAATTTTCACTTTAAAGATCTAAATCAGATTCAGTTATAATAGCATTCAGTTGAACTAAGAAATGGCTATTGCTTAGAAGCAATTCTTTGTTCTTCGGTGAAGTTCCGTTGCAAAGATTTTTTAGGGTGGATATACATTAGTTTATAACGAGATAATATTTTAAATTCTATCCTTAAAATATGTTGCAGTTAATCCCTTAGCTGCTTTAATCAAAGGAATTAAAGTAAGAACACTTCAACTAGGTGAAATTAGTCATAAAGTAAAGAATCTCATTGAGTATATTCAAAGGGACATACGATTAACTGGAAATGATATTCTTTTATATATAATTTTTTTTAATTATTAAATTGATAAAATTTATTTGTATTTTACCTGAGTTCTAAAGAAATTTTAGAATTCTTCGTTGCATAGTTCACATGAGTTTTGGATAACTTTGAGAACTTAGAGCACTATCTCTTCTTAATTCTAAAGATCTTTTTTCTTTTCTTGGTATAAAATATAGTGCTAAGCGTCCTAATTTGAAAGATTCTCTATAGCTTGTAAATAATTAGAGAAGCTCTGCTTTATAAAGCTCAAGAAATTCCTTGTTATTTTAATATTACTCGGTTTTTTCAAAATAGCCAGAATTTATGCATGAGAGTTTTTCAAATTAAGATGATAAAGTCCATTAATAATTTCCATACAATCTAAAAGAATAGAAACATTTTACTCCCTTTTACTAAGATATTATTTAACTTAGCAAGAAAATCTATTGTGAAGGTTTTCCATATTATTAAACGCATCCTACTGTTATTGTTACATGCTTGCTGTCTGGGCTTGCTGTTAAAAGATGCTTTGGAAAGTATTTTTATTTTAGTTTGCAGCTTATTACTATTATTCAATATGAATATCTGAAATTGTTTGTAGTATCTAATAGTAGAGTTTCTGATTCCAAATTAAGTTTTAAGATATTTTTATATAAACTTATGGGTTTGTTTATTTTTTTTACTCCTTACTTTACTTGGATTAAAGGCCTATTTATTCTTTTTAAAAAAATATTTTCCATTAACTTTTTAAATAATATTTTTAAAAAAGTTTACCTAATGCGTTTGCTAAGGTTGTAGTTGATTATTTTTAAGAATTTTATATTTATTACACACTTTTGCTCTATTGTATTCCTAAATCTTTAATAAAGTATTAAAGAATTCTAAAATAGTGAGAGTCTTTCTTTTTTAAAATGCTCACAAATTGCTCAAAGTATAACTTTATCTTCCTTCCTTAATCTGTATCGTTGCTTTATAAAATCTCGTTCATAATTTTTTAAGCAAATAGTTTGAAAGGTTTTTCTTTGCAGTTTTCTTCACTAATTCTTTCAAAAATACTTGTGTATTTTTTAAGAGACTAGAGTTGCTAAAAACTTTTTTCGTTTTCTGTTAATTAGATGAGTTCATTTTTCTATTTCTACAACTTTATTTATAAAATCTTTTAATTCAATTAAAATGACTTATTTTAATTTACTTTAACATAGACACTCTTGTTTTTTTCAACATATCTGCTGAGTTTTTTCAAAAATACTTATTTGTCCATTTTTTAAGCTTGGTTGTTGCTTTTTGAGGCCTATTACATTCCAATATTTGTTTAAATCCCTTCTTTTTGAGCTCCTAGCTGAATCATTTTATCTTTAACTTCTTAGAAAGGGTAAATATTTATAAATGCATTAAAAAAGTAGTAAATATCGTCATAATCAATGTATGTTTGGTCATTTATTCCAAATATTTCTACAGACTTCATCAAATTCACAAATTTAGCAATAAATTCTTATTCATTAATCAAGAACGGATTTGGCTAAAGTTAGACTTCATTTTCAATTTAATTAATAAATCTTAATTCCTCTTTTAAAAACTCTTCATTCTAATCCAAAGGATTATAATTTGAATCAAAAATCCTATTATTAAATAATTTAGTTAATACCAAAAAAATAAATAAAATTCATAAATTTTGAAATTTATGTTTAGAATTAATCTGAAAATAATTTCCTAAAAGCCAAATTTGTTTTTATATAATTTGATTAACTAATTTTTTATTTATTTTTTACTGTAATAATCTGATTGATAATATTTTAAAAGAAATTAACTGTTTTTATTTTAGAAACATATTAACTTAATTATCCTATTTTATTCAATAATTTCATTTTTTTGTAAATATTTATTGAATATCATTTGAATTAATTATCTGATTGGTAATATTTTTAAAAGAAATTAACTGTTTTTATCTTAGAAGCATATTATTCTATGTAAAATTTTTATTTAATTGTCCTATTTTATTCAATAAATTCACTTTTTTGTAAATATTTATTGAATATCATTAATAATCTGACTGGTAATATTTTAAAAAGAATTAACAGTTTTTATTTTAGAAATATTTTATTTTTTGAAAGATTTTCTTTCATTAAATTTTCCAATTTTATTCAACCAAAAAATTGATTTTTTGTGTAAATTAGCTAATTAGTTTTTATTATTTTTATTTTTTAAATGCAGTTATTTATTTTTTGATTTTTTTGAAAATCTATCATTTAAATTAAAAAAATTTACTCATAAACTTAGTGAATGGTAATGTATTTTAAAAGTATCAAGTTTCTTAACTTTTCTAAGAATAAGAAGTATGTTATTATAGAATTTTTCAATTCTTCTTTAGAAGCTTTATTTTTTTAAGTATGAACTACGCTTGCAACTTAAGAAGAAACTACCTTGTCGTTGGTAAAATTAATCGCTTCCTTTGGAGCATCTTTAATTTATTATTCAAGCAATTAATATTTTTCAAACAAATTTTTATGTTTTTCTAATTATTCATTTATTTGATTCAGCTTAGCTTATCCAAAACTCTTGACATAAGTATCTAAATCTTCTGTTCTTGTTTCTTTTAACTTTTTTTCAAGACTAATGCTTGGGAGATTTTAACTCTGATGCTTGAAATTGCTCATATTTGTTCTATGTTTCTTCGTTGAGCATAAAATGATGCACTCAGAAAACATGTATGTAATTTCAGTAAGATCTATCTAGAATTTATTTTATATTTTCTTCAAAATGAACCTGATATTCTCGCACATAATTTTAATCTAAATCATAAAAATTTATAAATAAGAACAAAATTATTTTGATTTTTAACATACAGATAGAAGGTGATCGGTGAGGTTTTCTTCATCAGTGCTACCTCTTTTATTTTCTTAGGATGTTTCAAATGCCAGCCATTTTCTTTTGTCAATTTCTCTATAAATATCTAATAAAATTTGCAAAAGTCCATCTTTTGAAAAATTCCAATTGCTTCCTGAATACAAATAATCCCAGTATTCCTTTGGAGATGCTATTATATCTATATTTGCATCCTTTAAAATTATTAATTTATTAATTAATTTTATTAGAAATATTTACTTCTTTGTTGTTACTAGACTTCCTAATTAGTACTTACTTCTGCTCGCTTTAAACTGACTTTTCTTCTATTAAATCTTTAATAAATTCCCTCAGCTTTTGTTAAAGTTTTACTCCTTTTTCTTTGTTATCTTCAAAAAGATATTTATTATTAGGATCAACTAATCCCTCTATGTATCTCGAGAATTAGGAAAGGTCTTTTAGCACTACATTTTAGAGCAGCTCATTCATTTCAACAAGAGCGAAGCCGTTATTTTAATCCTCATATTGCTGTATGTAACTTTTATGAATAAAATATTTATTTATTATTTTTTATTGAGCGATATTTTGTTTTACATCTAAAACAGAATTTTAAAAACTTCTTTTTTAATGATGAAGGGACTTTAAGCGCTTAAAAGAAGTTATTTCAAATCTTCATAAACTAAAATTCTTTAGCATTAGATTATTCCAAGTTAGTTGTTTTCTGAAAGTGCACTCATTAATTTCATGATACTTTTATATAAATAAATATCTTGTTTAACTTTTTATCCTTCTTTAAAGTGCTTTAAGAAATCGCTTGGAGTTTTGTGCTAATCCAGGAAAGGCTAAATGATATTCAACTAAATTTTAATTTATATTGAACATTTAAATAATGATTAAATGTAATTAATTTAATTACTTGCAAGATTAAATTTAAGATTTTTGACTAATTTTCTGGGATTAAAATGCCTTCTCTTTTAATTTTTTTCTAGAATTAAATGGTATCTTAAATAACTTAAAATTTTGGAGTATCTATTTTTTTAAGAAAAGCTAGAAGCATCTCAAAAATGTGTGTCTATCCTACTTTAGTTATGCCTGGAGATGTCAGTTTCTAGAATATTGCTTACAGATAAGGCTTAAACTCAAGCTCACTTTAACACACTGACTATAGAGTTAAGCCTATTAACTTTTATGCTTTAACATTGTAATTTATTAGATTTAGCAAATCATCAAATCTTGGGAGAATTTCTTTCTTATTTATATGATTATCCTGACAAAATATAATCAAAAAGCTTATAACGCATTCAAACATATTATGATAAACTTTTTCATCAGAAGGCAGCTAATTATTTTGTAAGTAAATTGAAATAGTATTTGACTTTTAAATAAAATTACATTTAGAAGATTGGCTATAGATTTGTGCACTCGTACATTTCTTAAAATATTTTGCATTTTATTCAGCAGCACGGCGTTAGAGTTGTTTCTTTTATTTTTGAATTCTCCTACGATCTTATCAACCAAATTGTTTATTTGTAGGATATTCTCAGCAGACGAATTTTCATTCTTTAAAGCCTTCGCTTTGTTAAATTCGTCAAAAAGTAGATTATTTACTTGTATTTCTAGTTTAATTGGTGAAACTATCTAATTTTCTGAATGATTGCTATCAAGTTGCTTGTATAAACTTAATTCGTCTTCTCCATCAATTAGCTCAACATGTTGAATCTCCTCACAAAAGAATTTAGCATGGTTCATAGCTATTTACATTGTCTCTGCCACGTGATCATATGCAAGACTTATATTAGATTTCTCTAAAATTCAAAAAAATAAATTAATAAATAAAATAGCAAATAAATTGGCTTTCTTTTGTCTTAATATACTGATTGAGTGATTGTTGATGAATATTTATTAATATGTTCACTCAAATTCTTTTACATTTGATTAAAAAATAAATAAAATATATTTTTTTATCATCAAAGCTAGTTTTATATTATACAATGTCCTTTAAATATTTTAGAATTTCAAAATTACCTTTGCTTAAAAGGAAGGTCAACATCATATTTTCTATTTTGTTTGCTAAAGAATCATCATCTAAGTTATCTTTTTTGTCTCCTTCATTCTTATCTGCATTGAACTAGCTGATCATATTATTATTGCTATTATTGGCATTTAGACTATTGCTATTGTTTCTACCATAAGGATTAAAAGCTGAGTCTTTAATAGATTATGATTGACCTTCATTTTGTTATATAAAATTCAAGAAATCCACTCTACGCTTTTTATTTTCTTTGAGAGGTACATTGATTTACTTTTATACTATTGTAAAATCTTAGATAATTTGTTAGAAATCTTCTTGGAGCTCTCTAAATTTCTTTCTACTCTTTTGACTTGTGTACTCTTAATAAAACTACTTTAGCAATTAATTAATTTAAAGATTTTATTTTATTTTTAAATAAAGTCTGATTAAATTGGAAACTTCAATAATTATAGCTTCTAATTCCTAATCTAAGTCTCCATAATTCTAAATCTTATTGAAAAATTTCTTAAGCCAGTGCTCTTACTAGAAAATGCTCTTAAATTTACTGAAATTAATAAAAGCATTTAATATTTAAATTGCTTAATTCACAATTTAATCTATTTTTTCAGTTGTGAGTTAGCCTAAATCCATAGCGATTCTTGTGACCTACAAAACTACTAAGACGAATCTAAGCAGAATTTTTGCATTTTATTATTTTTCTTGCTGTTACTCTAAGGCTTTTTTTAAATATTCATTTAAGTCTATTTATTTTGCTTAAGTTGTATTTTACTTAAATTGTTGAACTAATATTTGTTTAAGGCTTGAATTTCTAATTCAGGCATTCCCCTTTCCCAAAATTCTTCTAAAATAGGCAAAATATTCTAATCAAAATTTTAAGTGCTCTTTATTACATCACTTTAATCTGAAAGCTACTTGAAAATCTCAGCAGTCTTTCTTGATAAAAAGCGCTTTTCTATATCCTTCCATATGTAACTATTTAATATTAACAATAATAAAAATTGATTTTAGAAAAATTTAGTTTACCTTCTGTTTTAAGATTTTTCTAAAGTCAAGAAAGGTTCATCGTCAAGGAATATTACCTCATAAATCTGAAAATAGCTTGTTCTTATGCTTATATTAATATCAGTCGACTTGAGTGCATTAAAAATGTGAGTTTCATTTATTCCTAATGTATTCTTAATCTATGTTAGAGATTTTTTATTTCTGCCATTACATAAATTTGCTAATAAAGTTAGAACAGAAGACACATAATTTAAATATGGAGCGATACTCTTATTCTTTTCTGCGTCTTTACTCATTTTTTCAAGCGAAAAAGCCATTTTATCTCTTTTATTTATTTCTACTCCAATATTATTCAAAGGAGCATTACTATTTATGAATTCGTTCAAAGGAGTTTCATGATAAAACGAGATATATGTCCCATTGGTAAAATCTTAATGAAATTAAATGATTGCCTTACTCTAACCACCTTTTCCCTTAGAGAATAGTTCTGTTGAGCATTTGTTTTAGTAGCTATTGAAATACAAAACCTTATTTTTAGAAATAAAATTTAAATAGAAATTACATTTAAAGTGGTTTTTGTTAAGGATCAATCATTGCTAATGAAATAAAATCAATGTAAAAAGTTTAATCTAAGATGTTTGATTTGCTTTCGTCTAAAGGTTCAAGCAATTTAACCCACTCAACTATTTCATCACCTTAAGCACCTTCTCCTTTGAGATTAAATAAATTTTTGATTGCTTCTTTAAGCAACGATCCAACTTCTTTTGGATAGTAACGAAGTTGACCTGAAAAAAAATCATCATTCTCAAAAATATAAGATGACCAATTAGCATTCTACTTCGATCCTAAATATAGGATGTTGAAGATTTTAACAGGTAACTGACATAAGTGTTTATTTACTATATATTGTGGTGATTTCTCATTTATTTTATAACCTACACTTCTATTCATTTTTATTAATTTAGATTTATCTTTTTAACCTTGCTAACTCCTATTTCCATGGGACATAACATCAATTAATTTAACAATAAGTATAAGCAACTCTAGTACTTTTTATTCTCTTAAAAATTATTATTTCATCTAAAAAACTTAAAGAGAATCAACTGATTCTTTCATTAATAATATCTCTAACTCATTGAGAGCTCTAAGTACGTATTGGTATTCAGACTCTAATTTTTTTTATTAGTGTACTGCCTCTTGATAAGAGTACACAGTTTCTTCATTGCCCTTTAAAAATATAAGATTTATTTAATTCAATTTCACCCCAAAATATTATTGAGTAATTAGTATTTTTGCAAATCTATTAAAAAATTTTACCTTTAATTTGTCATTTATTGCAAAGCACTGAAGAAAATAATGAAACTGTAGCAAGGTATTGTATATTTACAAGCTTTATTCTAAAAAATCTACAACTTTTTTGTCAGTAGTTGTAAAGGCATGCAAGTAAGGCAGACTTACTCCTGAAATTTTAGGTTGTAAGCTCAAAGTAATTTTACCTTTCTCAGGGTTGGAAGCAACATGAATATATTTTCTTTCTTAATTGTATATTTTGAAAGTATCTTACAAGTAAATTTTCTTTTTTTCGTTGTTTGTTTTATCTTTTTTAACATAAAAATAGCAATCCTAATCTTTTCCATTCCAAATTAACGAAAATTTCGTAGGCATTCCTTTATCACGAGAAAGAAAGAGTCTAATTTAGATATTCAAAATTAAAAACTAAATTAATAAAATCTTAATTTTTTTAATTAATTTACCCTGTTGCTAAATTTTTCAACCTGAAGCATTCCTCGCTATATAGGTCACCTATTGATCATTAATATAAAATGCAATGAGATATAAGATGTTTTTAATTTATATTTACCTCCAGTGAAGTGATCTTTGCGTTGTATTTCCCAAAATGAATATGATGAATTAGTATTTTCAGAATCATATATAGCTTCAAAATTTTCAGGAGAAGAAACTTTATTTTAATCTAAAAACCTAAGTGTGAATATTTAATCACTTAGACCAGAATATACTTCATCATGGCTGTGTTGGATTCTACAATTTTTGGTCAAAATAAATCTTGAGAGCTTTTTCTCAGAAACACTCAAAAAAGCTCCTGAGTCGAGATGTTAAATTTTTATAATATCTCCAGTTTTAAAGGCAATTCCTTCTTCTGCTTGGTCTTTCGTTTATTCTAATGATTCTCTACTAATATAGCATTTTACCTATACAAATAAAGATTATAATACTAAATAATAAAAATAAATATACTTTAAATTTTGTTTGTTCTTCACTAGCATTTATATGTATCCTATTTTATTATCTACCTCTGAAAGGACTAGGCTGAATCGATACATTATTTTATAAGAAACCAATATTACCTTGCTGAGGATCCTAATTTTTATAATTAACATGTTTATTATTAAAATTCTATAAAATGTTTTGTTTAATAAATTTTATTAATTTCTATATAAAAATATCTAAGTATTATTCAATTAAATTACCTAATAATTAAATAACAATAAAGATTCTAAAAATTTTAAAATTACTTAATAACTAATTTGGAATTATTTTAAAAATTTGCAAAAATATTGCAAATGCAAATGCAAAATATTGTTAAATCGCAGCAAAAAATAAAGTATATCGATTTTTGAATAGCAATCAAATTTAACTAATTCAAGTTTATGTAGAACTTCAATAAGTTTATATAAAAAAATTGAACGATAAGGTAATCTTCATGCTTTTTTTGTATTTAAATATCAAAGTTTATCATCATAATTTATAGATTATTAATAAAAATTAAGGTTTTTATTATTAAAGAATAAAAAATGTTCTTAAAATTCATTTATTTTCTTAAATTTATATTTTCCATTTGAAAATATTAAAAAATTAATTTTATCTTTAAAAATTTTTAAAAATTTAATTATTACTTTTATCATTTTATTGGTAAGAGAAACATTGAGGAAAAATTAACTATTTTTTATTTCTTGAATATTGATTACATCAGAATCAAATATTTTATCTCCAACCCTACGGCTATAATCATTTGGGAGCATTCTGAATATAGAAAATTAGTTAGGGAATTTCTCTAAAGTACATTAGATGCATCCATTTTTTTTTGCTGGTTTCTATGGGTTAAATGTTAAAAACATTTTAGAATATTAATGATAAAGCATAACTTATTTTCCATAGACGAGTAAATCTCCATCATCTTCATGGGTATCGTTTTTAACGTTAAGCTACTATTCAAACATTTAGAGCTTTTTATTTCTTTGAAAATTATTTTCATCTTAGTTACTTAATTCCAGAGACAATAAGCTCTAACGTTAGACTTTCTTTTATACTGCATTATATTGATTATGTTTTTTGATTTCTAAAGCTTATCTTGGGTTAAGAACTTAAAAAAGGCATCTCCTAAAATTAGCAATAGGGTTATCAAGAGATTCAACTTATTCACTAATGCATTCAAGCTAATTCCTTGTATTTGTTATTACTAAAAAGCTTTTTAATTCCTCACTGTTAGTCTATTTTATTAAAAATATTCTTTAAATTAAAATAGAGCAATAATTTTTTGAGAAAATCTAATTTTAAAAGAAGGTTTGCATATTTAATTATGTAATGCTTTTACATTTTTTTCCTTTCTAATTCTATTTTTAAGTTGAATTTTCAAGTTTTGGTTAAATTTCAAAAATTTTAATCATTATAGTATTCAAAGAAACTAATAAATTAATTATTCAGTGTTCTTTTTTATTTAAATATATTTGTATCTATTTATATTAGTTTTTTGCAAAATATTAAATAAAATTACACTATATTACCTCTTTCTTGCTTTCATGCTTAAATTTTAAATATACTATGTCATTGAATTGCAGGGTTTTAAATGCTTTTTCAGTTGATTACAGCTCCTTTATTTCTTAATTATTGTAGTTGTTAACAAAAATGTTAGGAGATTGCTGTGATTATACACTGTCTAAATTGAGCTAGCGAAATTTTGATAAAGATTTCGTTATATTTTTTTAGTTTTCTACAACCTGTATAACTTCAGGTGGTTCGTCTATTATTTAATCCATCATATCTGATTATTACTCATTTATATAGTTTTAAATCAGCTATGGTTATATGCTTGATAATTTACTGGTTTTGTATGAAAATTATGATTAAATGTTTTAAGGTGATTTCGTTTCCGTATTTCCTAAGCCTCTAGGCGTTTTTATTTAATCAGATATGTTTTTGCTATCATTATATACTTCTTCCTTAATTGTGGATTGAATTTTTTAGGTCTATAATTCATTTTCTTCTTACTTATTTTCCTCATATTAATCCTATCCACTAAATAGAGATTTAACATAATACCGCTTTAAAAGATAGTCTAATTGCTTAAACCCACTCTCGATTTAAGTCCTGTACATCCAACCTATACTTTGACTTGTTTCGTCCATCTTTCCAACTTATATACAATAAAATAAACTTGTTTGATCTTCTTGTTGAAGGAATTTAAAATTTATAAGAGCTAATCAATCTATTTCCTACTTATGTTTAGGTAGGAGAATGTAATATTTATATATTATTTAGAGTAAAATAGAGAATCTATATTAATTAATTCATTTATTTATTTTTTGCATGTTTTTTGAAAATATCTAATTTTAAAATTGATTAACAAATAGTTATAATACGCAAACGTCTTCCATTAAATCATAAAAATCAAATTTAATTAATTTATTTTAAACTACTCTATTTTAAAATAATTGGTTTTATAAATGATAATATGTAACTTCTTCTAAATCTAAGAAATTAATTTATTAGCAAATAATTTCTCAAATTAAATAAATTTGTTTATTGAATACATAATTGTATCATTTGATTTTCACAAATATTATAAAGACATTTAAATAAATCAAATTACTTCAATAAAACTAAAGAAAAAACCTTTTCTTTTTTAATTTAATATTTTAATATTAAATAGTTTTAATATGCAAAGTATTCATAAATTAACTAATTAGGATTATATTTATTTGGAGTTATGAACTAATTATAAATGAAACCTTAAAAAATTTATTTATTTTTTACAAAATGTTTGTTTGTTTGTTGTATTTGAATTCTACAATTTTCAAATAGCTTAATTTATCCCTTACCAAATCTGAATCTTTATAATTAGTTACAAAACAAAAGAGATAAAGAATAAATAAATTAATAAAAAACAGCTATTTATTTATTATAGAGTTTTTATAATATTTTAAAATATTATTAAAAAACAAATATTTGGCTCTTCTGTATAAGAATAAACCATTATCTTTAATTGATATACACATTAAAGGGTAAGCTTTTTGATTTGAATCTAAGTTTGAGCTTATAAACCAAGCCAAATCATTAATTTTTAGATCATCTTTTGATGTAACTAAGTTAATGTTGTGTTTAGAGATAAAACTTGAATAGTTCTAATATGCTAAATCGATGACTTTTCTCTATTAATTATATTTTAAATTTTATAAAAAGGGGTGCAGGGTTATTAGAATTTATAATAAATTTTGATAATCTATTATAAATAAATATTAAGAATTTTTAAAATTAAAGTAAATTTAATATTTCTCCGCTCTACTTATAAGCATATTTAGAAATAATAATCATCATTTCTTAAATTTTTAATTAAAGGAAAACTGATACATATTTAAAGCAACATTAAGGATATAATAATTAATAAATAAATACTACTTATCAAAATTAAATCAAATTTCAATCTATTAAAAATTAATAATTAAATTACATAAAAATATTTCTTTTTTCATTCGAGGAGATAAAATTTAAAAATAAATGTTAAAAATAATTATAAAAATAAAAGACTCTTTAGCAGATTTTAATTATTGTTTTCAATATTTTCTAAACCATTACTAAATAATTAACTTTTTAGAGTAATAAAAAGATGAAAAAACACTATTAATTGGTAATTTAATTATTAGGAGCTTATATAACTCAACAACATAAAATTAATTATTATTGTCATTTTTTAAATTATTTATTTTAAATTTTTTATGAAAAATTGTAATTTATTTATTTATTTTTAAAGCAATTTAATAAATTTAAAATTTGTATTAATATTTTTAATGGTATCTCTCACTTAATTTTTTTGTTTAACCTTTCTATTGTGAGAGTATTTCTTTAAGGGAAAAAGTCAGTTTATTACTTAGAAATACACTCTTTTACATACTTTTCAATACCATCACATTCATCTAGAGTTTTGCTTTTAATGTAGAGAAGATAGTTTAGGTAATTATTTAAATTATGTTCGTATTTTATATGATTATCCCAATCTAAGGTTTTTGCTTCTAAATCCTCTACAGTAAGTCCACAAATAAAGCATTTGCGTTTGATATTTTTATCATATTTTTTTTATAAATTTCTGTACTCTGAATAGGAGTCTATGATTTATCCGAGCATCAAATTAAGAAACAGAAAATTTACAATTAGCCAAAAGCTTATGTCATAAAAAAATCTTCCCCAATATTTACTATTTTCTAAAATAAAAATTTTTAATTAATATTTCAATAAATATTCTTAAAATTTTACAAGTTCCAGGTATAACTAAAGCTTAACTAATTCCCTAAGGATTCAAAAGCCCTTCTAAAAGGGTAATTGTAAATAGATCATAGAACTCAATACTTGAATTCGTATCAACTGATCCCATAACAGTGCTCTAATTTTAAATAACAATATTTAAAAATAAATGCATTTTTTTTTTGATGATAAAATTTACTTAGGTAAAATTCTATGTAAAAGACAATGATCCAATTAGAGAGTATATAAAAATGATCAAAAAGCAAAGGATTGCTGTTTTAAACAATTTCCTAAAGTTAAGGCTAAATATTAAAAGGATTTGACTAAGATCTACACTCTGCTTAATAATATCTACAAGCAAGACTGAATAAATAATGATATTTCCTAAAGCGCAAAAGGTTAAAACAAGATAGAAAAGGTAGTATATAAAATCAAAATCAAATGCAAAAGCAGCCTAAGGATATTTTAGAATTTACTGCATAATTTTACTCCTATATTTTTATTTTATTTCTATATAATTTTGATAAGTTACTACTGGATATCTCTCAATTGTCACAATTATCATATTCAATATTGTTAAAATCAAATGAATCAGTCTAATTATTGTGTAAACCTTAAATAAATATTTTCAAAAAAAATAAATTATTCCATTTCAAATTGATTCAAAGAATCTTAAAAAATTTTATTGGATTTATAATTTCAGTAATTTAAATTTATTGTTTTTTATAAAATTTCATAATTTTAATAAAGAAATTCTAAATACTTATTAAGTAAATTAGCAAATTCTTAATTTTTAGTTTAAAATCTGTTTTTAACATTTAATTAAATTTTATTTTTACCACTTCCCCTGTTCCACTAAGATTTTAAGAAGCATCGACAATAGTTAGTTTAAATAAAAATACAAGGTTGATTATCAAGACAAGTATGAATAGAAGATTAATTAAATAACTTTGGTATTCCACAGCAAAAATTATGAGTTGATACTTGGAAAGATTTTAACAAAATCTCATTTCTTATTAGAAGTAATCAGTGTACCTAACTAATAGCTTAAGACGATTCTGTAATGTTAAAAAAATTTGAATTAATTTTATACAATCAAAGACAATTTTATTTAGTTCATCAAAAATTATTGATGAGAAAAAAATTACTTTATCTGATAAATCAACTGCTTTGTTTATGAGATTTTTTCTTATACTATGAGTGAGATAGGAAGAAAGGAGGGGAATTCTAAAGAAGAGTTTAGAAATGGACTTTTCTTTTACTATTTCAACACTTCCAACAAATTACATATAAAAGCTTAAGCTTTCTCTTAAAAGCGCCCTTTCTCTTTTCAGTTGATTAAACTTTGTTGAAATTCTGCTTTCTCTATGAAGACCCATATCTTCGGCTAGTTATTCTTATTGATAGTTATCGATTTCATCTTACTTGCTCTAAATTTAAAAATTTAGTAAATGTTAAAATCAAATAAATCTTTGGATGAGAAATTTTACTGAATCATCTTCTTTAATCTCATTATATAGTATATTATGTAATGTCATGCTTTTTTTTGCACTTGTAAACTTTTTATAAGTTCTACTCTTAAATATTTGACTCTTCTTTGAATCGTAAATTTTTGATTATCTGCTATCATTAGAACGTTTCTTTTCTAAAGATTGCTTGTTTTCAAGAGAATTTTCTTCATTACTCAACTTAGCCCTATTATAAATATCTAATTAAAATTTAAAAAACAATCAGTTTAATTTTTATTGTAAATTTAGTTTTTATTTACCTGTAAAATCGTCTTTCTTTTTCATTTCTATAAAAATGCTTAACAAAAGAGTGTTTTCTTCTTGCATTCTTAACTTTAAATTCATGTCATCTTCATTTAGATTGTCAAGTATTAGCTCTAGAGCTATAACAAAATTAAACGCTAGCTATTTATTTTAGGCAAAAAAAATTGTAAAAGATTTATATTTTATTTAATAATTAATACTCTCATTATTAAGTGATCGTGGAATGTCATAAAGTTTTTATAACAAACACTGGCACTGCAGTTAAGTGTGTTTTAGTGAATGCACTGCTGCTCTTGCTAAATTATGTAAAGTCTTGATTTAATTTTAAAGTGATAAATAAAATTGAGCAACTTGATTATATTTTCCATATTCATAATAGAAATTAATCTCATCAATGAGTTTTAGTCATCTGAACAGACAATAATAGTTAATAACAAATCTACACAGTTAGAAACTGTTTAAAGAGCTCTAATATCATTTAAATTCTCACTTTGTAAGTCTAAATTTGATTCAGTTATTATGGAATTAAGCTATATTAAGAAATTAGTGTTATTTAATAATAAATCTTTATTTTTTGAAGAAGTTCCGTTGCAGAGATTTTTAAGAGTTGCAATGCATTAGTTTATTAATAAATAATATCTTATATTTAATCTTTTTTGTTAAGAAATATTCTATTGAGATTGCTTAGATGTAAAAGAGTAAAAATAGGAACTTTTATGTTTAGTAAAGTTTGTAAAGAAGTAAAGGATCTCTCTCAAGATATTTAAATGAACATAAGACTGAGAAGATTCAATATTCTATATTTTAATATATTGTTAACTTTTTATTTTATTTTTATTCAAATATTACTTAAATTCTAAAGAAGTTTTAAAACTCCTCATTGCAATGTTCACACGAATTTTCTATGACTTTGAGTATTTGCAGCACTATTTCTTCTTGCAATTAAAGCTCTTCCTTTCTTTCTTTGTAGAATAACTATTAATTCACATCTTAATTATGGAATTATTCTATTTATTGAAGATAATTCTAAAAGCTATTTTTCATGAAGCTGAGGAAATTTCTAGTTATTTTGATGTTTCTAGGCTTCTTTAATATAGAGAGTAACTAAGCATGAGAGTGCTTAAGATTCAAAGAGTATAATCCATTTAGTATTTTCATGCAATAAAGTACTATTTTTGTGTTTTCTTTTTTCCTAATCAGTAAAGCCTTTACTTGCTAATGCAAGCTGTTGTTCATGCTGCTTTCCTAGAAAATTTAAGTCTCTTACTAATTAGGCTAAATCCATTTATTTGTATTAGAAAGAGTCTAATTTTCAATAAAAATATCTGAAATTGTGAGCAAAACCTAATAATAAAGCTTTTGATTCCAAATTAAATTTTAAGAAACCCTCATATATTTTGAAGGATGGAACAGTTTTCTAATTTCTTTAGTCCTATTCACACTATGATTTCCAAAGAGATCTTTATTATTTTAAAAATAAATTAAAAAATTTTATTCATATTTTTATGAATTTTTTATTTTAAATTATCACTTTTTTGTTAAAATTATTACAAAAACTTTTTTTTTTTTTGCTCTTTTAAATTTAATAAAATGAAATGCATTTAAAGTTTTATTTATTTATTTTTACTTAAATTTTATTTTGCGTTCTTTTAATTAATTAAAATAATTAGATTTTATTATCCATTTTTAATTAAATTAATTCAAACATTTTTTATTTGTTATTTTGTTTGTTTCTCAGATTATTTATTTGTTTAAAAATTAATTTATTTCAAATTAGAATAATGAAAAAGTTTAGAGTGAACTCATGAACAAAATTATGAAATATTGTTATTATTACCCATCTACTAAATTTGGTATTAAATTTAGTTGTGAACCTTTTACTATCCATAAGAACTTGTAAGGCTTTGATTTTATTAAGCAGCCAACTCTTCAATGAAGTTCATTAGGATCAAAAAGTATTAGTGATCCTTCTTTTTTAATAGTGTGACTAACTATTCGAAGAAAACTTTACTTTTTCTTCTTTGATCTGATTCGTTGCACATAATTATTTCATTTAAAATATTATTTGCAAAGGTAGAATATGATTTCTCTTTTACTGATTAGAGACTCACTTATTTGAAGACATTTATAAAATACTTAAAAGATTCAAATTGTTTAAAGCTCTTTTCAAATGATAAAAGTACAATTTAGTCATGACTTTATATAGAAACATGATAATTCTTTTAAATATATTTGGTAAACTTAGTTAAGAAATAAAGCTTTTCAATATCTTTTTTAATTATAAAGCTCCCTTACAAATTAAGTTATAGTTATGTAATTTCTCTTTAAGTGGTATTTCCTTTACCTTTTTGCTAGACTTAAATATTGTAAGAATCTTTATATTAAGGATAAACAATAGCAAAAGCATCAAAGAAGAAATTAAGATCATCATAGTTTATCAAATTTGCATCTTTAATTCCATAAAGAGATATATCTTTAAGCAAACTAACAAATTTAATTATAAATTCTTCTTTTTTAATAGCTGTTTCACTGTATTTATCTAATTCAATAATTGGCTAATTTCCTTCCTTTGCAAGCTATTGAGCACCAAATGTTCTAATTAATTATAAAAATTCATTTTAATTAAAAGCTAATCCTTTATTTTATTTTACTTGTATATTTATTTTAAGGTTAGGAATTTCCTTTCAATTAAGAACTTTAATTTGTCATAAAATAAAATGAGTGTCAGAATTGAATTTTTTTATATTTAGATGCTTTCTAAGTATCTTTGTTTAATTAATTGCTGGTGCAAAGGCGCTTACCTTTAAGTTTGTCTTTCTTGTCTATAAACAAATTCTTTAGATGGTTCTTTTGGCACCTAATCAAGCTTCTAAAACCTATCATAAAGTTTATTATGTTTTCTAAGCTGCTCAACTATCTGAATCATCTTGACCTCTTCATAATTTTTAACATAGCTCTCAAAATCTTCAGATATTGTATCATATAGTTTCTATTACATGCCAGATATGCTTAGTTAAGCTTACTTGATATTTTTAAGGTTGTTGAACTCTTTCTTCACTTTATTTTTCATAATGCATTCAGACAGCATATATATCAACTAGGAAAGATCAATGTCAAATTAATTTTATATTTTTTTTAGGATGCATCTGATATTCTGACAAACCAATTTTATCTTTTTTAAAGTTAATAAATTTTGATATTAAAATATTCTTCTTTTTGAAATATTTTCAGTATTTAATTGAGTTTAATATATTTTGTCTAAGTTTTTAAATTATTCAAAATATTCTTTCATTTAATTACTAAAATTATAAACAATTAAATTTATTATCTAAATTTATAATTTTTTTGTAGATTCTCAATTACAGATTATTCAGTCATATAAATCGAAGATCAGTAATGTGAAATAATTTTTTTTTAAAAATACAGAAATTCTTGAAACTCTAACAAGCAAAATTACTTAGAAATTACATTAAAATTAGTTCAAATTTAATCTTCATAAAAATGAGGAATTTTAGAATAATTAAAACTTTTATTTAGTTTTTTTAATTTAAATAAACTCTTTTTTTCAAACTTAAAGTTTACCCTAATTAATTTCATATTTTACTAAACAATTTATTCTCCTCTTTTTAGTTTATTTTCAAAATAATTCATATTTTTCACTTTGGTTTAATGGTATTTAAAATATTTAATTGTTTATTTAAAATTTTAATTTTAATTTTCATAAAATTTTAAGTTTTTAAATAACTTTAAAACATTAAAAATGAATATTTTAAAAAAATATACCAATAATAGCTAATCTGTTAATATCTCTTGTTCTGTGGTGGGTATTTCTTCTTCATTAGCTTCAAAATTTGTCCAACCTCTTTTATTTATTTCTTAGTAACTGTCTAATATTATTTATAAAAGACCATCTTTAGTTAAGTTCCAATTATGGCCTGAATATAAGTAATTCCAATACTCTAGTGGAGAGTCTATAATATCTACATTATTTTCCTGTTAAGAGATCATATTTAAAATTGATAAGATAATAATTATTTTACTGCTTCTTTTTGCAGAGCTACTTTAGGAGCAAATCCTGGTTGGTTTGGCTTATCAACATTTAAAGTTTTATCTTCAAAAAACTCTTTGGTATATTCCTTTATTTTAGCTTAAAGTAACTGCTCTGATTCTAGCGAATGCTATCCAACATATACGACTCCTTCTATATACTGTAGATTTAAAAAATGTTATCAATTGAGTAATAAAGTAAAAATAAATTGCATTTACTTTTGAGAATTAAGTGAGGTCTTTTAAAATTACGTGTTGTAAAATTTCATTCATTTCAGTTATTGAGAAGTTGAGATTTGAATCTTCAGTTTATTGAATATATCTATATAATAATTCAATATTTTATTTTTAATCTAAATAAGCAAAAGTTACATTTATAACAAGACTTTAAAAGTTTCTTATTTAATAATGTATGGCGTTTATGGACTAAGCAAGAACTACTTCATATCTTCATATATCATTATTCTCTAACATTAAATTATACTTAGCTAATTTTTCTCTGAAAGAGTGCTGAGTAACTTCATCAGGCTTTTGTACATGTATATATCTTAGTATAATTCTTATTTTGTTTTACTTTTTTATTAGAAATCATTGAAGTGCTTATGAGATTCTATGAAAAGCTAAACTGGAGATATCTGTTAATATATAAAAAAATAATAATAAATAAATTTAATAATAATGTTTTAAAAATTAATTACCTATAGGATAAGATTAAGTATTTTTTGCTAGTTTTCAGGTATTAATTCAGCTAAGCAGTTTATTTTTTTTTATAATTTTATTGGGTCTGAGCTTTAAGAATGTTAAATGTTTATTTGCTTCTTAAGCACAGATAAAAGCATCTCAAATATATGAGTTTATCCTGCTTTTGTTGAAAATGGAGAGTTTAATTTCTAAAATATTGATTATAAATAAGGCTTAAATTCATGCTCCCTTAAACAAACTGACTATAATATAATTCCAAGTAAAATTTCAGCACCTACTTCATAATTGATCAAATTAAGGAGATCATCAAATCTGTACAAAAGTTCTTTTTAATTAAATTCATTATTTTTGCTGAAGTTAATTAAAAATCTAATCACGCACTCCAAAGTGCTTTAATAAAACTGAGGACTCAACTATTGCAATAAATAAAAAATAATTTCATATTATAAAAAATTTAATTTAAATTGAATTGAATTTAGAAAATTTAAATAAGTGAATCAAAAGCTTTTTTTATAAAAGCAAAAAATAAATTCATATTTTTAATCTAAAATTTTATTTTTAAATATATTATTAAGTTTTATTCTTATTAGATTTAGAAAATATAAAGCATTTTAAACAAAAAAGTATTATTTTAGCAACCACTTAATTTAAGTATAAGTAATACAGCTAAATTTTTTAATTATAAAATTAAGAAAATATAATTATTGATAACTATTTCTTGAAATAAAACTTTCAATGTATAAAAATAATAAGCTGATAAAAAATTAAATACATGGAAAAAATGTTAAAAAATTAATAGGAATGTTAAAATTTAAAATAAGAAATTTTTTTTGATTTTCAAATATCAAAAATAAGTAAATATTTAATGAAATTATTTGGATTCTTCTTATAAAATGAATTAAAATTTATAAAGAATTTGAATAATTTTATTGACACTTTAAATATTTTTAAAAATAGCAAACATTAATTTTCTTAACTTTAAATTGAATTATTAAATTAAATTGATAAATAATTTTAAAATAAATTAATTAAAAATTTTATAATAAATTAATTAAATAATTTTACAATGAGTAGTTTAGAGATTGATTTATGAACTCTCAGATTTCTTATGATGTTTTAAAACTTTTAAAAGAGGATGTGATTTTCATTCTTATGCATGATCTTAAACTCATTATTAATTGTTTAAATATATTTATTTATAAGATTTGATACTGTTTCATTTTTTTGTCCCTTATTTTTACTAGACTCCTCAAAAAGCAAGGAATCAATCAAATTTTCTAATTTAAAGAAGGAAATAAGTTGAGTTTCTGAGCCAATTTCAAACATCCTGTATAAGTTATTTTCATCTTCTCCATAAAATAGCTCTACATTTTTCAGCTCTTTGAAGAATGTTTCAACATGGTTAATGGCTTATTTTAAAGTCTCTGTCATGTGGTCATATGCTTAATTAAAATGCAGCTTCTCTAAAAATTTTAAAAAAATTCAATAAATAAACAATTTCAAATATTTAAGATAAAATCAAATATAAATACCTTTGCTTAGGAGGAAAATTAATATCATATTTTCGATTTTAGATGCATTTAAACTTTCATCTTCTTAGAATAATTCTTTTCTTTCAAAAATAGTTTTTTATTCTAAAATTGCAAGTTTGTTTTGTAAATTATTATTGTGCTCGCTTAAAATATTAAAACTGCCTAAATTTTCTCCATTTCCAGCACTTCCCCCATCTTGTTTATTTAAAGGCAAGACAGCATCGTCGATTCTATTCAATACTGCAGGTGCAGTGATATTTAATACATCAGCTTTTTTCTTTTTTGAATCTTTAGACTGAGAGTTTTAAGCATTTTTTGTATTGATTATAAAGTTGAGGATTACTTGTTAATATAGCTCTTAGAGCTCTTTCTATGATTTTTTCCCCTTCATAGAAGTGTACTCTTAATAAAATATCTTAAGTAATGCATTTATCTGTAAATTTAATTTTATCCTTAAGTAAAGTCTGATTATATTTGAGACTTCTATTATAATTTATTCTAGTTCTTAGTCGAAATCTCCAAAGACAACTATTTTATTTATAAACTTTTTAATCCAGTGATCTTACTGATACAAACTCTTTTAAACACTAAATCCAACAAAAGCACTAAGACTTTATATAACCTAATTTGTTATAAATTCTATTTTTTCAGTTGTAAATTAACCTAAATCCATAGCAGTTCGAGTAACCTTCATTACAGTAATCAAAAATTATAGTTAATATCTCCCTTTTTCTTCTCTTTCCTATTTTTATTCTATTAAATTTATTTAGTTTTATCTTTGTTTTACTTTTAAACGAAACTTTACTTTGAGTCATATTTTGAAAATTAACTGCAAAATTGTATTCAAAATCAGGCAACCCTTTTTCCCATAAATCAACTAAAATTTGCAAAATTCTCTAATCAAACTACTTCACATTTTAAATGTAACCCTCCTGCTCTTACTGAACTTACTTGAAAATATCAGCTGTTTTAGAAGTACAATTCTTCTTCTCAATTTATTCCCAAACATAGCTTTTAATATTTTTTTAATATAAGTTAAAATTTTTGATTGATATTTTGAAAAACAAAAAAATACTTTCTGTTTTCAGAGCGTGCAAGTGACAAATAAGGCTCATCATCTAAAAATAAAACTTCAAAGAGTTATAAAAAGCTTGTTTTAATACTTATGTGCATATCACTTGACCTTAGAGCATTAAAAATATGATTTTCATTTATTCCTAAACTATCTTTGATGATCATAATTGAATTCTTATTCCTTCCTCTGCATAGATTCGCAAGTAAATTCAATGCAGAAGAAATATACCTTATATATTATAATAAATTTTTATCCTTATCAATAGAATCTTTGCTCATCTTCTCCAAAGAAAAAGTAATTCTATCTCCTTTGTTTCCTTCTATTCCTAAATCTTCCAAAGATTTATTATTTGCCTAAATATCCTCAGGTCTTTAGCTATAAAAAAACGAAACATTCACTCCGTTCGCATTTGAGCTATCATGTAATTGAATGATCGGTCTCCCATCTTTCTTAGACAGTAGTTCGCTGCAACATTTATTTTAGTATCTATATTTATATTACAAATATTTTAAATATAAAAACCATAAAAAAGTTTTATTTGTTAATAAAATTAATTTTTTAAAGTTTAATTGAAATTAAAATTATTAATAAATAATTGAATTGCCCTAAAAAATAGTTTTAAAATGTATTTAAAAATTAAAAAAATAAATAATTACATTTAGATGGGACGCTGTAACGGATCAATTATAGCCAAGCATATGAACTCAACAAAGAATATTTAATCTGAAATATTTGATTTTGTGTCATCTAAAGGTTCCAATAATCTTACCCATTCTGCAATTTCCTCTCCTTAGGTGTTTTCATTTTTGAAATTTTCAACATTCTTAACTGCTTCTTTAAGTAAGGCACCAACTTCTTTTGGATAATAACGTAGTTAGCCAGAAAATAAATCATCATTCTCAAATATGTAAGAAGACCAACTTGAATTTTACTTTGATCCCAGCAGAAGGATGTTGTATATCTTAATAGGGAGCTGTTAAAGATGTTTGTTTACAATAAACAGAGGAGATTTATCACTAACATTTCTAATATTACGGATAAATTTAAATTTGTCTTTAGACCCTTAACTACTTTTGCTTCCATGAGACATAACATCAATAAGTCTAGCTAACAAAATAAGCAACTCAAGTATTTTTTATTCCTTCAAAATTTACTGTTTCATCTAAATAGTAAATTAGCTATCAGTTGAGTCTTTCATCAAAAGATTTTCTAGCTCAGTGAGTGATTTTTAGACTTACTGTTATTCCGTTTCTAAAGCTTTTTATTAAAGACTAGCTTCTTGATATGAAAAAGAAATGACATCTTCACTGATTTTTTCATTTGTTTGCTTTTTAGATTTGTCTAAAGTTATGGCAAAATTTTACAGATAAAAATGAAACTACAAAAGAATATTATAGATTTGCAAAGACTGTTCAATAAATTCAACTACTTGCTTTTCAGTAGTAATAAATGCATGAAGGTAAGGTATGCTTACTCCAGATATCTTTTTTTAAATGCTAATTTCTAATTTCCCCTTCTCAATTAAATTAGCAGCAACATATTTTCTTTCATAATTATAAATTTTAAAAGTATCTTGTTGATAAATATTCTTTCTCTCGTTTGTAGTCTTATCTTTCTTAATATAAAAGTAGCAATCTTCTTCTTTTCCATTATAAGTCAAAGATAACTTCCCCACTCTTAATTAGTCTTAAGTTAAAAACAATCTAATTAATTAATTATTAATAAATAAATAAATGATAATAAGCTAAAAAGTATTTTTTTAGAATTAGCTTGAATTAAAAATATATTTTAAATTTTAAAAGACAGTCAAAGCAGATTAGCAATTTAAAATTTAATATAATTGCAATAATCTACCAAATTAGTATAAATGTAATTCTTTTATTTACAAATATTCTAACCTGGAAAAGCATAAACATTTTTTGAATATTTGTTAATATTTTAATTTGAAGTTTTTGTTTGAAGGAAAATTTAATTAATATTTTTTTTTTAAATTAGTTCAAATCAAAAATGATTTGTTAATATTGTAAAATCTTTCAATTTCCTTTTCTAACAAATCTATTTTTCTTATTTTGAATAGTGAAAAATATGTTTTTATCAATTAATTAATAAATAACCTTAAAGGAATGATTAAATGAATTTAAACCCTTAAATTATTTATTTATTTAAAGCTAATTTAAATTATAATGAAGCAGATATTGGTTTTATTTATATTAAGAATATTTAAAAAAATATTAATAGTTTACCCTGTGGCTAAGTTTTTCAATCTAAAACACTCATCACTAAATAACTCTCCTAAATTAATTTTAACAAATCAATATTTCACTCACTTAAATTTGAAAGCTTATTTATCAAAGTATTTTATATAATATAAATTACCTCCTTTGTAATGATCTGATCTTTGTATTTCCCAGTGACAATATGAAGAATTAGGATTCTCTAGCTCATATAATAATTAAAAATTATCGGGAGAAAAAATTTTGCTTTATTCTAGCCCTCTAATAACTAAGTTATCACCATGACCAGATTATTATTATTCTTCTTAGCTATTTTACACTTTGCAAGTTAAGCTATATTTACTGAATTTTTTTTCAGAAACACTAAGAAAGGCTCCTGAATCGAGATGTTTAATTTTTATGATATCTCCTGTTTTGAATGCTATACCGTCCTCTGGTAAATCATTATTTTATTCAATGTACTCACTTCCCAAATAGCATTTCACCTGAAAAATTTATATTTTATAAATTTAAAGATTTTTTAACAAAAATCCAAAATGAATTACTTTAAACTTAGATGATTCTTCACTAGCATAAATTTAAGATACACTGCTTTATACAATTTAATTCGATAGAACATTTTCCTTTTTTAATAAGAAAATATTTATTTAAATTCTAATATGCTTTTTTCTTACTTTCAAAATTTTGTTGGTCACCTAAACATTTAAAAAAAATAATCCTTTTTTAATTTCTTATATATTAATCACATCAGAGTCGAAAATTTTATCTCCTAACCTACGACTATAGTCATTTGGAAGCATTCTAAATACAGAGAAAGAATTTGGATACTTCTCTAATGTGCATTAAATACATCCATTCTATTTTGCAGGCTTTTAAGGATTGAAAGTTAAAAACATTTTTGAATATTAATGATAAAGCAAAACTTATTTGCCATAAACAAGTAAATCTCCATTATCATCTTCGTTCAATTAGTTTTGTTAACTCTATAAATTATCCCCGTTAAGAGTATTCTGATACTTCTAAGTTTCTAATTATTAGCTGTAAATTTATTGACTTGAATTAAGCTATTTCAAAGTTCCATATATTTATTTTTTAGAATTTGAGCTGGCACTTTAAACACTAGTAATTGCATTAAGTTTCTATATTTCTAATGATTATCTTGGGTTCAATATTTAAAACAAGCATCTCCTAAAATTTGCAACTGGGTTGTCCAACGATTGAACTTATTCACTAACACATTCAAGTTAATTTTTTGTATTTGTTATAACCAAATAGCTTCTAACTGATTATCTTTCATTCTTTTTTTGTAAGTTTAAACAAAATTCATTAAAAAATATCTAGTTTATTTTCAATTTTAGTTTAAAGTTCAAAAATGTATTTTTTGTGTTTTAAAATAATTTCTTTCAAAATTTAAATTTTTTTTCTAAATTGTAGAAAGTAGAAAATATCAAATAAGGCAAAGCTTTTTGAAGCTTAAATTTACTCTTTTTACAAATAAAATATTAAAATATTTTGAATGTAACATCTTTTTTTATTTAAAATAAGTATTCAATGTAAAATTACTTCTTTTTTATTCTCCTGCTTGAATTTTAAATAAACGATGTCATTAAATTTTAACGTTTTAAAAGGTTTATCTGAAGATTTCGATTTATTTTAAGAGTTTTCTGGAGTATTTAAAGAAAACCTAGGGAAAAAAATTTCATTCTAAAGTCTGGATTTGGTGCTTTTAACAATCGGAATTTGAGATATTTCTCCATTACTATTTATATTTTCAACTTCATTATCAAAATGAACAGTTTGATCTATTAATTCTAGTTAATCATTAATGTTACTCCTCGACTGCAAACTATCAAAAAACTTCTTAGACTTGAAAGAATGTAATTTAGGAAGAGTCTGAGGAGATACTGAATCTTATTTTTAATTAACTAAACTAACTTTCTTTTCATCTTAAAAGCTTATCCTTTAGTTAGCACTTTGAGCTCTAGGCGCCTCTTCTATATGGTTTGTCATAGCAGGTCTAAATAATTTTAGTATTTATTCTTAATCCTATCTATCTTCTACAAGCATATCATCTTATCCATTCCATAAACTATTAAAATAGCGTTTCTTTAAAAAAATATCTAAATATTTAAACCCACTATTGATTTATATCAAATCCATGCTTAATTATATATTTCAAAATATCAGAATTACAGATTGATTCAATTTAAATAATCAGTAAGTAAGTAAGTCTATTAATCTTAATAAGAAACAAATATTAATTATTTTTTTTTTTTGCGTAAAAAAAGCTAAAAATCAAATCTTATTCTTTTTTGTATAGGATTAAGCAAAGCAAATTAAATTTCATAGCAACTATCACAAATCTTTAAAATAAACACAAATTTTTTTTCTATTTTAAATTTTTTCTCATTTTAATCTTTGGCTATTATCAGAAGAATTACTGAGAATCTTTCTTAACACATAAAATTAAAGATTTATGTAACTTATTTTCATTTTATTTTCAATTTTTAAAACAATATTTATTTATCATTCATTAACAATTTATGAATATTAAATATTTTTTTTAATTTTCAAAACTTTAAATCATAAAAAAAACAAATCAAAAATAAAAAAGATGAAAAATACTTCAGATAATTAAATGTAAATAATAATTTAATTGTAGGAAAACATCAAGTACATGTTCAATTAGCTACCTTTAATATTATAAAAAGGTATTAATTATCTTAAGTAAATAATAATATTCAAGTGGCATAAGTTATATCTTAAATATATTTTTGATAAGAAATTAATCTTTTTATTGATAATTTTCTAGTAGTTTTATATAAGAAATAATAATTATAATTATAAATTTTGTTGTTTTAAAAATGAAAAGGAAGTATATCCTTTCTTAGGTTTTATTAAAATTTATTATTTAACTTTATTTTATTTATTATGAATGAAAAAAGATTTAAAAAAATCTAAATATTTTTATTTACTTTAATAATTTTATAGAAATAAATCTTATTGTTGATGAAATAAAAAAAATAAATAAACGTTATTTTGCATTACTTGCTTTATTTTAATTTTTCTGTTAAATTTTTAAATGTTACTTTTAAATTTATGCTATGGTTGATTGTTTGATTAATTAAATAATTAGGCTTTTTGATATCTTTGTAAATTGTAAATGAATTAATTAAAAAAAGTTATGAAAACAAAATTTTAATCTAATTTGCTAATTTATTAATGAAAGAGTGAGATGAAATGCTCTTATTTATTTACTTATTAAATTAATTAACATTTTCTGTATATTAGTAAGAAACAAACAAACAATATTCACTTAGAAGTTAAAGTACAAAAGGTATTTCATTGACAAGCAACTATTCGAAATTATATATTTATATTAAAATCCTTAAAATTAATTACAAAAAATATCAACTTTGAATTATTGCAAATAGCAAGCAAGCAATATTACAAAAAAATAATCAAACAATAGTTAAAATAGCTACAAAAAGAGAGCAACCCTGTATTTGAATCAAAATGTTTGTTGATTAAGTTGAGAACAGGTATTTTAAAATATACTTTATAATTAAAATAATTTTAAATCCTTCTTATGATCTAAAAATTTTTTTTTGATGGCAATTTATATGTTTATAATGCTAAAATAAATGTCCTTAAATTAAAAGTAAATAATAAGTGTAAGTTAATTTTTCTCTTTTATCTTAAATGCGTTTAGGGAAAGTTAAAACTTTAAGGCTCCGAAGATCATTAATAGCTACTCATTCAATAGCTTCAAAAAATCTGGAGAAAGTTAAAGTCCTCTAGATGTCTCTTAAGGCATTCTGAATTAAAATTTGTTGTAGCAGTTTAATCCAAATCAGATTTAACAAACTGTAAAAATTAACAAAAGAACGAACTCAAATTTAGGAAATTCTGAAAACAATTTGAATTGCATAAACTAAGATGATCCCTATTCTTCTTCAAGAAGAGGTCCTCCTAAGATTCATTATCACAAACTCCCTTCAGCCTTCATGAATCTGTAAGCAAATCCACCAAAAAAGCTAAAGTAAGTCTATTTCTATTGAAAATATATATGGACAAAAGGAGAATTTTTTACTGTTTAAGACTATTACTATAATTCTTTGATACTACTATTTTTAATTGTTCAAATTAAAACAAACAGATACAAAATCATTTAATAGCTATACTTAATGTTAAATTTTTTTATCTTGCTTGCTCTCTTAGCTTATTATTAATTTCATAAATAGGGCTATTTTATAAAACATTTCATATTTTTCTCCTATAATGAATAAAATTATTTCTGTTATAACACTTTAATTCATTATTTTTTTATTTTATCAGACCAGCAGTTTTTTCTCAGATGTCATTGCCTAAACCATAAGAAGAAGATATTTCTAAAAAAATCGATAACATGGTAGACATATAAGAGTACAGATAAATTTAAAATCTACTTTCTCCTTTGAAAATAGTAAGACTTTTGTTCTAAAAAGCTTTTTAAATATTTTACATTCGATAGGATAAAAGTAAAAAAAAATCAAATTTAAAACACTTAAATCAATCCTGATAGTTTACATTTCAATTAAAGTATATTACACAAGATGGCTAATAAATAGTTAAAAAAAAACCATTTAAGATAAATGAACTTTTTTAAAAAGAGCAATTCTTGCTTTTGAATAATTTAAACTAACAAAAATTGTAGCTTAAAATGAATTAAAATATTATTAAAAGAATATAAATTCAATCTAAAATTTGAAAAAGTTTAGAAAATCTAAATGAAGATTAGAAAATGAACAGATTGAAAAATGCTTATTCTACTTAAATTTAAAGATTTAACTGATTATTTTTATAAGGAATTAGAAGAAAAAACAAAATTATTATTTTCTCTAAACAATAAAAATAAATATTTTAGTTAAATTATAGTATTACCATATATTAAAAACGACAAACATATGATTTAAAAAATTGGATTAATTAAAGATATCTTAGATAAGCTAATAATAATAACATATTAAAAATGACAAATATTTTACTTCAAAATAATCGATAAAATCATACTAATTTAGATTTAAAACGGAATAGTTGCATTTATTTTATGTTATTTATCATAGAATTTTATATAATTTTTATCATCTATCTATTTAAATTATTTTATAAAAAGAGAGAGGGCAAAGTTGTTCACAATAAACAAAAAAAACTATTTTCGTTTCATGAGCAATCAAATCCTAATAATGACTCAAAAATAGGCACAACTTTATCAACTCCACTTTAGCAAGGAGATGCATTACAAAATTTAATTAAAGGATAATAAAATGGTGGGTTATAATATCAAATGGTTTCTATTCCTCAAATGAATAATAGAAAATCTCTCAGTAAAGAAAAATCAAATAATAATCCTCTCAATCCTTTGAGGGAATATATTGACACAATGCAAAAATTTAAAGATTAATTCAAAGAAGTTCCAGATTTACTTATGGATAAAATTAACTAACTTATACTTAAAAATGAAAAACTTGGATAAATTGATAATTAATATCCACCAACGTTAACTCCTATACCTTCTTCGATGAATTAATAACAAAATAACTAAGCCTCAGGCCCTTTAATTTCATCAAAATTTATTTAATAAAATGGTTTAATACCTTCTAACTTTAGTAACCCTAGCTCTACTACAAGTAATGGTTAAATTTACAATCAAATTCACTCTGAAGCTCATCTAAGAAAAGGATTTTCATCTAAGCCTAACAAAGAGTAAAATCTACATCATACAGATTCTAGCAACTAAAATTTAAATAAGAGTCATTCTGTGTCTGTAGGCGGATAGTCTTATCCAGTTTTTAAAGTTAGACTAGAAGAAATGATAACTCTAAATCTCTTAAAAAGTAATAAAAACTCAGGAGCTATAAAAAAAATGCTTCATGCTCCAACTTTGTCTATTTTTGCTGTTAAAGAATAGCCAATAGCTACCAAAGACATTAGAAAAATTCTTAAAGATTGGCTTCACTTTTGGCCAACAGTGCTAAACTCTAATGAATAATTTATTAGAGTTTATGGAACTTGTTGGAATGTACCAGAAGGCTGTGTGTCAATAATAATGGAGCATATGAATGGAAATTCTCTTTAGGTAATCATCTTAAATTGAATTAATATTATTAAATAGTTTGATTCTATAGATATTTCATATAATTATAAATAGGATTTATTAGAGAATATTGGAAATTTAAATGAAAGAGCAATACAAGAATTAACTATGCAAGTAATTTCTGCTCTTTACACTCTCCACAATGAACACCACATTTGTCATGGTAGTATTTCTCCATCTCAAATTCTCTTTAACAAACAAGGATTTCTGAAGGTATAAATAATTATACTACTCAAAGCTTGATAGTAAAAAGTTATTCAATAATTTTTAAAATAAATAAATAGCTATCCCTTGGAATAACTAACAGAACACAAAATAACTAGTCAGTTAGCAGCAGCATTTTCAATACAGTAAGCTATAATAAAAATGAAAAAAAAAGGTAGTTAGTTAATTTATTTATTTATTTATTCTGTCTTATATTGATTATTCAAATTTTTAAATTAACAAACATAATAAATTAAATTGTTAACAGATTATTCACATTTTTAAATAAATATGATTTATTAAAATAATGATTAGCTTTTTATTTAACTCCGTTAATTATAAATTTAATTTTAACTGTTTAAGTGTAACATATATCTCTGTATTATGCAATTTTAGGGATATATTGTTATTAATTCTTATCAAAAGAATGAAAATTAGCACTAATTAATTATTTTTATAAAATAAAATAAATTTATTTTAAATGTAATTTTTTATTTCATTTTAAACATTAGCTTTTACGATTATCAAAGTATGGCAAGTATTTGGTAGAAAAGTATGTTAGAACGAAATGGAGATAAATCGAAATAAGGTGACTTATTAGATAGATAAGATGAAATTTTCAAATTAGGTCTTTTATTACTTGTCTCTGCTATTGGAAATCTTGATCTTTTGGATGATCAGCTCTATTTATTCTTTGAGTAGGTTTAAAAATAAGTTGAGCTTTCAAGTAAAAACAACGATAACAAGTTCTGTTGTCTACTACATGATGAAGAAAATATCATGCAATCTATTAGAAAAAATGGTGCCAACTGCTTGAGTATAAATATCCTATTAAAGAAATACTCTTCTAATTTTAAGGATTTTTTGTGTAAATGCTTGTAATATAATTACAGGTCTAGGCTGTCTATAGAAGAACTGCTAAAGCATCCTTTTGTTAAATCAGAATAGAATCAATCTCTTCCTTCACTTAGAGAATTGATTTCTGTTTCTAATAAAATATCTTCTCACTCAGTACTACTTCCAGAAAAGTACCAAGCAGCAAGCGAAAAGCAATTGGAAAGGGTTTGCGAAGGAATATAAATGATTTTACCTAACTGCTAAATATGGTTTAAAGTGCCCTAATATATGGAATTTGTGCAGCACTTGCCCTTATTAGATGCTTAAAATCCCTTTATACTTGCACTAGCTAACGATTTAGGAATTCAACCTAAAAAAGTGCATCAGAAAATATAACAAACATACGAATAAATACAAGTTTATAACGATTTCAAACACAAATTTATATTTAATCCAAACAATAATAATTGAGTAAACAAACAAAATTTTAAAGTAAAATGCAATAAAATAATTAAAATAGAATAATAAATTCATCGTATAAAATAGATAGATCCTATAGGTTATAATAATCTACTTTTCTTTGTACATACATTCAAATATACTTTTTATATTATAATACTAAATAATAAACTAAATAAATATTTAATAAATATATTAAAATTCATATTTATTTCTAAGCTGAATTTTATCATCTTTTCCAAAAAAAATTACATCACAAAATAATTGCAAGTGTTTTTCAAATAAAATCTATAAAATTGTATTTATATTTATATTTACTATATATTTTAATATGAAAATAATTGGTTTAGCTAATTTTAATTCTAATTATCTTTCTCTTTCTGGCTCAAATTAAAGTCCTATATAATAATTAATAATATATGAATAAATATAAAAGATCTATTAGGATATTAATATCTATTTTTCTTTGTAAATACATATTTATACTTTTATATTATAATGCTTAAAAAAAAATTCAAATAATAAATAAAATTTTTTCACAAAAAAATTTATCTTTTTTTCAATTTTCATCCAAGAATTTTTCAACTAAAATTGGATTTCTATTTATGAATAAATTCTCATTTAAAATCTACTATAACTTATTAATATTTACTATATATTTAAATATGAAAATAATTGGTTTAGCTAATTTTAATTCTAATTATCTTTCTCTTTCTGGCTCAAATTAAAGTCCTATATATATAATAATTAATAATATATGAATAAATATAAAAGATCTATTAGGATATTAATATCTATTTTTCTTTGTAAATACATATTTATTCTTTTATATTATAATGCTTTAAAAAAAATTCATATAATAAATAAAATTTTTTTCACAAAAAAATGTATTTTTTTTCAATTTTCATCCAAGAATTTTTCAACTAAAATTGGATTTCTATTTATGAATAAATTCTCATTTAAAATCTACTTTCACTTATTTATTTTTTTAAGTTTAAAATATAATAAAGAGATTTAGAAAAACTTACAAATTATTAACAATAAATATATATCAGCGAAAGAAAGCAGTTTTCATCAAAAATAATCAATTCTAATCGTTTGATAGATTTCATTCATTTTATTGAAATAATATTTAGATATTTATTTTCTAAACATTTTAAAATGAAATTAATTATTTAGGTTAATTTTAATTATGATTATGCTTGTGCTTAAGAGTTTAAAGTAAGTAAATCATGTAAAATAATTAAAAATAGGTAAATAAATTTAAATTATAAAATATATCTTATAGGACATGATAAAAATTAAATTATTTTTTCCAAATTTAATTTCAAATTACAAGCAAATTTTAAATAAAATTATATTACGATTTGTAAATAATTTCCTTTTGAATATATTAACTAAAAAATTAAGGGAAATGGATAGATTATTAACTAGATAAGCTAGAGAAGCTTTCATCAAAAATAATCAATTATAAAAATATATAAAACAATACTAAATAAATTTGTTTTTTATATTTCAGATACTATAAAAGAAATAATCTTTAGAAATATATTTACTATATTTTAGAATACAAAGCTATTAAAAAAGGCTAATTTCAATTTTAATTATGCTTGTCTTTAAAAATATTTGCAATTTATAAGTTGTCTAAAAAACCGCATTATGCATTATGACATATATTAACTTCTTATTTTAATAAAATTAGAAATATCAACGAAAAAAAAAATTTCTTAATTAAAAAAGCTTTTTTGCTAACTGATTTTTGTGAATTTGAGAGGAGTTTTTCATGTTTTTTATGTATGATTGTTTTAATAGTTATTTTTTATCTTTCTTTCTAATTTTTAATTAATTTGATTTATTTTTTCTATTAATTTAATTTGATTTGATTGTTTTATCTGTTTGTTTATTTGTTTATTTTATATCTGTTAGAAAGGATTTAAGATTTTTTTATTTATTTTTTTTTAACTTGTGCGTTAAAGCAATATATTTATTTTTTATTTAAATGTTTAAAAAAGATTAAAATGATTTTTTATTTTTATTTTACTAATTAGTAATAGGAATAAAACTATTAGGGAGACATAGCTAGTATCTTTTTTCAAATAAATTTAACTATTAGCAAGATTTTTAAAAATTTGTTTGCTCATATTTAATTCATTTGAACTTTTCGACCTTTTGCTGATGCCATTTTTTATTTTTTTGGATCCGAAGGTTTATTGTTTGCTTCATGACATACGATTTTAAAAAACTTTGTGGAATGGTACTTGATCTTTGAGTTTTTATCGTTTTAATCAAAAAAATAATGTTGTCTGCCATGAAGCTTTTGGTGATTTGAGATTCCTTTTACTTTTATTTTTTGTATTCTTTTAATTTTTTTCTTTATTATTTATTATGAAAATTTTATTAATTAAGAATTCCGTTAAGAAGGTCCTTTTATAAATAAATTTCTAATCAAAAAATATTTAAATTTTTAAGAAAGAAAGACTTAATTAATTTCGAAATAAATTAAATCTGAATAATGAAATTCTTAACTTATTTTTCCATCAAGTAATTAAAAGTGACATTTTGACTAAAAAGCAAGAATAATCTATTTATTAATATTAATTTTATTATATATATTAGCTCATTCAATGAAATAAAATATTTAAGTTAATAATTAATTTTATTTTGAAAATAAAAATATTTTTTTATTTTTTTTTTTATCGTTATAATTTTTTTTAAACAAAATATTTTATAAATTAATGTTTTTAATTTATTTTGTAGACAAAAAGTATATTATAAACTAATTAATTTACTTGCTAATATATTTACTCAAGAAAAATAATCCTAGTAAATCATATATTAATGTTCATTCTCTTTTAAGAAAATATGAATATTTTTAATTTTTTTTTTAAAGTTTTAATAATAAAGTTATTATAAAATAATTTATTTACCTAATAATGTATTTATAAATATATTTACTAAAAAAATAACCATAATAAATTATAAATTACTTTTCAGTCATTTTAAATTATTTTTTAATACTTTTATATTTTTATTATTAGATTAAATTTCTATCTAGTAATATTTACTTTTTTAAAGATATTATTACTAGTAATTTATTTATCTATTTATTAATCAATTTATCTATATATTTACTAAAGAAAATTAATAATAAGAAATCATAAATTATTTTTCAACATATACGAACAAAATATATTCTATTTCTCTAGCTTTCTTTTAAAAATATTATAGATTTTTATAAAATTTTGATAAAACTTAATAACTTTTTAAATTATTGTTTAGAATAGATTAAATTAATAAAGCTTAAATTATCCTTTTAATTTATTATTTTTTTGAAAAAGATAGTTTAAAAAATATTATTAAAATAACTGTTATCTATTAATTGTGTTAATATATTATTTTAAATCAAAAAAGTTAAATGGTATAATTTTTGAATGAAAAGTATGGTATGAAATAGAATTATTTATTGATTGATTATTCATATATATCATTATCAATTAAATTCACTATTAAACAATAAATTAATGCTATTAATTATTTTATATAATAATTACTTTATACAAACATATGAAAATATTAAATAAAAACAAACATTAATGCTTTTCTATATTTAATTATGGAGATTCTTAAATAAAATAGACTTTCTTTGAATTTAATTTGAAGTATTTTAAAATATCTTTATTTTCATTATTTTATAAACAATTTGATATAATTAAGTTTTTTCTATAGATTTTTTATTGATTAATGTAGAATATTTTTCAACTTTTTAGAAAATTAAAAAATATGCTTTATTATTTGAAAAAAAATTACAATAATAAGATAGAAAATTACTTTTATTATGATAAGATGAAACTGAAATAGATACTTTGATATGTTTTAGCTAATTTATTTGTATTTATTTAAAAATTATAATAAATTTTGAGTAAAATAATTCTAGAAAACTATATTTGAGTGCTTATTCTATGATCTGATTTACAATATCATTTTACAACAATATTTAATTTGATATAAAATTTAAATCAATTTTGTGATAGATAATTGTTATTTAATGGTGTAAAGTGATAAAATCTTTCAATAAATCTTTATAAAAACTTAAAATTAACTAAATTTAAATCCTAAAAAATTAAAGAAAGAATTAATGAAAAAATTAATCAATTTATTTTAGATAGCAGGTTGGAGTTATGTCATTATTGATGTGATTTTCAACATTTTAGAAAAACCCGAAAAATTCTTAGACTAAAGTAGCGAAAACACATTTAGCAGAGCCATTTTTGTCATGAGAATCGTTTAAACAGCTTAATTTATAGACTTCATTTAGTCTTCTGGAAACCTCGTTTCAGTATTTGCCTAGTACCTTGGAAGAATGATTGTTGCTTGGCTTTATATGAGTGAGGTAGTCCCAACTTGTTATGCTACTAGTGTGCTTCTAGCCTGGTCTACTGCTGATATCATAAGATATCTCTATTACATTTCAAAAAGCGATATAGTTGCATTCTTTAGATATAATGCATTTTTAATATTGTATCCAGTTGGAGTTTTCTTAGGTGAAATTTTTTGCATTCAATACACATTGGCTAAATTAAATCCCACATCTGATTTCTATGACATTTAGTATTATTTTGGAAAATTTGTCTAAGTAGCCGTTTGTATCGGTATGCCTTTGCTCTATGCTTATCTTTTAAAAGTTAGATCTAAATTCTACAGCAAAAGAGAATCTACTAAATAAGTTAAACAAACCAAATCTTAATAGAAAAGAGATTGAAAGATTTTTCTGCTTAACTTTAATATTTTTGTCAAAATCTAATAAAATTTTGAATAAATGTAAGTAAAATGATGGATTATTTGTTAATTTCAATTATTTATGATTTGTATAAGAAATATTAATTAATCTTTTGTTAAATAAATATCTTAATCTTAATTTAATCTTTTTTTTTATAAAATTTTTCATTTTTCTCAATCAAAATTTATTCTCTAGCTGAACTTAAAAAGAAAATTATTATTATTAAAAATAAATTGCCATTAAATCTATTTCTATTAAAAATACCAATTATTTATTTAATATTTTATTTTCTTTCTTTAGTTAATAATCAACTTAAATAAAATGATGGATCATTTGTTAATTTCGACTATTAATTATTTGTATAAGATATATTTATTAATCTTTTGTTAAATATCATAATCTTAATTTCATCTTTTTCATTTATAAATTTTCCATATTCCTCAAACAAAATTATTCTCAAGCTAAACTTAAAAAAGAAAATTATTATTTTAAATAACAAATAATCCATCATTTTCTTTAAATTGAAAACTAAATAAAGATAAAATAAACATTATTTCAATTTTTGTTTAATATCTAAGTCTTTATGTAATTTATTTTTTCTTAACTTAATTTTCCATTTCTCTAAATCAAAATTTATATCTCAATCTAAATTAAAAAAATAAATTATTATATTTAAATTAAATTTCTATTTCAATTAAAAATACCAATATTAAAAATTTTATATCGTATCTTAAACTAATTATTAACATAGATACAATTTTGGTTGATTTTTTTAGCTTTTTAAAAGGTTAAAAATTTAACATATATTTATAAAATTTTATTTTTCTTAATGCTAAAATTAAAATTAATATGGTATATTTTTTCGGCTTTTTCAATTTAAACAAATAAGACATAAGTATATTTCTGATAAACTTGAAAAAACCATGAAAAAAGTAATGAAGTTGTGTATAAATATAAAATGATTAAAAGTAAATAAAATTAATTCAAATATGATTCTATTATTATTCAATCTAATAGAACTTTCTGATGTTTAGGATTTCGTTAAAGTCAGCTTGTTAAATGTATGTGGGACGAGTTGTGAAGATAGTGAATAAGAAAGTTAATAAAAAATTATAAAAAATTTAAATAAATAGAATAATTTTTTATTTTTTGTAATTAATAGGAAATAATTTTATCAGTCAATCAAGCAAAATATTCAATTCGATAAAGTTATTTTTATAAATTTCTTAAATTTATTTGATTCTTTATTAAAAAATAAATATGAATGTAACACAAAGGCATAATTAGATTTATAGACAAATTAATTAATTAAATAAATATTATATAAATTTGTTAAATAAAAGAAATAAATTGTTTATGTAAAGAAAATATAATTTACTCATAAAATTTAATTAAATATCTGATATTTCTAGTAAAAAGTAGGTTATTGAATTGACTTTGATTAACAATAATTTAATTAAAAAACATTAATAATATAAGAAAGATAAGAAAAAATGAAGATAATTAGAGATAAAAGAGATAATTAATAATAGTTTTTAAAATGTTATTACCCTTGGATAGCAAGTTTTTTACAAAAAAAGATGAGATTGAAATCATCTAAGTGGTGGCATACAATATCTTCATTTTTATGAATGATTTGTTATACTTAAGTTATTATTTATAGCTAAACAAGTATATGCTTAGATTGATTTTATCTCAATAATTTGTTTTCTTTTATCTCTAAAACAATCATCATATCTTTCGAGGATGAAGCGAAAACACAGTTAAAATTACAATTTCTAAAGTTTACTCAAAACTAATGAAAATATTTTTTTTATTTAAAGCTTTATCGTTTGATTTCTCTTTTAATAGTTAGATATTAATAATTTTAAACCATAAAACTTATTTATTGATAGTCTCAATAATAAAGAAACTCTGAAGCCTTTTTATTTTAATAAAACTTAAATACTCTCTTTCATCTATTCTTCATAAATACAAACAAATCTTTATAAAATAAACACAGGACAAACTCTTTTATCCAAATATAAATAAAATACTTAACAAACTTCTAACATAATTGCTAATTAATTAATTAAAAATAAAAATAATATGAAAAATTAACAAATAAATAAGGAAAAAAATTTAACAGCTATAAAAAAATAAAAGAAAATCTTAATTAAACACAAATAAAGAAACAAAGTAAATTTAATAAATTAGAACAAAATCAAAAGAACAAGTTTTCATAACTGCTTTAATCAATAAATTTATATTTTCTTATAAAATTTTTTAACTTAATATATCTTTGCATTTAACAATTTAAAGAAATTTGTTTTATTTTGATTGCTCTTTATACATTTAACCTATTAATATTTTAATAAGCAACTAAATAACATTTAATTTATTAAAAAAAGAGGATTTATAGTATTTTTATGTACAATTTAAATTAATTTTTTAGTTATTTAATTAAAGTTAGTGATAAAATTTGTTCTTGTTTTTGATATAACAGCTTAACTTTATAATAAAAGCTAAACTTAAAATATTATTTCAATTAAAATTGTTTTGAATAATCTATTATGAAAGTGTTTCACTTTTTTTTTTGGGGTAGTTTTTAACTGAATGATTTTATACTTTGAAAATAAATATTTGTTTTTTTATACTTAAAAGCACAAATTTTTTAACAAAAATATCATTAAATGTTTACTAAACATATATTTTATATTGCGCAGTTAAAGTAGGTTTTTATATAAAATTATTTATTTATTTTTTAACATTTTGATTGAATCAATACAAAGGATTCAACAAAAAGATAATTATCAAAGTATTTATAGCTGCCACCTTGTATTTTTTTAATTTCATAAATATTTCTTATGAGTATAAGATATTTTGCTAGAATTTTAACAGTCATTCCTCAATATTAATAAGAAAACATGTAAATTTTATAAAAAAATTTTATTACATTGCTATTAATCATAATAATAGCTTTAATTGAAGTTTTTTTGAAGACGTTTATAATTTAGTTAATTCATTTTATAATATCAATAATAATTATGATAAATAAAAGCTAAAATTAAGAATTTATTGATATTTGTTTCATAATGTTGATATTTAAATGCTTTTATTTACTTTGATTTATGTGTGATATAAAATAAACTTTTAATTTAAAATGTATTTTAACTTTTTAAATATAAATTAATTAAAATATTTTTTGAATTAGCTTTATTTTAATCAAAGGATAAATATAATCCTATCTAATCGTATTATTTCTACAAATAGCCAGTAAGTATTAAATATTAAAGCTAATAATAATTCATAAATAAAACTTTAATAATATTAACATTAAATTTTCAATAAATTTAAATTTATTTAATGCACAAGACATTTTTTTTCTTAACAATATTTAGAATAATAAATTAATTTTTTGATAATGAACTTGATAAGATTCAATTTTAAAATAAATATAAACTCAATAAATAATACAAAAAATTAAAAAATTTTTAATATGCTACTTATTGATCTTTTTTAGAGAAGAATGGATAAATGCTAGTTGATCATTTGGTATTTGGTTTTAAAAATAAATATAAAATAATGAATTTGTTCTTCAAAAAATGGAAACTTAGAATGGAAATAAGAGAAACAAATTTTTAGAAACTTGAAGGATTTATATTAAGTTAAAAATGTTTTTGATATTATTGAGTAATAATTAATTGATATTAAGGGATGATAGAATAGAGTTAAATTATTAAATAAATAAATTAGTTTTTAAGTGGAGCAAGAAAGAAAGATAAATTAGACAAATCAGAAGAACTTCTTTCTTTGTTTTAGTATGTATGTATATTTTTTACAAGAAAAGAAGAAAAAAGGAATATATTAATAAATCAAAACAAATATAAAAATATACAGAAAAAAACTAGAGACTAAATATATAAAAAATTAAAAATGAACGACAACGACTTTTAGTTTGAAAATAATATTGATGATTTCCAAACCCATATTCGTAAAGAATTATTTTTTTTAAGTTTCAAGCAAGAAGCAAATAGAAAATCATTTTAATTCAAAGGAAAGACCAATTTAAATATTTAACTATAGGATTTTAGTGAGAAATAGCTGCGATTTGAATTATTTTAATTTGTTAAATTTATGAAATAAAATAATTTTTAATCAATTAAATAACATAAAAAGACATTAGAGTCGAATAAAGAAGAGGTAGAAAGTGTTTCACCACTGTAGAAGGTATTCCTCCTGAGTTTGATTATGAAAAGATTATGAAATACTGGAAAAAGGTAAATAAATATTGATAATTTAAAAACATTACATAAATGCACATAACAAACGAGTGGATTAATCTAATGATAAAAAAAATAGATAAAAAACATATTTTGCAACTTTTAAAATTGCTTTTGATCACAAATTAGCAGAATTTAATTGAATTTATTTATAAAAAAGTGGTTGTCTTGTAACGCTACTATTGTTGAAGAAGATGAAGGAAAAAAAGTAATTAAGCTTAATGGTGACCACAGAAATTAAATCCAATAATTCTTGAGTGAAGAAGGTATTGCTGCTGTTGATAACATTACTATCCACGGTATCTGAAGAGTGCTGCTTATGCTTTTTATTTTCCTAATACATTAAAAAATATTCTATAGAGATTATATGAGTGAGTGAATGGATTAAAACACATAAACACAATTAGCATCTCAAACATATAAATTCAAATATAATTACTTGCTTGCTTGCTCTTAATTCATCAACTCATATAAAAATCTTTTGTATTATGATATAATTTAAAAGTTAGCCAAAGTTTAATAATAAAAGCAATGAATTGTTAAATAGCAAATTTAAGATAGAAATAACTATTTAAATGGAATCTTTCTATGTTTTCTAAATAAGTCTTAAGACAAAGGCGAATTAGCATTAATAACATATAAAATATTTAAGCCCATTACTGATTTAAACTAAATGCTAATAAATAATAACTTCTATAGCCATTAATTAATATTATTACTAATAATTAAAATACACACAATTGTGAATTGAAATATTGTTATTCTGCATAATTTACTTTTTAGTATTTCATTTATTATTAAACTTTGTCTTTCTAATTTATTAATTCAAAATACTTCTAGTCATATCAATTATTCTAATTCTTTTTCTTTAAAGAATTAAAAACTTAAATTTTACTAATATCTTATTCAAATAGACAGAAAATAACATAATTAACATTTTTGCATAAAATTTAATTTAAGTTTGAAAGGAGAAAAAAAAGTTTTTAATATTTCTTTTAATAAAAAAACTTAATTAGATTTTTTGCATTTTAAAATATAATTCATAAGATTAGCAAGTTAACATAAAAAATTTTGTTCAAAAACAAAATATAAATTAGAATATAAAAACATATGAATATTATTTATTACTCTTAATGTTAATTTTACAAGCTAATTAGATTTTTAACTGGATTTATTATATTTATTTTTATAACTATCATTTGTAAAATTAAAAAATAAATATTAATTAATATGTTCTGTTAAAAAATTAAATATAAATTAAAATATAATGGTTAATCAAAATCGTGGATATATTAATTTTAAAAATAAATTTAAATTAGATTTATTCTTTTTTAAAGTTATTATTCAAAAAATTAGTTTTTTATCATAATATATTTTATTCTTAATATAGGAATATAAATTAGAATAATGTTAATATGATGAAAAGGTTGATTAATATAAATTTTACAAATATATTAAAATAAGAATTTATTACATTTATTATATTTTTAAAAATATTATTCATAAATAAAATAAGCAAGTAGCAAGAATAATTTTTGCTTAAAAAGGAAATATAAATTAGAATGTAAAATTAATTTTGCAAACACATTAAAACTAGATTTTTCATAATATTTTTATAATTAACATTCATAAAATTAAAAAATAAGTATTAATTAATATGTTCTGTTAAAAAATTAAATATAAATTAAAATATAATGGTTAATCAAAATCGTGGATATATTTATTTTAAAAACAAATTTAAATTAGATTTATTCTTTTTTAAAGTTATTATTCAAAAAATTAGTTTTTTAGCATAATATTTTTTTCTTAATATAGAAATATAAATTAGAATAATATTAATATGATGAAAAGGTTGATTAATATAAATTTTACAAATAAATTAAAATAACATTTATTATATTTTTAAAAATATTATTCATAAATAAAATAAGCAAGTAGCATGAATAATTTTTGCTTAAAAAGGAAATATAAATTAGAATGTAAAATTAATTTTGCAAACACATTAAAACTAGATTTTTCATAATATTTTTATAATTAACATTCATAAAATTAAAAAATAAGTATTTATTAATATGTTATGTTAAAAAATTAAATATAAATTAAAATAAAATGTCTGTTGATCAAAATATTTTATAACACTTAATATACATTTTATAAACAAACTAAAATTAAATTTTTCATTAAATTTTATAATTATTATTTATAAAATTAACAAGTAAGAGATAGATACTTCAAAGGAAATTTATATTAGAATATGAAGATTGATGAAAATGATAAGTACTCTACTATATCTAAAAATTTTACAAACTAATTTAAATTAGATTTTTCTTTAGATTTTTGTTGTTTTTTAGATAAAATAATATTCATAATATTAATATTTGAAAAAAATGAAAAAATTTTGTTAATAATTTAGAATATACGCACTCGCACTCTTGATAAAAACGATTAAGTATACTTAACTTATCAATAAATATTACAAAGAAAATTTATATTTAGTTTCAAATCAATTAAAAACTAAGAAAGAAATTTCATAATTATTAGAAAAGATATCTAAAAATTTTATCCATAGAAAATTAATAATTAATAACATTAAATTAAATAAAGAAGAAAAAAAACAATTAAATAATACCGTTAAAAAATAAAAACAGCTCTCTAGCTTGAAGATGAAGAAAAAGTTTGAATCATTATGGATTTAGTTTAGATTTCAAATAAATGGATAGAGAAAGTTAATTATTTTCTAAGTTTTTAAGGTAAAAAGTTTTTTAACTCGGCTTAAATGCTTATCTGGTGATACATTTGCCCGCATATGAAAATAATCATCATATATTTATTACTATATCTCGTATATCCATCTTTGAAATACTAAACTGCTATCATGGTTTAGATTTTATTTCTAATCTTTCAGTAAAGAGAAAACATTTTCAAAATTTCCTACTTAAAATAATATTGAAACAACTCTCTTTTCATATAAAATTATATATTAAAGGAATGACTTTATTCTTAACTATAAGCCTCTTAAATCTACTCAACAATTTTATTTAAAACAAACTGCTGCTAAATCTACTTAAAATGAAAACTCTCTTTTTTAATACACAAATATTTTAACTTAAACTCTAAACAAAATAAAAAAATAGAACAACTCACTAAAAATAAAATATATATATAAATGAATAAAAATAAATTGAAAATTAAATAGATTTAAAATCTAACTAAATAACTAAAAATATTAATAAATACAAACATAAATCACATCAAAATAAATAAACTATATAATAAACAAGATAAAAACTAAAAAATATATTTTTGTTTAATGAAAACCAATTATAAAGCAATACTTATCCAATTAAAAATTAACTGTTATTTTATGTTTGTTTTTTTTAAATGATAAATAAAATTAATTTATTTCTGATTATAAAAGAATTTTAAATAATAAAACATATTTTTAAACTATAATTTATATAAGATAACTAATTTAGTTTTGGATTTATATTTTAATGGGACTAATCTTGAAGTATTGCAATAATTCAATTATTTTTAATGTATATTTTTATTTCATAAAAAGTATATAAGTAACTTATTTGGGTTAAGATAATTAAAGAATTATAAATGAATACATTAACTCAAAGTAAATTCTTAGAATTGCTTATTTAAAATTATAGTAGTATTTTTAAGGAAATGAAATAATTTATAAATAAACTAGATTAATAAATTTATTCTTTTTTTGTAATTTTAATAATTAATCATTTATTTACGCTTGAATAGAATATATCAAATAAATATTATGATTAAAATTTACTTTTTAACGAATTTTTTATAGCTGATATTATATGTTTTTGAAATATATAAATACTATTTTCTATTTTAAGCTAAATTTAAAAAAATAATAAGAATCTTAAAATGTGTTAGATGTATTTTTAAACAAATGAAAGTGCTGAAAAAATAAACTAGATTAATAAATTTAAAGTATATGTTAATGATTTACATAATTAATTGTTTATTTATGCTTGACAAAAATAAATAATCCAAGTTATAATTATGATATATAATTCATTTATTAAATAACTTATATCTATAAAATAAAGTTATAATTAAAATGTTTTATAAAAATGATAAGCAAAAGAAAAATAACAATTAACCTATATTTTAATAAATGTAAAATATTTACTTTCTACTCCAACTTCTAATAAAAATCATCTTTGAAAAATAAAAAATATAATTAAAAATATAATGCAATTAAATTAAAATACAAAGATAAATAAATAGCCTGCTAATTAAGAAAGAAAAAATATTTATAAGAATTGTTTTGAATGTTTTAATTATTTTGTTATTTATTTATTTTATTATTTTGATATGTTTGTTAAAAATTGATTGATATTTTTTAATTAATTAATAATGAATATATTGTCATTGCTATTATTATTTTGAAGAAATTCTAGTTTTTTACTATTTATATATCCTTACTTCTTATCAAGATTTGTGGATTTTTTCTTCATTTTTTTGGTTTTTCAATACATCATTTAATAAAGCAAATCTTCTGATTGTGACTAACTTCATGATATCTTTTTGGTCTGAATCTAACTTTTTATAACCTAATAAACCTGGTACTAAGGTTGCGCAATAAGTTAGAGAGGATTAGCCTTAAGCATTGCATCCAACAACATAACAAATTTTACTGGAAGGTGAAACAGTACCAACTAATGGAGCTTTATCAGGTGTTTCTGAGTAGACACCATACTTTGTTTCATATTTCATCTCTGAATTTTTCATATAAGGGAATTTTTGAATAATCCATTTAGCTAAAATTCCGCATCTTTCATCTTCTCTTGGAGGCTTAAAAGCGGAAAAATGATCTTGTCCACTCAATCTGATATGTCCTTAGGTCAAGCACCAGTCATGAGTGAATCCCCAAGTAAAATAGTTCATAGAATTAGGATGTTCTAAGCGATGATGTTGGGGATTTATATTTTCAGGTTCTTTCATCGAAACGAGATAAGAAAAACAAGGAGTAAAAATACCACATAATGTGGTTGAATTAGTAAATAAGCCTCCTGTGCAAAGGACTACATATTTGCTTTTTATTGTGCAACCATTTTATAGAGTTGTCAAGGCGTATTCAGAGTTAATAGTTTGTACGTTAGTTACTTATGAGCAGTTTTCAAATAACTTAGTTGTCTTGTCTTATTCTAAAACGTAATTGACTAAATTAGCTGAATATTATTAGGAGTTAATTATTGCGTCATGAGGATAATACAGCCCAATAGTAAATTTACTCTCCTTACCTAATTACTTTTCAACTTAATCTCTTCCCCACAATTAAATATCAACGAATCCAAGTTTCTTTAATGTTTCAAACTCTTCTTTGATATCCTCTTCATCTTTTTCTACACCTACTTGAAGAGACCCCTTTTCAAGTAGATTTTCTTCTAATTCCTCACTTTTAAATACAAGTCTTGCAAGTTATTTTTAGATTTGCAAACCTTCGTAGCACAGCTTTAAATAACGGCGTGCTCCTTGTTCACCATGATGAGACATAAAGTACTCAGAAGTGCATGGATAGATATTTACCATCATTTTAATTCTAGAAGCTGGTTTATCTAGTACAGCTGTTCCACTTTTTCTGGCATGTTAGAATTCTCTGCCTTAGTAGATATCATCTTCTCTTATAAATGCATGGTCTTCAGATACTTTGCCTTAACTACTTCCTTATCCACATTAACCTGCATCAAGAATTACCATACCCTTAACACCAGCCTTGTGGAGCTAGTAAAGAGTACTGGCACCAGAAACGCCTGCTCCGACTATCAAAACTTCACATTCTGAAGGATAATTAGTGTTGCTTGCTTCCTCTCTATTAATATTACTTTCTTGCATTACTCCTTTTAAATTTATAAGTACACTTTTTAAAATTTTTTGATTAATATTTGAAAAAAGATTTATCTATTTATCTGTGTAAAACCCATAGGTTTATTACTATTTATAGGCGGATTAAGTATGAAGTTAAGCATTATATAAATTTTACTAAATAGATTAAATATCAAATAATTAATTAGAGAAAAAGGAGTTTTAAGACTTTTTTACAAAATTAAAAAATTTTTAAATGTCAAATATTAAAAATAAACATTTTATTTTCAATTTTAACTTAACTTTATAAGATGGAACTTTTAAAACCTAGCATCAGACATATTTTATTTAATCATTTTTACTGTTGTTTCATTCAGACTTATAAAAAGAAATGGCACAAATACGTTTTAATTGTTGTATCTTAAAATAATGATGTAAAAATTTACTTACATATCTTACATTTGTTTTATTGGATTATTTTCTTATGTAATTTAAGTAATTTCATGTAAATTAAAATAAAAAGATATTTTTTACCAAAAAAAACAAAATAATATTTATTTTTAAAATGATTTTTAGTATTTTTCTAAGATATAAACAAAATCCATCAATTTTGATTTTAATTTTGTAATGTTCTCCATGTTAAACTTTGAAATGAAGTAATAAAATTTAATTATTTTCAGATTTTTAAAATAAATGTAAGTTATGTATAGTTAAGTATTTTTTACCAAGTATCTTTAAGGGCAAATAATTAATTTATCTATTACTTCTTTAAGATGTAAATTAAAGAAAAATTAATTAGATGCGTTCAAACATTAATAAATTTAAATATTGTTATTATTTAGTGCACTATTTTTTTATAAATCTAATCATTTATTTTTTTTGTAATATAATGACGCAATTATACAAGCTATCTATCTATCGTATGTTAAATTTCTAATAATTCTTTCAAAACTCATCATTAAAATCACTAAATTTCTTTTTGTTAAATTAATATAATTACTTTGAAAATTGGTATGATATTAAATTATTTACAATAATTTCAATTTTTTTAGAATGAAAGGAAAATAATAATTAAAAGAGTTAGACTTTGAGATAATTATATGCTCAATAAATAAATAGAAATAGTTAAACAAAATCAGCTTTAAAATTCATAAAATTACATTCAAATTTTTGCCTATTTTAAAATATTTCAAATAATAAGCTTTAAAAAATTAGAAGATAAAATAAATTAATTTTATAAAATATTTAAATTAGAATAAATATTATTCATAAATAAAAGCTTATAATTTATCCAATTTAATTAATTTTAATCTTTGGAATCTTAGAGTTTTATATTAAATATAAGCCTGTGTTTTGTATAATACGTGTGTGATAATACTTGAGAATTTGCACTCTGTTTTAATTCCTTTACATTAGTCAATTATTGTAATTTAAAACCTAAAAAGATCTTAAACATAAAAATAAATTTAATATCAAGCTTTTAATTTTACTTAGTTTATAAATAATTTGTTTCTTTTTAATTAGAGTTATAAAATTATTTTATTAATGAAGTAAATTAATTTGTTATAATATCTCAGATTTCCCATCTAAAAATATCCAATTAGACAATTTAATATTTATTTATTTATGCAAATCTATTTAAACTTTAACGGATATTTTTTTTGTTTATTAAGAAATTTCATAAAAATTATTACTTCTTATAAGAAAGATTTTTAATAAAAAATACTAATAAAAAATAAATCTTTAATAACAAAAGACAATTTATCTCAATAAAGTTAATTAAATATTCCGCATTAATTTTTTTGTTTTAAAGTTAATAATAATTCAAAGAAGAAAAAAAAAATAGAATCATTAAATAGCTAACAAAAAGCTTAAGCATTTGTAAAATTTCTAAAACGAAAGTGAAATGTAACAGTTAAAATGATATAGTTTTTAATCCAAAATTATTTTAAGCCAGGAAAACACACACACACACACAAACACATTCTTAATCCCTTACACATCAACATTGATTGTTACATATTTCCTTTAGAGATTATTAGCGAAAAAATAAATACATAATCAAATACATTTTTTTCAAAATATTAACAAAGATTCCTTTATAAATTGCTATCACCGCTTTCTTTTATTCATATAAAATTTAATACTATTATAAAATCTAGCTTTGGGGCTGTATTTTCTTTTTTAACTTATTTTACTTAAATAAACAATAAATCTTCTTCCTCTTTCAAAATTACTTGCTTAAAAAATTAATATGCATCGCAAATCTTATAAAAAAAGTAAAATGATTTATATTCATCTAAAAACAAATACAAAAATAAAACAATTTAACAAAATAAAATAAAAAAATAAAAACAAATTGATAAAGTAAAGTAAATAACATTCATTCAATAAGATCAATAAATACATTCTCATAATAAATTAATCAAATAATAAAAAATTTAGAAATTCAATATAATTGAAGAAATTCATGATCATGATACAAAACAAAATATAAAGCAAACTTCTTTACTACTTAATTAAAATTATTTTATAAATTTTACATCTAATTACAAATTTTTATCTGTCTGATTTATATTTTTTTAAACGTTTTTATTCTTAAACAAGTTAAGGAACAATAATTTCTTTTTATGTAGATGCTTAACTAATTTTTTAATAGAAAAAGACTAAAAATTTATATTCTACACATAAAGATAAATAAATATCTTTAAATTAAATAAAAATTCTTGTTAAATTATAAATATTTCATATCTAATTTATTTCATTTAAGATTCCATTATTCAAAGTATTTTCTGATAACATTTTTTAAAGAAATATGAAAAACTATAATTATTTATTTAAAGATGTATCTTAAATCTAAATGTATTTGCTAAATGATATTATAATTAATAAAAAATTGCATTACTTAAAATTCAGTAGAGGTAAATTAAAACTACTTACTGTTGGCGATTGTGATAGAAAATGAAAAAACAAAAAAAAAATCAATTTACTTAAATAAATTTCAAAACTTTTACTATATATAAAAATAAAATGATAAAAAGTAAATCAGAGAAAGAAAAAGACATAAAGAAGAAGGATTCTTTATGTAACTGTTTTTAAGTGGGAAGGTAAAAAACCAAAATATCTGATAAACAGAAAATAATTTAAACTAAGAGGATATTTTAACATTAAAAATAATTTCTTGCAAGAACCATAAAAATAAAATTTAGTCCAAAATAAATAAACAAAGAAAAATTAAAGAAAATATAAATAAAATTTAGATAGAAGATTTAGTAAAAAAATAAATTATTTGAAATGCATGGAAGTGAAGAAGAACATTAAAAGATATCTTCTAAAAATAAATAAAAAATTATTTAAATATAAACAAAATGATATTAATGAAATAAAAATATAAAATAAAATAAAAAGATGGATTTTAGAGAAAAAAAAATATAGAAAATAATAAAATAACATAGAGATATTTATAGACAGACAACACATCAATACATTTCAAAAAGATAGGGGGTCATTCAAATAATGAATAAGAAGATTAAGAAAAGAATTTATTTATATTTAAAAAGTAAAATAAATTAAATAATTATAATTAGTTATTATAGTGTACGGTATTTAAAATAATATGTATGTAAATACTAAAAATAAAAATATCATTAATATAAAATCTAATAAATCTTTGAAATAATATTTTAACAATAATTTATTTAGTATTTATTTGATTATATTAAATATTAAGAATCTATGCTATTTAAAAAAATGAAATTAAAGGAAGTTAACTATTTTTAAAATTTTAATAAAAATGATAAAAATAATATTGATTTAACAGGTTGAATAAACTAAATAACTAATATTGATTTTACATAATTTATGATTCATGAATTTTAAAAAAATAAATAACGAAAAATATGAAAATAAAATGAATTTTAATATAATTAAGAATTATTTATTTATTTAAATAAGTTAAATACATAAAAACTTTATAAAACTTAGCTAATAATTTATTAGTTAAATAAAGAAAAAATTTTTATTAAGCAGGTGAAAAAAAGAGCTATACACTATATTTTATTTAGCTTAAATACCTATTTTGACTTAATTAAAAAACAAGATCTGATAAAACTATTTATCAATGGAAGATATTAATAGAATTACAATTTATTAATCTTCTCAAAACTAGACATCTTTTCAAACAAATCAGCTTTTAAAGTAAGGAGGCTAAAGAGATGAATAAGAATAAAACGAACTCAGACTTAAAATGTAAACAATGCATGACAAATTAAAGGGTTAAACTAAAATTGGGAGATCACTCAATGGAGATCATGGAAATGATCCTCCTTCTTTTAAAAGTATAGAAGATTTTGAATTTATAAATTAGCTTGGTTAAAGTGAACATTAACCTAAAAATAGATTTTAGCTTGGCAAATAATCTATAAATGCTAAAGAAATGAATTCTAATTCTGATTTTGATGATATTAGCATTTAAAAGGGAATATTCTAGTAGAAGTAGGAAGATGATGAAAAATAATAACTAGGTCAAGATTTAAAATTAGCTTTTAGTGAGGATTCGCCATAAAATATGCTTTCCTATGATTTTAATCGAAATGATCTTGTTGTTTCTCCATAAAGCGAAAAATTACAATAATCTCTTAACAAATATAATGAATCTTCTGAAGATTCTAGTAAATACAAGACCCATTAAAATATTGAAATGAATAATTTTAGTATGTTGAGTGGAAAAAATCTAATGAGATAAGATAATGGTAATGAGTAAAAGAAAAAATTTAATTTCTAACAAGAAATTAATTCTCTGTTCTTTAAAAATATAAAATCAAAATCAAAAAGCAAACAAGGTGTGTTGAATAAACTTATTTGTTGCATAAAACCTAAAAAAAAGTTTAAAAACTACAAAAGGAGTTTAACATTTTTTGAAAATCTTTAGTTAAACTAAACATAAAAATAGAATAGAATTTAATTTAAAATATTTAAATTTGCTTCAGCAATTAAGCAAAGGCACTTAAAGAAAAGTCTAAATGATGTAGACACTGGTAATTTATAGCTAATTAGTGATTTAAGTTACTATTAACAAAATTATAATTAAGTATCATTTAAGGCTTATAAAAATTCTTTTCTAAGGGCTTTTATTATAAAATATCAACAGATTAAATCATTAATAATTGATAGTTTTAAAGAAGAAGTTATTCCTATCAAAATTTTTATGCCAACAAGCTCAGCAATTGTTTTATGGGATTTGCTTTAGATTACAATGACATATTTATTTTTGTTCCTTTACTCGATTGAAGTGTTTTTTGCTTAAAATGAGACAACAAACTTGTTTATGGTTACCTTTTTTGAAATAATATTATCAATAACTTTAATTGATATTTTAAAAAAATTTAATACTTCATACTTTGAGAAAGATTAAATTATTTAAATAAGGTCAAAGATTATATTTAAATATATTACCTCAAGTATCTTTATAACCGATGTAATAAGTCTTTCCACCATCCTTTTTAAGTTAAAATATAGAAATAAAGAAATTTCATATAATCCAAACAATAGCCTCTATTTGTATCTAGAAAATTTTTTAATCTTTTTACTCCTTAACAGGGCTTTAAAATAGAAAAAATTATTGCAAAGCATTATTACATTAGAACAAAGTCAAAAGCATTTATTTTGGCTTTTTTCGTAAGTCTTAAATGTAGTCACAGTTACTCACATAGGTAAATAACTAAAATTTTAGCAGTAATTATATTATTTTATTAAATTTTTCATTATTTGTAAAAAGTAAGTATAGCATTCTACATGTTAGGAATCTATGAAGATTCAAACAACTTTTAAGTCTCTTGGTTATAAAAATATGGAATTACGAATTTAGAATATTATGATAGATATATTTATTCTATTTACTGGGCAGTAACAACAATGACAACAGGTAATTAATTCATTAATTTCATACAAAAATATTTTATAAATAATTAAAATTGTTTATTTAAAAACGATATCAAAATATTCTTTAAATAATCCAAATCTTAAATAATTTTTCCATAAGTCTTAAAAATAAATTTTAAACATATTTACTTTTTCATAAACTTTTTAAACGTAATTTAAATGATGAAAAAGTCTCTAAATTATTAAAAAAACAACAAAAAATTTTAACTAATTAATTAATTGATCATTAGTATTTGAAGTGTTATCTATTAATTAAAAAGTTGGTTATGGTGATATTACAGCAACAAACTCTTCAGAAGCATTGTTTATTTCTATAGCCCTGATTGTTTTCAGCTGTGTATATGCTTATTCTATAAATAATATTGGTTTTATCCTTTAAGAAATAGAAAGATCATCAAAAAAGTTGAATGAGAATATTTCTATTATATAAAGGTATATATTTAAATAAAACCAAATAAAATTATATTAAATAATTATTTTTTTTTTTAATTAATCATTTTAATTAAAACTTGTTTAATTTTAATTATTTTAAATTAAGATATAAAAATAAACAGATGACGAATTAACTATTTTTTTCATAAGTTTATTATTATTGTTGAATTTAAAAAAAATGAATAAATTTTTAAAATCTTTTGAATGTTTAAAAAAATCTTTAATTTGTTTTAATAAAAATTGTAAAAATTAATTAATGTGTTTAAATAGATATTTAAATAGAAAGAATGTGGATATTTAGCTGAAAACTAGAGTAAGATTCTATCTCAGTTTTTTAGAATAAGAATCAAAAAATAGAGATAAGTAGGCTGAGGATAAGATTATAGGTACATTATCTAACTAGCTTAGAGAAGAAATCACCTAATAGATAAATTCAAAAATTCTGCAAGATTAAAATATTTTTAAAAATAATTTTTCCCATAAAATTAATAAGAGTATCGTTTTTATTATGGAAGAAGTGCTAGTTACTCCAAATGAAATAATATTTCAAGAAAACGATACGAATGATTAATCAATTTATTTTATCTAAAACGGAATAGTTGAAATATACTCAGATTGCTATAGATAAGACAAAGAAACTTCTTGTAAAGTATATTAGACAATTACATAAAACTAGTTTTTTGGTGAAATTTCCTTCTTTTCTGGTTTAGCAAGAAGTGCTTCTGCAAGAAGTGTGAATCTCACTACTTTATATAGAATAAAAAGAGATAGATTTATTGATTTAGTAAAAACTAGTGAATATGATTTTGAGAGATTTAAAATGATATAAGAAAAAATAGCTATCCATGGAAATTTAAGCTGCCTATATTTAAAGTGTTACTCATGTAAAAAAATAGGTCATTTAGCTTCTAATTGCCCTGTAACTCATCCATTTTTTGACAAGTAATTCATATTCTTGAAAAATAATTTTTCTGAGATTTAAGAAAGACAACCAAACTATTTAAGAGCAGAAAAAACAAAATAACTGAAACCCATGTAATGTTTTATTTTTTTTATTTGCTTAGTGAAGCCTATTTTTTATATATTTTTTAATTATCATTTTTATTAATTTCAATTAGATATCTTAATTAAATTTTCAAAAATTAATTCAGATAGATAATTCTATCTTTATTTTTTAAACATTTACTAAATTTTTATTTTAAAAAAATAAATATTCAAATGAATATTGAAATACTAAATAAAAAATATTTATTTTGAATAATTTATTAAAATAACTTTTTTTAATGAATATTTAATAGAAAATTAGTAAAAATATGAAACAAATTTTTAATTTAAATAATTATCTATATTCATGATATTTTACTTAATATTAATAGTTCATATGTATTTTCTAATTATAATTAAAACTAAATTTAATAATTTTTTTAATGAATTAAAAAATTAATTAGAATTTAAGCTAAAAAGAATATCCAAATTTGTAAAAAATTAAAAGATTTATGTAGAAATCTCAATAGTAGAACATAATTTCTCTACAATATTACTTCTGATGAAGATGAAGGATTAACTTTTGATACTGACAGCTTACTATCTTAGGATGCTTAATCTAGTAAATTTGGGTAAGAAATAAAAAGTTTTGCAAAATAAACAACAGATTTATCTTAAAAGATAGAAAATAAACAAATACAAAAACTCATTAAATCTAATTAAGATGAAATAAGTATAATAGAAAAACAAATAGGCTTAATTAAATAGAATTCGGCTTTGAATGATTAAGTTTCTAACAATTGTGCTAATAATTATGATTTATAATAAATTAATAATAACTTTAACATATCTCCTGATACACAGTATTTTTCTAAGGTTGAATAAATAGTTTCTGTTTTAAAAAAGCAAAATTAGCTGTATAATAGTCTAGCTAATGAAAATGCTAAGGAGAATAACTAAAAATAAGGTTAATTTATTAAATCAAGAAGTGATTTTAAAAATTATTTGAATTCAAAATAAGTCAATTTTAATAAATAAAATACTTAAAATTCAAATTAAGATCCAAAAAATTAAATTTTCTTTTAGAAGAAAATATCGAAAGAGTTACTAGATGATTAGGATGTTTTTTTTCTATCTCCATAAATCATAAAGGTTTAATCCAATATATAATAAAATAATAAAAAAGAATAACCTTCTTTGTCTGCAACAAGCTTCAAAATATTTGAGTAGCAAATATAATAGCAAGAAAAAGGAGAAGAAAACCCATCTAAAAATTAATTAAACAGAATTAAATCAAGCGAATACAAGGGTAATAGATCTTTAACTAAATTAAGCTCAAGTAAGTAAACAAATTTGTAATTTAAAAATTAGACAAATTAGTTAACGTAAGAATTTGCTTCCGAAAAAATGAGAAACAGTTAAAAAACCAGTAATAACTTGATTAGATCTCATGACTATTCTTAATATTCAAAGTTTTATTCTTAATAAGATTTTTTTGAGTAGATTTAAATGTATGATTTTGAGAGAGTAAAAATATACAAAAAATTTTTTCCTCATAATAATATTGATAGAGTAATAACAACTTTGAAAAAAATTTAGACTTAATAAAAAAAAGAAAGATTTAAAAAAAACTTAGAAAGAAGAAGATAAATTATATTTGCTTTAGACCATATTTAAAACAGGTTAATTTGTGAAACGCCTTCTAAAAACAATGTACGCTAAAAAAAAAAGGAGCTTACTTCGTTATCATATGGAGTTACTTTAAAGTAAAAAGAATAGCTAAAATAAGTAGTCTGATTTTTTTTGTTTTTAATTTATTCATTAAATTAAATAAATAGTTAATTATAAATTTTTAAAAAAACATAATTATTTAATTATATATTTATATATTAGTGCTTCAAAGCTAAGTCATATCTAATCTAAAAAACTTTTTCAAAACATAATTAATTTTTTATATTTTGAAAATTTTTACTATTATTTAAAGTTTATACGAATTCTGTTTTTTTGTTTTTTGTGAAATTATTAAATGAAATTGAAGAAATTTTTTGATAGAGTTAATGAAAATAAAAAATAAAAAAATACTCGATATAAACTTATTTAAAAATTGAAACATAAGTTTTTTGAAAATATTTTATAATTTTAATTGAAACCTAACTCTTTTTGATAAAGTTTAATTACTTTAACAAATGTAATTTAAGTTAAATTAGATAAAATATATAATTTAAGAGGTAAGTGTACAATTAAAAAAAATCAAATCGTTCAATCTTGATCAGAATCACTTTCTTCACTTTCCCTTTCTTCAGTTGGATTGTAAGAAGTTTCGCTTTTAATATTTCTAGTCATAGGAGTTGTTCTCTATTCATAGTGAGGAGAACTCATGTATTAAGGTGATTGTTAGGATCCCATATAAGCTGACTTAGATCTATCAAGTGGACTAGATGAACTAGCATGAGGATTTTGATAACTTGGGGAATTATATCTAATTTATATTTCATTTTTTATTAATAATTAAATTAAAATTTATTGTATTTTTTTTATTTTTATACCTCACTTGTGAAGGTGAAGTGTAAGAGGGAGAGTGAGCTCCACTAAGACTACTGCTTTTATATTAAGGTGAGCTTGCATAAGGACTAGCGTTTGCAGGGCTTGTTGAACCAGCTGGAGTGTGGCTTGGAGGTGAGTAGTCTTTATGATATTAGTATTAAAAATTAAAATTTTAATTTATATTTTTATGGTTTTAAAATTTATTTTTCAAGATTAAATTAATTCTTTCCTGATTTAAAGTTGTAAAAAATGGAAAAAAATTACTTGGAGAAGGAACAAATGGAGAATTATTGCCTGTCTGAGGACTATATTAAGAACTTCTGGTTTGGTTATAGGTGTTAGAGTAAGAGATAGGAGTTGACATATTGTATCCTAATTTATAAATTAAAAATTATGCTGTTGATTGAAAACAAAATTATTTTACCAGGAGAGTTTAGGTAGGGAGTGGTTGGAGTGAAAGATCCAGCATGTTATACTGTTCTAATAGAATTAGGATAAGCAGAAACGAGACCGGGACCAGGAGTTTGGAAATGAGAAGGAGTATTTTCGTAACGAGAGGATTCGTTTTCTGAATAATCTTCCATCTCTAATGTCTATTCAACCTATCTCTTTGTTTTAAATTCACCAACCTTATTCAAGTCGACTAATAAGTCGAAGCAACCAGTACCAATATCACAATTTTGACCAAAGATAATATTTTCAGTAACACCTTTCAACTTTAAAATATGAAAATAATAATTTAAAAATATTTCTTGATTAATTAATTAATTACATCATCCTTTTCAAAGAAAATGGCAGCTGTGTTGAGAATATCTACTGTCTCTTCAAAGGAAGATTTTCTGAGGCAAGATAAACCAGGAATACGATTGATACCGTTTCTATTAATAGGAGTCAAACGACCTCTTACAGTCATCCACTCAGCCAAAATAGCTAAATGACGATAGTTGATGTAAATACCATAAGGTTCAATGACGACTCTAATTTAATTAACAATAGATCTTCTACCTGCTTCGATACCAAGAATGGTAATGATTTCTTAGATATCGTTAGAATAAGTTCTAGTAGCATCTACTTTATCAACCTTCAATACTTCTTTGAGATTTGAACCAGAAGTATTGAAAATATGTTCTTAAGGTTTTCTCTCTGTGAAGAAAGCTGCACCTGGTTTGGGGGCTTCACATATACATTCATTTTCAACCCAAGGTCTGAATTCCTTCTTTTGGCTATTAAATATAAAATAAATAATTAATTGATAGTTATGTGTTTGTTTGTTTATTTATTTATTTTTAACATAATTAAATAAAAGAGATAGAAAAAAAATATAAAATATTACGTAGGATAAACTTTTTGGATTTTCTAAATACCTCCTATGTATGCATCCTTGAATTCGGATTCAAAGAGAAGGAGAGAAGAATAAGCGTTCATTTAAGAATCTGGATTTTATTATCCTTAACCTAATTGGGTAGAGTCAAATTTAACATGAATTTGTCCTTTTTCAAATTATTTCTTTTCAACTATGAGGTTACCCCACTTTTTAGAGTCATCAGCAATTTTTCTAATTTTTGCATTCAAGAGTTCAAAAGTATCAATTGTTGTCTTTTAAGTATCAAAATAAATAATGAGGACAATAGGATCTTCGAGATCATCAGAAATATTATCATCATCGAAAATGTTATCTTGTTATTAAAAGTCTTCATCATCTTTAGATTTATAAACAATTCTGGTTTGATTAATGTAGTAAGAAATAGTTTAGTATTCAATCTCTTGTTTAAGTCTTAAAATTTCCTATCTTTCCTACGAAACAATTTCGTCATATTCTCTCTTAAAGCTTTCTGCATCATAGTTGCTCATCATATCTTTCCTGAAAATTTTTTTTCTTAAACCATTTTCAAAGAAGACAGTCATTTCTGGTGTCTTTACATTTTTAGAAGCATCTAATATTTCCTAAAGACGAGGGACACCAAGCGTAACGTTACGATCTGACACACCTGCAAAGTGGAAAGTATTCAAAGTCATTTATGTTGTGGGTTCACCTACAGATTAAGCTGAAATAGCACCAATGGTTTCACCTTTAATAAAATTAAACCAACTCATAAGAAACAGAATAAAAAAGCATAAAATGAAATTAACAAATAAAAATTTTCTTGCCAATTAATTTTAAAAATATATTTACCTGGGTGAGAAATGGCTTTTTTAAATTTATCAAAAATTTCCTTTGTGAGTTTATCAAATACTTCCATTGAAAGCTTATGCCTTAATACTATCTTTTTGGAACCAAGATGGAGACGGATATGAGCCTTGAACAAAGCCAAAGATTCATACTCCATACCTCTTTTAACTGCATAGTCATCAAGATTCTTAAATAATTCTAAGAGACTCTTATAAACTTAAATAGGATTAGTCTTACATTAATCTCTAGTATAAGTTTTATTCTTTTAAGACATTTCAATTTTAGCAGATTCAATCATTCTACCAATGTTGACTGGCAAGTTAATATCAAGTTTGCCTTCTTATGCGTAGAAGTAGAAATTCTTTCTAAACAGGTTTCTAGCTTCGATGAGTTCTTCGTACTCTTATTCTAAGATAAATTTAGGATCTTCTCCTTCGTTTCTTTCGTTAATCATACGCATAAATTCTTCCTTGATTGCAATTAAAACATCTCTACTGATTTCTTTGCTAATTTGATTTTCCATCTAGTCCAATTTTGTATATTGGAATAACCAGTCGTCGCTTTTATTTGCTTTGACAAATCTGTATTCCTTTTGGAAATCTTCTTCCTTATAATCAACTTCTCCGATCTTTTAGGTTTCGATGAATTCACCTGCCAATGAATCTTCACCATAGCATGTTTAAATAATCATACCCTAACTATCTCTAACTGTACCATCATAACGTACGATGACATCTTCAAGAGCCTTGACAAGCTTTCTTTAAATATAACCAGTTCTACTTGTCTTGACTGCAGTATCAGAAAGACCTTCTCTACCACCCATTGTGTGGAAGAAGAATTCGTAGGGCTTTAAACCTGTATATATTTAAAACAATTATTACATTTATTTTTTAATATTTATTTACCTATGTAGAAATTGTTAACGACGAAACCTCTTGCAATAATACCATTATCATCTTTGCAGAAATGAGGAAGAGTTCTTCTTGAAAAACCATTCCTGATTCTAGCACCTTCAATATTTTGTTAACCTACAAGACCCATGACTTAGGCTAAGTTAGTAGCTTTACCTTTTGAACCTGACCACACCATCTTGTTGAATTAGTTGTACCTATTTTAGATTTTTTAGAGTTACATTTTTAAAAGTAAATAAATAAATATACTTGAATTTAATTGTTTCTTCTGCTTTCTTTTCGGATTCTTGTCTGAGTTCATTCAAGATGGAGTTAACTTGAACTTCGAAAGAATCAAAAATCTTCTTACCAGCCTTGTGCATATTATTTTAATCAATATAAGCTGCATCTTAGAAATCTAATTCAATTTTATCATATTTTTCAAAGGCTTTCTTTCTAATTTTTTCAATTTCTTCTGAACATTTTTCACTAGGCACGATATCAGCACAACTGATTGTGTGACCAAACATAATAAGCCAGTTATTAACTACCCTCTAACATCTAGTCATGAAATTTTTAGTTTCTTCATGACCAATATCTAACCAAATCAAATGGACTAAACCACCAGGACCATCACCAACAATAGCCTTATTCATATAGCCTTAAATTAGTTCACCTTTGTAGATGTAAATAGATCTGTTTATTAAATTAATCGTTTATGTAAAATATAAATAAGATAGATGTAAATTAAAATAAAATTTAACTAATTATTACTCATCCTATTTATGGAACCACTTGTCATCTTCCTTGTCACCTTTGAATCTGGTCATAGTCATTTATTCAGGAATGACTAAAGACATAATTTATTTACCAGTCCATAAAGGTTCAGGTTTAAGAATAGCAGGCATGGGTAGGTCTCCTTCCCAATTGTCAATCCACATAACTAAATTCATAACTTATTCTCTTGTTAAAAACTTATCTCTTAAAGTAAACATAGCTACACCTAATAATGAATCTTGCACCAAACCCATAACTGGTTTGTTAGCCTTGGGAGTGACAATTTATCTAGGAACATGGCAAATATAACCAAGTTCAACACCTTTATATTTAAATTAACTTTTTAAAAAGATATTTTCAATTCAATCATATTTACGAGTTTCATAAGATTATGGCACATGCATATTCATTTCATCACCGTCAAAATCTGCATTATAAGGGGTTGTGACTGATAAGTTAAGACGGAAAGTACTGTAAGGAAGAATTCTAACTCTATGTCCCATCATACTCATTTTATGGAGAGAGGGCTAACGGTTAAATAGCACATAATCACCATTCTATAAGGCTCTTTCAATAATAACACCTATTTTTATTTATGAACAATAACTATAATCTAAAAAGAATGAAATTAATAATATTTACCATCATTAACGTGCATGTCAAAATTATCATCAGCTTATCTATCACCACTGCAAATAATAGCATCGTAAGCTTCATAAATCTATTTTTCACGATTAGGTTTCATAATACTTTTAATTTTGCCTTACTTCCATAATTCACGAATTCTGTTTATATTTTGTTAGTTAACTATTTCAGGAACAGTCAAACTGTCAGCAATACTTCTAGGAACACCTAATTCATCCAACCATAAATTTGCATCTGGGGAAATAACAGATCTTGCAGAAAAATCTACTCTTTTACCCATTAAATTTTATCTAAATCTACCTTCTTTTCCTTTTAATCTCTAAGAAAAACTTTTAACAACCTTTGATTTAATTTTAAGTGCTTCTAATCTTGGTTTATCGTTATCCATCATTCTGGCAACAACACTCTAGATTTACTCAACCTTTTAAACAAAAAATCAAAATTAACTTCATAATCTAAAAACAATTTATATCATCATAAAATATGTTCGCTTAGCATTTAAATATTTTATTTTATAAAGCTTTATATTTTTAAAGATATTCTTGCTCTTTTTAAATATTAATTAATATTATCTATCTAAAATTTTAATAAATTTTTGCTAAACTATATACTGAGATTTTTTATTTTTTAAAACAAATATAAATTATTAAAAAAATGTTTTATTTACCAGCTTTCTGTTATCAGAATTATCTTTAATTTATGCATTTAGCTTCAATACTTCTTCATAGCATTTAGTGAGTTCATCTTGACAGGTCATATTAGATGACATTTCAATAGAAGGGCGAACTTAGGGTGGAGGTACAAGCAACTTTGTTAAGATAAGATTAGTTGGCTACAAGAAATCGTCATCATGTTTTCTTTATCCTTTTAATATAAAAAATATTTCACTTACATATAAAAGAAGTATTCAAATATAATCATCAATAAATATGATTGTATTTTAAAACTCTCATTTGGTTTTTGATTACAAAGTATTAACTAAAAATCTTAATACCTTTGTAAGCTAATAACTTTTTGGAGTCAGCATATCTAATCTTCTTTAAAATTTCTAATGCTTATTCTGCACTCAGATCATACTCAATAGCATCCTTATCACTTTACTTTTCAGCTACTTTAAGATTTAAGAACTTCACTACACTGACTTTAACAAATAAATATGAGTTGCACTTATCGTTTTGGCATTTGGATTATTTTCCAAGGATTTTATACAATTCATTAAGTCTTCTCTTAGGCTAAGAAATATTCATAACTTCTAAATACTTTTCAAGTTTAGCAAATTCTGTTTTACTTGCAGGTTTACCACTCTCATTTCTCTATTGTTTAATATTGAATATTCTTTATAAATAGAAATTAAATGATTTATTTTTCTCTTTATGTTGAAGCTGTTTTCTCTCTAAAAAACAAACACAATTAAATTAAAATTGAGTTGTGTCTAATTTATTTTATAAATGCTTCCTTTTTTCATGCAATTTGTAATTTCGATGTTATGAGTTAAGTTTTTTTTAAAGGCGGTAGAATTGAATTCATAAATTATACAATCAAAGGTAATTTTAGCAAAATTGATTTCATTTTAGGGAGAAATACAGCCGAATTGTAAGAAAAAAATAATGTATTGCTATAATAATTCACCTTAATAGGGGGCTCTCTTACAGCACCACATTTGTGACAGACGCAGAGAAGAATTTGCTTGACTGTGTTTATGAAATTGATATGATATATAGGCCTTCTAAGATTGATGTAACCAAAATGACCAGGACATTCATTCTTTTAATTACAAGTTTTGCATGCATCCTTAGAGGTAGTACCTAATCTTTTATCGTTTATAAAGCCTTCATCTTCTTTATTACCATTTTCAAAATTTTTAATTTCACAAACGCACCAGCTTTCCTATTTTATTTTATGAAATAATTTAATGATTGCTCTTTGAACCGCTAAGAATAAGCAAACTCCAATTTATTTAAATAGACTTATTATTTAATTATGCTAAATCTTGAAACATTCATTTTATGCTTATTACAATCAAATAGTAAAACAATAGCTATAAAAAATTTATATCCATTTTTAAAAAGTATATTCTAAGATTTGAAATATGCATTAAATTTTAAAAATTAATATTCCCTCTAATGTAAATCTTAATATTTGAAGTCCATTTAAATAATAAATTCTAATCTTGCATAAAAAAATAATTTTATAGAATGTATATGTACTATTTCCTTTTCAGAGAGAATAGAGAAATGGACGCCATTAACTTTGGCTGTCTCCATCTAGGAGTAAGCATACTTTTGTCCAGACTATTTCATTTCTTGATTTTTTTTTGCTTTTTAATATCAATAAAATGCAATAAATCTGATTTATTAATTATATCAATTGCTTTGTTTAATTATTAGCTGTAAAAAGATTTATTTTTTTAATGTATCTAACTAAATAAATACACTTTTTAATTAATTAATTTCTTCCTTTTCGAAAACAGTCTATTCAATTACTTAGTAAATCATCTTCCCTAGACACAACCAAATAAAGTATTATATCTATCAGACTGTTTTTAACTTAATTTTTTAATAAATATATTATTTATTTTACTAATTAAAATTTTATGAAAATCATTTTATTCTATTTTATAGTGCTTTTAACAAAAACATCAATAAATTGTTTATATCTATTTTATTTTTCATTCATAACAATGCAATTTGTTTAAAGTCCGCCAAATTATTAAAAACAAATTTAGCTAAACATTCAAATTTTCATGAGCAATTTCAAATTAAAAATCTAGCTAACTAAAAAATCACCAAATAAATATTAAGTCAAAAATTATACAAAAGTGATAATTTGAAATATTATTTGATGAAAAGGAATTTGGTTTAAAATTAATTTAAATTTATAAATTTATTTAAATATTTTAATTATATTTTGAATAAAATAATTATAAAAATATATTATTTATATTATTATATATATTTTAAATTTTTTAATTATCATTTAAATATTTTGAAAATAAGTTTGATTTTTTGTAAAAATAAAATAATTCTTAATTTAATATTGACTAAATTCATTTAAAATAAATATATTTGAACAACTCAGTTTTTTCATTTAAATATAATGAATAATGTTGATTGATTGATATTTGGTTTTAAATAAATTTTTCAACAGTTAATGATTTACTTAATTATGTTTACTATTTTAAGAAAATGGAATAAAAATAAATCAATAAATTTTGAAAATGACATAAAAATATAATATAAGCTGAATTAATTAAGGATTGTAAAAATCTATTTATAAATAAGTATAATTAGTAATTTGGGTTTAAGTAATTTAACTAGAGTTTTTGTTGATATCAGTTTTATACATTAAAATTTTAGTTTTATGAAGTCATTCTAGCAATAGAATAATCTTATACTTTGTTTCTCTAGATTGTAAATAATATACATAATTAATTTTTAATAGTAATTAGTTCAATTATTACAAAAATAACATAGAAGAAGACTGAACTATTAATTAACATACTTCTTTTGTTTGTTAATATTATTGATAATTATTAATCACAAATATTCTTTGCTTTGTTTGCATTTAAAATAAGTTTTCAAAGAGATAGTTTGCTAAGGAAATATTTATAACTAAATAGCAACTCACTAAAATCAACATGGCATCATAACCAATTTAAGGAAACATATTTGAACCCAACTAAGATAATTAGAAGGGGTATTCTTATGATGACGATTACTATGAAGAATAAAATAATGTCTTTGACAATGCAAGCTAATCATCTGATAATGTAAGATGCACAATTTTATAAATAAGGCTGTTAGATTTTGCTTGGATTTTACATAGAAAATCTGCAAAGATAATTAATTTATTTTGTTTAAACTAGGAAGTTCAATATGACTATTATTATGGCGATAGCGATTAAGATGAAGCAGAGGTTTAAGAAATAAGTTAAATTCCTGCCCAAACCGAATTAAATCGTAAAACAACAACGCAGTTAGATGAAGAAGCAACAAGAATCAATAAAGCATTTAATAAAGACAAAAAAAAATATTTCAGGAACTACATAAAGATGCTAGTAAAATTATTTTGAATAAATAAATTATGAGAAATATTGCAAAAAAAAATTTAATCAGCTATAAATCTAATTATTTTAAGGCTTGTCTTATATTTCATTGCTTGCTACTTATATAATCAACAAGGAATAGATAGAATAATACTATCAAATATGTCAACAAAATTTATTGATAATCTTTATTTTATAAAATATACAGGTTTCAAAACAAAAAAAAAGATTTGAGTCAGATGAATTCTCCCTCGATTTAACATGTAGGCATTATTTATTAAGTTTATAAAATAAGTTAAAAAGCACTACTTTAAATAACTTCAAAGCAAACTTACTTAATGATAGTGAGAAAAATATTTAAAATTTCAATTTAGCAAAATAATTTGTTACTATTTAAATAAATATAAAGATGATTTTAGTAAAATGAGCATTATTGTTTATATTTATACAAATAGATATAACATCAAAGATTATAGCTATGGGGTTTCCTGCAGACAAATTGGAGAGTCTTTACAGAAATGATCGTAAAGAAGTGAAAAAGTATAGAATATTTCATTTACATTAATTTATTTTATAAAAGCAAAAAATACTGGCACTTTTATGAATTTATTAATGAATGATTATTTTTCCATATAAAAGCTAAAACTTTATACATCAAATTAACAGGCTTTGAAAGAGATAAATCCATTCAAATTCATTGAAAAAAATTTTTTTTTTCCTAAATACTTTGATAAAAAGTCGATAAAATATTGCAAAATTAAATTTTTGTGGTAATAACTATTTTAATAGAAAAGCAAATTATGTTCGGTAATCTAAGAAATTTTAAGAATTATTATAAAATTTGTTTTTTTATTCTTTTTAGTCCTACGTCTATTCATAATTTTTATCAAAATTTCCAATTTTGATTTTTTATCAATTTTACCCAGTTCTATTATTATTCTAGCCTTGTTACTCTTTCTAAATTAAGTACAACCATAAAAATTTTATGCCAAAATACTTGGTAGAAAAATATAATTTTAAAAGACTTTCTCTTAATATTTTTTATAATCCTAATATAACCAAACCAAGCATAATTATTTTAAATATAAATCTAATTTAACTAATGAATCAACTAATTATTTAGTGTATGCTGAATATAAAAGAATTAAGAGCATGATGATTGAATATATTTATTAGATTTTAATTAAAATTTTTTACTGATTAACTTCTTTATTTTTACTGATAAATTAAGAAAGAAAAATAGATAAATATTATTGTTACTTTTATTATTTAGATAAACCTCAAATTAAAAATTAAAAACATATTTTGAATATTTTTTTCAAGATTATGTTATGTTTACTTTTTTTATTTATTAATAATCTGCAAAAAATTAATAAATACAAGTAATTTTTTTAGATAACTCTATAAATTGAATAAATTTATCAATAAATAAGATAATTTAATTATTTTAATTAACAGCAATAATAATTATAATAAAGAGTAATATAGCTAATAATATAATATTTATTGATTAATTTTCTTTTTTTTAAAATCAGATAAGTTAGAAAGACTTTTAAATTACTATAATTAATTCATTTTTTTAAATTATTTTAGCTTCTTCAAAAAATAGCATCAAGATAGTTACAAGATATATAATTTATGTTCGGAAAGAGAATACAATAAAGAAGAATTTTAAAATTTTGCTCATTATCCTTTTGAAGATCATTAAGCACCAGAGTTTTAACTGATATACAACTTTTGCAAAGACCTGTTTAAATTTATTTATGAAGAGGGTAATGGCGAGAATATTGCTGCAGTTCATTGCAAAGCAGGAAAAGGTAGAACTGGAGTGATGATATGTTGTTTCTTAATGTTCTCAGGAGTTTATGAAAAAGCTATAGATTCTTTACGTTACTATGGCATAATGAGAACGAAAAATAAAAAGGTAAAAAACACCCAAAATTAATTTTAACAAAAAAAAACATTAATTATTTTAAATAAATTCATAAAAGGGAGTAACTATTCCAAGCTAAATAAGATATGTATAGTACTTCGAAAAAGCGCTATAATGCAGATATAACTTAGAAAATTTTCCTAGAATCAACCTCAAATTACTAAAGATAAAACTAGTCACAATTCCTAATTTTAATTTCTTTGGTGGTTGCGGTAAAAATTATTAAAAACTTAAAAACATTTATTTAATGATCTTAAAAAATATAATAGAGCCATTCTTTACAATTACTTACTTTTAAGATAATAAGGAAAAAACAGAATACAATTCGCTAGTAAATTATTTAATTTTTTTATATTTTCACTTAAAAATATTTTTTTTTAAACAAAGGACAACTTTAAATTATAAAAATACCATAAAGAGCCATATATAGAATTTGTTTTAGATGAATATGAAGTTAAAGGCGATGTTTAAATTCAATTCTTTAATAAATCTCTCCTTAAAAAGTGATTACTTTTCACATAAAATATAAATTAATTTTTAATTCATTTAAAAAGGAAAGAAAAAATGTTTTAATTTTGGTTTAACTGTGCTTTCTTTGAGCCAAATGGAGTACTAGTCCTTGATAAAAATTAGCTAGATTCTGCATGCAAGGTAGAAATAATATATTTTATTTTTTACACTCTCTTATATGATTATAAATTTTTTAGGATAAAAAGCACAAATAATTTAGCGAAGCATTCCATGTAGAAGTACACGCTTTAAGACCAAATTAATAATAGGAAATATAAATTATGAGTGAAGAAAACGGATATTTATAAGTAAATAAAAGAAAAAAAGAAGAATATGAAAGTAGAATGAAGATGAAACAGGGTGCTTCAACTTTCAATCAATAAAATATCCCATAAAATTTAGAAATTGATAAAATAAATATATTTTAGTTACAGAAGAACTAAAAAAATTGAAGTTTTCATTTGAAAATATTTCAAGAAAGTAATTTACTCAAAATAAATAGTAATAAAAGATAAGCTCTTAGAATTAAAATAAATCAAAAACTTAATTAGAAATTATGAACTTCTCCTTACCATCTTTAATTAGGGAGTTCATATAATGTAATAAATTTCCATTATTGAATTTTAAAACCATAAATAATAATCTTTGTTTATTAAAATTATTAAAAAAATAATTTCAAAGGAATTCAAATATAAGAAGCAAGCATTCATTAGATGATTATTCTTAATTGAATTTCGTTTATAAATGTTTAATTTACAAAAAATTATTTCAAATTTTGACAAAATTATAAAAAAATATATTTAAATTAAATTGAATTATATTTTTAGAAGATTTTAACATATTAAAATAAAAACTAGAGTTAAAATCTCTTTATATAAAATAAAAAATCATTTGTATATTTGTATTTAAAAAAAGCTGTTTTGTAACTTTTTTAAAATTAAATAAATTTTGTTGAATTAATCATTTTTATAGATAATTTAACATCATCAATTTTTCAATTAAAATTATTGTATTAAGTCCAATTAAAAAATGTCTTAATTAAAACTAAATGACTATATATTTCACATAAATGAGTTAATAACAAATTTTTAATTTGTAAATATCTATATGAGAAATTTCAGTAGAAGCTGAAATATTAAATATATAAATAAATATCTTTCTTGAGTTGTTATTAATAATGAGTATGCATATTTGATTCAATTATTTACTTAGCTAATTAAATTTCCTACAAATCTTATTTTTATTAATTTAATTAGATTTTAAATAGGATTTAATAAATATTTTATTAAATTTTAAAAATTCTTCTCAAGAAATCTCTTAATAATGTTAATAAAAAAATTTTTTTTTTAATTTTATGCTGAATTCAAAAATATAAAAATATACAGTACTTCTTAATCAAATATTTCTAACATTTAAATTTTTATTCTTACCATTTTTATGAGATTATTATGTTTTAAAGGTCATGAATATTTGTAAATCTTCAATCAATATTAACAAATTATATTTACATAAATACTATTAATTAATACTATTTAAATTTAAAAAATTTATTAAAATATAATCTATCTTAATTTTTTAAATATTAAGATTTAAACATAATATTTTTTGATTGATAATTGAATTAATGCACTACTTTTATAATATGTTTAAATTGCCTCACGCATGATTGCTTGTTGTAGTCCTTCTACATATTCATCATTATGAATCCATCTTAAAAATGAATGATCGCTTGCTATCATCAGCCATAGCTTAATCAATATTTTTTTTTAGGAATTTATAAAATATAAAAAACTGAATTATCTAATATAAAATTAATTTTAAATTGACAATTTTTATTTATTTTTATATAATCTTTTATTTTTTTATCAATAATAACTTATTTACTAACAGTAACCCTTCTTATTTAAAAGCAATTGGTTTATTTTTATTCAATTTGGAAGAGATATTTTTAATTGTTTAACAAACAAACCAATTATAATTACTTTATTAATAAATATTATTTGCGTTATTTAATTCTGGTGATTATTGATAATGTTATGTTATTAATCAATCAAATAAAGAGGATTACTAAATAATATTTCAATAGACTTAATTAAAAACAATAATAATTATCAATAAGATTTGAAGAGGACATCCATTTTTATAATAAATTTTTAAATTACCAAAATATTTGTCCTTAAAATGAACCAATTTACTATGTATGAGAATCCTCCTTCTGAAATAACTTGCAAAAGTTGGTGTATTTATTCTCTCAAAGAGTTGTAAGTAATATGTGGAGCTAATTAAAATATGTAATTACAAATTGCTTCGTTGACGAAAATGATGACTTATATCGTAGTTCTCCGATTTTGCAAGAAGCATCAGATAGATATTGATAATCTTTAGTTTGTGGTTAGCAGAAACGCATCAGCAATTTTAGGAACATCTTCTGGATTGAAGGTAGGCGATTAAATATCAATTCGAGACTTACTCTTTTGCTTAATGCTACCTAGTGGGAACGATGCAGCTCTATGCTTAGCTGAAAATATAGGATCTCTTCTATATAAAATGCAGAAAGGTATTGAAAAATAAGCTATAATTAATTACACTAAATATACTTTAGAGTTTTAATTTAATTCATTTTATTAAAAAAGATTCATTTTTTAGAATTTAAAAGGTAAGCTAGACTTACACTCAAATTTATTTAATTTATAATTAAGGTCTGGTTAAATCAGCTTATGTAATAAGAAATTTAAATATTCTGAATATATAAAATGAATCTACTGCAATTTAATCTTGCTCTGTAATGAGTTTTGTTAATGAAATGAATAATATGGCTTAAGAGTTAGGGTTGAATGAAACTAAATTTTCAAATCCTCATGGATTACATGATAAAGTAAATGTTTCTTCTGCGAAAGATATGGCAATTCTAACAAGAGAGATTATGAAGGAAGATAAATTTACTCTTTAGTTATGCCAAGCAAAAAGTTATTAATTTGAAGTTAAAAATTAAATTGACAATACATGTAGGTAAATTAATTTGGTTAATACAAATAAACTGCTAGAGAAGCCAGGTTATTTTGGAATGAAAACAGGTTATACAAATTCAGCTGGTGGCTGTTTGGCTTCATTGTTTAAATAATATGATAAAATTATGGCTTAAACAGTTGAGGTTATAATAGTTGTCCTAAAATCAGACTCTATGGAAAATAGGTTTGTTGATACTTAGTTATTAGTGGAATGGTATTTTAGATAACTGAATCATAAAATAAAAGAGAGATGCAAATTCTATGAATAATCATTTAAATAAATGGCATCCTTACCAAGTTGATAAAAATAACTTAAAAATATCAAATTTAAATATTTACATCAACGGATTTTTGTTCTAATGAATTTTTTTCTTTGAGGAAATAACTTTGAGATAAGACAAAAATAAGATAAATTAACAAATTAAAAATTGAAATAAAATTTAAATCAGTTGGCAAAAGACTAAAAATAAATATTTGCTAAAAAAAGTAGTAAATAAAATTCAAAATTTAGATAGATATTTATTACAAAATTATCAAAGAATGAAATTTAAAATTTTTGAACTTTAAAATACTTGTTTTAGTTTGATTTCATATTATTAAATTAAATGTGCTTCTTTTAATAAATACTTTCTTTATTTATATTTTAACATATCATTTAATTTGCGCCTGTTAGTTAAAACGAATGTGATATTATTTTTCTCAAACTAAATATTTAATATTTTTAATTTAAAAAAGAATGAAGATTTATCTGTAATCTCATAAAAATATTTTCAAGTATTTTCAACAAAATGTTAAATTCTATTACAAATATTTTAGATAGAATAAGCAGATTTAATTTTAAATTGGAAAATTCCTTAAAGTGCTGAGTGAAATAAAATTGTAACATTTATTTTTTATAATATTATTAGTAATTACTATAATCAATATATTTACCAAATAATGCTTTAATCTCAAGAAGCTTCTCTAGTAATTACATTATTCAAACACCTGAATTTAATTATAAAAAAAATATTTATATGTTACTTTAACTCTACTCATAAATTGAAATCCTTATATTAGTTTAATTATAAATCATTATAATAGATTTGCATCGTTTGGAAAAGAAAGCTTTGATTTAATTAAAGTTATTTGTCATTTCCTTTTGCTTACACTTTTAAAATTTAATAATGAGGGAATGGAAATCTTGTTTAAATCGAGAAAGTTACAAATTTCGCATAACTATTAATTTGATATAATTTTATGACATATAGGGTGAAAAGGTATTAATTAATCTGTATTAATAATTTGATTTATTCTTTACTGCTTAAAACCCTTTTTTCAATCAGTTGAAATTAATAGTTTTAATAGAAATACTTTTTAAAATAACTCATAAAATTGTTTTACTTATTTAATAAATTATATATAAATGTAAATATTAAAAATATTGTTCAATAAATTTTAACTATTATAAATGTATTTATTTTTGTTTAAAACTTTATCCTAAAAGACAAACTTAAAATTACAAAGGATAATTGTTTGTTTTTATTTTTAGATTATATTTTTGATGAAGTTAAATTACATTAAGAGGAGACGAATTGACTTAAAATTTATGAGCTAGGGAGATTTATCAATAAAATTAAAACAAGTTCGATTTTCGATTCAATCAAATTTAATTTTTTTTTTAGGCAAATTCAAAAAATTGGCAATTTGTTTTTCTAAATTTTAGAAATGTAAACTTACTTTTTTGTATTGAGTTTTGATTTTGTGTAACAAAAAATATTTAAAAAAGACTTAGTTTGATTATATAATAAAAAAACTTTAGAATTTTTTATCTCATACGACTAGCTAATTTGTTTGTTTGTTTATCTGTCTATCCGTCTGTTTGTTATTATTGATAAAAAAATAAGTATGCGTAATTTGTTTAAAAGGAATGTAGGGTTTATTATTTATAATATCTGAGTTCTAAAAATTAACCATAAAGGCATCTAATTTTTTTAGGAATCTCTAAATAAATTACTATCTGAAAAAGAAGTAGTAAAAAAAATAATTAAAAACAAATAAATAAATAGAAGGATTGATTTCACGCACTCTCTTTCTTTCTAATTAAATAATTAATCAATCAAAAAGCAATAGATTATAAAGGTATTTAATTGGATTGAATAGCAACCAAGTAAGCAAAGGCATGTCTTCTAGCGATATTAGGATATAAGAAGAAGAGAAATAAAACTATCAAGTTAGTTAGAGAGGTTATTCATCCGATTAAGCTGATAAGCTCTTCAAAAATCGAAAGAAGGCACAGTCAAGCGATGAGTCTGACTCTTGCTCTTCTGATGTATTTTATTAAAAAACAAGATTTATTTTGAGATAATAGCAGAAAAATATTGGTTATTTACAAAAAATTCAAACAATTCAATCTTGCTAAACAATCAATTATGAGCGAAATCTTATTGCCAATAATTTAAATTTAGGAAGAAATAGATGACTTTTATTATGGAGATAATTTCGATGAAATAAACGGTGGAGAGGGTGATTTTTTTGAAAGAAACTAGAATAATTAATAATTTCACCGCAAGACTACAAAAGAGTTGGATGCTGAGGCAGAAATGGTCAACAAAAAAGTAAACCAAACAGCTAAAGACAAGAATGAGAATGTGGACCAAAAGAAAAAGTTCTTTAAAAATTACATAAAACTTCTGGTAGACAATTTGATTTGATTTGATTGTTATGTTAATATAGTAGCTCATTCATTCATTTATTTAGCTCTATATACATTCTATATATAATTTTAAGTGATAAATTACTGTATCATAAATAAAAATTAGAAGCTAAAGTATTAAGTTTTAGATAAAATAAAATTAACCTGTTACAAAAAACATTTATCTGATAAAAAGTTAATGTCATTAATATTATTTAAAGGTATCAAAGCAGAAAAAGAGGTGGGAATCTAATGGTTTCTCGCTTGATTTAACATGTAATTTATATTTATAAACTTATTAACGCACATAAATTTGATAAGTAAAATTAAAGTTAGAAAAGGAGGGAGAACTTAAGCAAATAAATAAATAAATAAATAAAAGAAAATTTTAACAAGTTAATTAGCTTGCGTATCCCTCTTTTCCTTACTCATTCTGTTTTCCATAAATAATTTACTCGGAAATTTATGTTTTAAAAATAAAGCTTCAATATTGACAAGTTTAATTTCAAAATACTAAAATAGATATAACTCCGAGAATTATTGCAATGGGATTTCCTGCTGAAAATTATGAGCGATGGTATAGAAATTCTATGATTGACGTTTAAAAGTAATTTGAATAAAAATTCATTATATCAACAAAATTCAATCAAAATAAACTTTAATTGAATATTAAATTATTATTAGCTTACTCTTTCGAGGAGTAAACTAATTTTTATTTTGTCCAATAAATTATTAAATACTTTACTTCCCTTCTTGCAATATTTATTTATAGATTATCTTTTATTTAGATTAGTTAATTAATTAATTATTCTTTTTCTCTTTCAAATAAAATTACCTACTAAGTATTTAATAGATTGCAAAAAATTACAAAGAAGATATTTTTTTTTCTTTATTATTCAATATTTTTTATAGTAGAATAATATTTAAATATTCTAATTACATGTAAATTAATCCCTTTTATGTGTAATAAAAGCTTTTTCAATAAAATGCACACTAACCACTATAAAGTTTATAATCTTTGCTCTGAAAGAACATATGAGAAAACAAGATTTCCTGATGTATCATATTACCCTTTTGAGGATCATTAGGCTCCAGAATTTTCTTTAATATACCGCTTCTGCAAGGACTTGTTTTAGTATATTCATGCTGATAAAGAAGGCAAAAACACAGCAGGAGTCCATTGTAAAGCAGGTAAAGGTAGAACAGGAGTTATGATTTGTTGTTATCTAATGTATTCAGGTGAATATGAAAAAGCTATTGATGCTCTGCGCTACTATGGATTAATGAGAACAAATAACAAAAAGGTATTTTTAATAATTTATGTGAATTAAAATTTAGTTGTATATTAATTATTTAGGGAGTAACTATTCCAAGTTAAATAAGATATGTTCAATATTTTGAAAAAGCCTTACACAATAAGTGGAAATTGGATGATTTCCCATAGATATGTAAAAAGTTGATTAAGATAAGATTGATGACAATTCCTAACTTTAATTTGTTTGGAGGATGTGGTAATCTATTAACTACAAGAGGAATAATATTTATTTTATGATATTTTATAAAAAAACAGAACCATATTTCACAATTACTTACTCTAGATCAAAAAAAGAAAAAGTCGAATTCAATTCTCTGGTAAGCAAACTAACTCAAATCTTCTTTTAACGTTTTTTTAATTAATATTTTTTATATTTCTTGTTTAATTGCTTTAATAAAATATTATTTTAAAGGATAAATTCAAATTACAGAAGTATGAAAAAGAAGCTTATATAGAATATAATTTAGACGAATACGTAGTCTATGGGGATGTTCAAGTTTAATTTTATAATAGATCTTTATTCAAAAAGTAATTAATTGAATTAAATAAAATAATAACTTTGATTAATTATTTTATAGAAAGGAGAAAATGTTTTAATTTTGGTTCAATTGTGCCTTTTTTGAACCTAATGGGGTCATGGAAATCGAAAAGACTATGTTGGACACTGCATGCAAAGTATGTTTGAAATTAAATTGAGAATTTAAAGAACGTTTAACTTATTATATTTATTAAAATAGGATAAGAAAAATAAGAAATTTAGTAAAGAATTTCATGTTTAAGTTCATGCAATTCACCCATAGCAGGATACAAAAATCGAATTCTTGTAAACAAGCTATTTAGAATAAAACAGACACTTTATAGCTCAACTAAAATAATAGCAGTAATAAAAGAGTGCAATATAAAACTAATGATAAAGAAATAGTATAACCAAAATAGAATAAATTTTACATTAACGTAGTAGGCTCGTTAAACTATTTTACATACTTATTTCCTCATAAGATGTACATTCTATTTAAGTCGAGTTACTTTTATATTTTTCCTGGCTAAAAAAGCTATTCTTACAAAAAATAATAAACAAAAATATTTATTTCTGATGATATAAATTAGTAAATAAAATTGTCTTCTTTATTAAAATTAAATATTATTCTGTCAAATAAATGAATTAATTCTTCAAGAAAACATTGTTAAACATTATTGGAGGACGAGCTATTTAGAGAAATAATCAAGCTATATAAGATTATTGAATGCTAAAACTACAACAACAAGTGCATTTCAATTACTTTAATATATAATAAATATTTATATAATTTTAGAGTGGATTAATTACTATAACCCTAAGTATCTTACTTTTTTCTTTTAATTAGTAAAATGTATCATATGTAGTTATTTAGTTATATATTTTTATTATTATCATTATTAAATTAATATAATATAATTTATTTATTTATTTTTATTTTTTATCTTAGAAGTTCATTTAGTAGGAATAAATTATGTTTCAAAATTTTTTTTTTCATTATTTTCAACAGAATTTTTATTTAAACGAAATAAAATTTTCATGTGAGATTATTAATTTTAATTAATAATTTGGAATTATTTGAAAGATCATCATGAATTAGATCTTTAATATTTATAATTATAATTTTGAACAGAAAGCTATATCAATAATTTTTAGACAACTTATATAGAAATAAGAAGATATTAGGTATTTCAATATTGCTACTTTTATATTTTAGAAATTTGTATGAGAAAAACTTTTGTAGTGTTTAGATAAATTTATTTCGAAAACGCTTTAAATAGAATACAGTAGAATAATCAATGTAAATAAAAACTTTGCAAATAATTTGAAAAAAGGAATAAAGATAAATCATGAAAATTTAATATATTTATGATAGTTTTAGTTAAATGACAATTAACACGAATTCAATGCATCTTTGGCTGTATAGATTTATTTTCGCTGGCATGCGTGTCAATAAATAGGAAAAGAAATCCCATGAAAAAAAGAATTGCAAAATTTTATATTTTTTGTTTGTTTTTGTTAGTTTGCATAAATGCATGCATCTATATACTAGCTTGATAGATTATTTGATAGAGAGAGTGTGTGAGTTTATATATGTTTTTGTTAGTAATAAAAGAGAGAGAAGAAAAAGTGAATAATAAAATCAAGATATAAGAAGAGAAAAAATATTAATAATTAATCTTTGAATTATAAGAAGGTATATATTTAAAATAAGAAAAAGTAAATAGTAATTAGCAATTAGCAACCAATATTTTAAAGAAACAAAAAAAAAACAAAAACTAGGTATGAAAGAACGATTTTTAATCTTGTTTCTATTCATAGTAGTAACAGGGTTTATCTAGCAAGCACCACAAGGTATCAATAAATAGCTTCTTTAATGCCGCCAGAGTTGAATCGAAGTGGTCCTTCCTTGATAGAGTTCATTTAGCAAATCCAACTTTCAAAAGCCATCAAATAAAAGCATTTTTACTATCACGTTCTATTTTTTTTTTTCGATCTTTATTATAATTCAAAACTCAGAATGATCAAAAGCAAAACTTAAGGAAAATAGAATGAACTAATAGGACTATGCGATTTTCAACTCTGCTGGCAAAAAATTACAAATTGCTGATAAAGCACAACTATGCAAATTTATTTAAAATTTCTATCAATTATAATAGTTAGTGGATAGTAGTCTGGAAGTTCATCTAGCCAGTCCATGTGTGGCTAAGAAGAACAACCAGTATACTTAAAAGATTCGTGTAGAATTCTTTTTAGTGATCATAATGTATAGTGCAGTTAGGACATCGATCCAAGCAGGAGAAATGGAAATTATTTTCAGCAAGGGCGAATAGTAAATGGAAAAAATGGATAAGGGTGCAGTAGTGGCCACTATGTTATTAAGCAATAAGGCCAAACTCTAAATAGCAATGTTAATTCCATAATTTTGAACTAAAATTAGTTTCCGATTACACCTTATATATAGCAAATATCAAACAAATAGCATTGCTAAGAATTCTTCGAAAAAGCAGCGTATGTCTACTAGGATGATTGCGAAATCCTTCAATCAAATACAATACAAGTTAATTTGGATGATCATTTCTATATAAATTCCAATAAAGACTTTTCATTCATTGAGGTTATGAGTGATATACAGTTTCCATCACATTCTTCTTGCACTTCGTCAGCAGGTTGCTCTTCTTAAGCACAATCAAGTACTACGTCAGAATAAAGAAGAGATATTCCCTCTGATAAATCTAATACAAATTCTAATCTTTTATTTAATAGACTCTTTAGCTCATGGAATCAAGTCATTTCAGAAGAAATGTATGTTTTCAAATTTTCATTCAATAAACAAACAACACCTCTACTCTACATTCATTTATTTTACTTGCCCTTAGTAGCTAATTTAGCCTGATAGATTGGTAGGGAACATTTTCTAAATAAAACACATTTATATTTAATTTATTATTCTTACCAAAACTATTTCGCATATTAAATTAACTTCTTTTTATTACTTCAGCTTATGATGCGACATACTCACATATTCAAATAGATTGTTATACACATTATTTTTGACACTCCAATTTTTCCTTAACATTCCAAAAAATAAAACATAAATTTTTCTTTCATTTTTCCAAATATTTTTTGTCATGCTAATACAGAAAATGCAAAATATTTTTAAATAAAGCTCTTTTCCTATCAAAAATACAATAATTTGAGAAATAAATAACCTTTTAAATCATAGCATCTATTATTAAACATAAAATTACTCTTAAGGAATATTTAAATCTCTTTATACAAAAAGTAATAAATATTGCTAATAATAATAATCTGATTCTTTTCATAATAAAGCAACATATTTGAATTATGAATGAAGCCATTTTAAATAAATGAAGCACTTAAAAAGACAAAAAGTTTTATTTATTCTACATTTTTGTTTCTAGACAAACTAAAACTAAAAATACCTTAATAAGACTAATTTAAATAATTATAAAAGAAATGCATTTCTGATATGAACAAATTTTAATTAATTTTTTAAATAGTAGAGTTGTAAAGAGGGAAACTAAAGTTGATTTATTAATAAATTTATTTATTTATTTATTTATTTATTTTATCAATAAAAAAGTCACACATTAATTGAAACTTAAGGAGAAATAAAAATTTATAATCACAGCACAGATTATGTTCTGTATATCTTAGATATTATACAAGACTCTAACATTATAACAATCCCTGAGAAAAAATAAGATATTTATTAAAATAAAGAGCGTGTGATAAAATTTTATGTGATACCTGAGGAAACAGGAGCAAATCAAGAAATAAATTTATATTTTAAAGTAAGATTTTACGACAACAGGCTTATGAAACCAGTTTCTTAAAGAACTGTGATGTACACAATAACTCTTGCAAATGTAAAATTTTATTTTAAATTTTTAATAAATAAAATGATTAATAATAATAAATAAAGGTAAAACATAATGTTTTTGGGATAAAACCTATCAATTTAGGAAAAGTTATTTAAGGATAAATTTCTCAATAATAATTATCATTAATTAACCCTTTTCAACAAGATTTGATTATAAGTGAAATCCAGTTTCTAAAAAAGTACCTCTTTTTATCAGAAAGTTTAGATGAATTTCTTCAAAGTGAAAGAAATCACATTATTTAATCTAAAGATCTCTAAAATAAGTAAAAATGGATTCTAAAATAAAACGAAAATTCTCATATCATTGACATATTTGCCTATCAAAACTAGACTGGATCTTTTACAGATTATATTAAAATATTCTATGAGCATTCATAAATTGTTATTTAAATTCCAATACACTTTAGAATTATAACAAACTCAATTTCTTTCAAAAATAATTTTTTATTCATGGGTGTGATCTCTAGCCGCTAGGTAAATACATATTTTTAAATCAATCAATCAATAAAATATCATTAAATTCATTAAAAATATATCCATAAATCAGTAAAATAGGATAAATGTATGTTTATGCATATAAAAAAAAGGTTTTTCTAAAAATAATTAAATTTTTATGATTGTTTTTTTTTTTTGAAAATCAAATTCTTTAAATATGATTGTTAATCAATTTTAAAATAAAATTGTTTATAAATTTAAGGGATATAATAGTAGAAGTATTATCATTGAAAATAATAGTGGTGTTGCAGTAGAGATTTTAGATATCATAGTGCATTTTAAAAATAATTATAGCTGCTTATAGGCAGAAGCTGTGTTGGATTTTGATGAATAAAAGTAAAGATAAACCTCTAGTAGTTAAATCTATCCCTTCTTAGAATATTCTAAAGTAGGTTGTATATAATAAAATAAGAAACTAGTAATTAGGGCGTTTGAGTAAAACAAAAAAATAGGTGTTTTAAAAATATTTCCTAAATTTTAAGACTTAAATACTTAATAAAAAATTTTTGAAGGGCGCATTTAAATTGTGACAAATATTACTAATTTCGATATTGAATAGGAATTTAAGTTTTATCGTCATGAGTAGTTGATTAATTACACTTCTACTCAAACCAGTTTTAAAGTTGCAATAAAACCAGAAGATACAGTTAACTAATAAACTTATATTCCATCTACAAAAGTACCTTCTGAAAAAAGGGTTTTAGAAATAGTTAACACTTTTTCTTCTTAAATTAAATTAACTGGTTTAATTAAACCTCCAGTCACTAATGGCTTTGACTTTGACAAGAATATCCTTATTTCTGATTTCTAAAAAGTTAAAATTGATGTTGGAGAAAAGAAATCAATCTTTAATTTTTAATTGATAGGGAACACATAAAAAGTTGATACATACATTCTTTTAGAATTTAATCATAACTTCGTAATTCCAGTATTCTTTAAAATTTACAACATGCATCTTCTATGTTCAATAAACTCAATACCAGACTATTTTGACTGTACTGAACTAAGCTAACACGAATTAATTAAATTTGGCAATAAAGCAATAAATAAAACAGCTATTTAAGAATTTAGATTAAAAAATGATAATCCCGAAGTTGTCACTCTTTATGGAATATATAAATTACAATCTCCAATCAACATTATACTCAAAAAGCAAATTAACTATTAAGGTAAAACATTTAAATTTCTTTTATTTTTATAAATTGAAATGGGATACATTTTAAACTTAAATAAAATCTAAACAAAATGAATGAATGAATGAATGAATAAATAAATAAATAAATAAATAAATAAATAAATAAATAAATAAATAATAAATAAATAAATAAATAAATAAATAAATAAATAAATAAATAAATAAATAAATAAATAAATAAAGAATAAAAATTCAAATGTTTAAAATCTTTTTACTTTTAAAACTATTTAGGTTAAGTTTAGTAACAAACTTAAAACAGGGTGATTGTTGAAACAAATAAAAAGACTCCTTTAATGTATGTTGGTCCTTATGATGAAGCAATTTTTACTATAGAATTAAATACACAAAACATAGTTAAAAGCTACAACGATTTAATTCAGACTTAAACTAATTATGAATAATTTTCATTTTTAATGGAATATAACGTAGTTGATGGAGATACAGAACTGATTCCTCCAAATATTCATTTCAAACGTTTAATTAACGAATTGGATTAACCTTAAGTAGTCTATATTAAAAATACTTATGATGTAGCTCTGAAAGTAGTTGACTTCTAAGTAAGTGATCCTAGATTTTAAATTTTAAGCTACACCAGAACTATTCCAGCTAAGTCAACAAAATAACTACTTACTTTGGTCTTCAATAGAACATTCGGATATGTATTTGATTTAATTAAATATTAAAATAAATAAATTAATAGATAAAAATTTATTATTTTAGGGTTAAAATATAAAACCAACAAATGACGATAATTTCATCAGTATTGAAGACATGATTATGTGGAATGTTACCTAAAGTGTAAAGTTTTATAATAAAACATTTATCTTTTTTAAATATTTTTATATTTGCTATTTTAGATGCTTTAAAATGCTGAGAAAAACATTTTGAGTGCTGATGTTATAGTTAATTTTGATATTAAGAATATTTTTATCAGTGCAACTGCAGAAGTTTAATAGCTAAAATTAATTAATGAGTAAGTAATAGATTTCAATAACACAGAAACTAATTAGTTCTATACTAAATCTCTAACATTCTTTAATCCTTTAGATATTCCTGTTTCCTTCTAACTCTATTTAGCTCCTCAAAATATCTCAACACCTGAAAATTATATCAGCAAGTAAACCAATCAATTAATTAGTTAGTTATTTAATTAAATTTTTTATTAATTCTTTCAAAAAGACAAACGTAATTCTAGCAGGAAGTAGAGTTCCTCTTTGTGGTACCATAGGATAGTTTACAAAATAGCCCTATTATTAAGGAAGTTTATGATAATTTATCTATCTTTTTCACTAACAGAGGTGCTGAGCAACTAACAGAAATACAGCACCAAGATGTTGTCAAAATATTATCTAATGTAGCCTTATAATAAATAAATTATAACTAATTACAATATTTTATTTAAATAATAGAATCCAGACTTCGACAGATCATAAGAAAAAGATTTAATCCATTGCTCTGAGGTGATAAAATAATATTAAAAATACTTCGAAGAGCTTGAAGCCTAGGAATAACAATTCTAGAATAACAACTAAGGAGATAATAAGAGCAGTAGTAATAACAACAAAATCAGTTAAAGTGGAAATTATATCTGCAAAAAGGGTCTTGTTACACAAAAAATAAACAATTACTTGATCAAAATAGAATTCAACAAATAATTAGCAGATTTTTATAATGATCCTTAGAGGCACATTCAAAAGATTAAAAACACAATTATTCAAATTTAATCTTTGAAGCGAGAAGTTGTAGAAATTACAACAACTACACGCAATAGACCTTCTCTTTTCAACTATAACATAAAGACAGATAAAGGATTGTGGGAAAAAATTAAATACTTTTTAAGCTTTGGTATATCTTTTAATTAGAACTCTGCTGAAAATACTGTAGCTGAATGGTAATCATAGCTTCATAATTTCAATAATGAATGGTAATATTCATATAACAATGCACAAAAGAATAATGATGTATTAAGCTAATAATAATTCTTCTTAAGTAGCGAGGTGCTAAATAAAACACTGGTATTACAACCTAAACAAACTCTTGAGATCAATTCTTTGATTTATTTACCAAAATATGGATAAACTTAGAATAATTTGATAATAAAAAGTAACGCAAGTGGTATCGATATTATCCCTATTAGAGGCAGAAGTGGGGTTGGTTAAATTAAATTGACAGAAATTAAAAATATGTCTCCTTTACTTTTTTCTTAGCTTTAAAGCCAAAAAAATAAATCAGATGATGAAATTAAATATAGAGAATTCATTTAAGATAATATAAATAATGATGTTTTCCTGTATGCATTGACTTAAGAAGAGTTAGATGGAGCGCAAAAGCATAAGGTAGATAGTATGAAGAATTTTGTTATCAAAAATATAGGCTAGTATCCTATTAGTATTAAAAATATTTTTATTGAGAGTCAGCCATGTGCAGCATATGGGTTTTTTATATTGGGATGTAGTTGTTCCTTTAAACTTGAACCTTAATAAGAGAGAACAATAACTATTGGTTATAAAACTGACTATCCATATGATACCTTGGAGAAGAATATTTATTTCTACACTTAAACATACCATATCAAATTTAAATTAAGAGCTTAATTTTATCATAAGCCTACTTACAATCCTGAAGCTTCTCCTGGCACTTATACAATCATACATCCAATGGTAAATAAGAAGCTAGCTGATAACATCATAGAAATATTCAATGAAAATAATGAAAGTATCTTTGGTAATTAGGATATTTCAAATGAAAATAATGAAAAACTACTTAGCATTTTCTTAGAAAATATTGAAAAAGCAACAGTTGCAGCTCATAAAAGTTTCGAAATACGTGAAGATGTTTTGGAATAAGCCAAGCATTATCTGATAACTAATACCTAAATCAATCGTCATGAAATAGCAAGCAAAGTTAATGCAAATTATTATTTTAATTATTTTATAATTACCATAATTTTTATGACTTTGATATTTTTCTTCTACACCTTTATTTCGTTCTTATTCTAAGAAATTCTCAGCCTAAATAGTAAGAAGAATAAATATGAATTTTCTCAATCTTCTAAAGCATAAACAGCTAATTAATCTTAACAATCTCAGCAAAACAAAAATAATTAATCAAATTCAAGCAATTTAAAGATTAAAAAAAACTCAGGCTAACAGATAAATGTAGCTGATTAAGCCTAAGATTAAATTAGTTATGACATATCATAATTTATTAAATAAAATAAATTAGATCCTTCAATATTAAGCTATAAAGCAGAACTTTAAAAGATAAAAGAATTTTAAGAAAAGTAATAATTAGAAATTCGACTTTAAAAGCAAAAATAATTGCAACAAAGAAAAAATAAAGAAAGAACTCTTGAAGAATTAAAACAAAATTAGGTCTAATAATTTTATCAAAATTAAAAAGATAATTAAAAAGACTATTTTAACAATAATTCTGATAAGGAAGATGATGGATTAGAAGAAGATGAGGAAATCGACTGCATTAAGACTACAAACAAAAATAAACAAATTGATAATAAATCTAATTAACACTAATAAAATACAAATCTAACAAATAATTAAACTTAGAGATTTGAGAAAGAGGATTTGCAAAACGTAAAATCCAGGGATTAGTAATAACAACATATGATTTAACAGTAATTAAATGGATTACAACACTAGTAGGGGCTTTAATCATAGATATAATAGTAGGTTTAACAACAATAATAATATTAGGTTTAGGAATAGCAATAAAGCACAACTCAGACTACTCAAGAAGATTAGTAGATAAGCTCTTAACAACAAACTTCTTCATAGTAAAGTAAACCAAATATTTAGAAGAAGTAACAAAAAGACAAACACAAGAAAACAAAGAGGGAAAAAGAAAGGGAGAAAGTTGTGATTATCACCAGAGAGAACGAAAATAACTCAAAACCTCACTCATTAGATAATAATGAATCCTCATTGCAAAATGGCCAAAATAAATAAGAAAACGAAAACTCTGATGAGGAAGAATATGATGAAGATATTGCAGTGATAAGAAAAAACTCAAACAAGTCTTCTTCATCTGCTACTGCCACAAACGCTAGTATGAATAACTCTCATGCAAATTTTGAAACTAGAAAATCTTCTGGATCAAATCCAACTTCTTCTTAACAGAACTAGTCAAACAGAGTTAAAGACGAAAGCATTTAAAAAGAGATAGAAGAGTTGTATATGAGACAACAAAAAATTAAGTACGAGTAGAAGTCTCAATAATAATAGTAAAAACAATAACAATAGCTGTAGTAAAAGCAACAACAAAGTAAAGCTAACTAAAAATAATAGGTGCAATAAAGTAGATAGGGTTTTACTGACAATAAAGTAGGTAAAATGTCAAATTACTAATCTGAGTAACAATCTTAATAATAGTAAGTCATGCAAGCTACATAGAAGATTGCTGATGATTTAATGAATTAATGGGGTGGATAGAATTAAGCTGCACAAAAGAGAAAAAAATCAGAAAATTTCATTGTTGATGATTTCCATTAAGCGAATGAAATTGGCCTTCAAAACTCTAATCAAGCTAATTCCTATCAATTCGGATAACAGTAGCAAATGCAAAAAAAGGCATTCCTTGTCCATGACCATATTAGTAGCTGTGGAGAGGATGATGATAACAATCCTGCTTCTTCTAGTAATATTCGCAAGAAGAAAATTTCTAAGGCAAGCTAAGATATTATAACTTAATTCCCTTAAATTCAATAACTTGTTGACTAAAGCAACAAAAGCTAGTACTAATAATATTAGCAGTAGACAACTCCTAGTAAGCCAGCAAAGATGCAAGATGATAAATAACAACTAAATTAGTTTTCTGCAATTTAGTAAAAGAAAGATGATCAATTCAATAATTAAAATGACTTTTAAGAACTAGATTATATGGATAACCCTTTGCTTATGACATTAACTGCTAGTTACAATAGTAGCAGTAGCATCAACCATACATTTAATATCCTTTAGAATAACTAAAAGTTATTGTAATAATAAAATGTTGATTAAACTGCTAAAAATATGGAAGACCATAACCCTTCTGGTGTTGCTGAGAAGAAAGAATAATAAACTCATGAAGATGAAGAGGAATTTGATGAAAACCAAAGTAAATCAAATGATTTAAATAACAAGAGTAGTGAGAGTAGTCAACTTTCTAGTGGTGATAGTTTATCTGAGGAAGATATCGATAATTTCAAGAGATCGAATGAACACATTAAGGCTATTGGCTTTACTCGCCTAGGTTAATTACAAGGTAGCTTCTTAGGAAACGATGACGATAACAACAGTACTTATAGTAATAACAATAACTCCTTGAAGAATTCTTAGAATTTCACAAAAGATACAAATGTGCAAGTTAATTAATTATAGAGCTAAAACAGTATCACCAGCTAAGGCAACCTAAATACTCAGATAAAAGACCCATTCAATAGTAGCACTGCAAATACTTACATCCCCAACTAAATCTAAACTACTTAGAATTCAAATCAAAATGAACCTTATAGAAACATTTTCAATTATTAATCAGAAAGCAGTGACGATGATAATTCTTAACCCATTCAAAGAAGATACTATAACGTTTTCTCTTAGCCTACATTAATTTACCCCATTAATTTACTTAGTTAAAATAATGCTGTAGATATGTCAAGTTCAGTTGATCCAGTTGGTGTAGAAAGTAGCTTTAGCTCAGACACACAATAACTTAATTTAGGAGGAGTGCTAACTCACAATAGAGCAAATTCTAGCTAATTCAGCCCTAGCCAATCTTAGAATTTCTAACAAACTATTGGTACTTCAATATTAAATAACCCTCCTAACAATAGAAACTTTGTCCCTTATGCTAGTAATAGTACAAATTTATCAGGTTCATAAACATTAATTGAATCAAACAATATCCATCTCTTTAATAATCCTGGTACAAGTTTTAATCCCAACTCTTCTTAAAACCTTTACTTAAGTAATTAGAAATACTCTAATCCTCCACAATAATAATCAGCTTCAAGCACAGTGCCTAACAAAGATTCTGAGTCTGAATTCTTTTCAGATGAGTAGCCATTATGTAATCCTACTTTATTATCAACAAACTAATCTTAAGAAAAAAATGAAATTACAGTTTCTAATCGCTAGCAAAACACCCAATAGCAAAGAAGTAATACATCATTTAATTTCCCTCATATGGCTAACTCACGTAATCCCTACCCAACTAGTGGAAATATCAGTAAAAAAATGCCTTTGAAGTCTTCAGCTAATGAACTGGATGAAGGAAATCCTTCTGTAATTTAATAGTAGCCATTCAACTTCTAAAAACAATTCCCATAGTAAGGATTTGTGAATACTACTAATACTAAGCCTATTTTATCAAATGCAGCAATTAAATTCCCAACCATTGGTCCTCCTCCTGGAATGTGCATGGTCCCAGATAATTTGAAGGGTAGCAAAACTCTAAATTCAAACCAGCCTGAATAATTTAAGACTACAGAGCTCAAATTCGATCTCTCAGCTCCTCCTGGACTGATAGGATAACCACCTAAAAATAATCAGTGATAAAGAGTATTATCATTAGTTAATTTAAATAAATTAACTCATTTAATTGCAACATTCTATTAAATTTATAATTACCTTCACCAACAATAAATAAAAAGACATACATAATGAATATTAATAAGGCTAATCAAATAAATAAAAGCAAGCTTTAAATCAATACATGAACTAATAAAAGGAAAGTTGAATGTTTAAAGAATGTGATGAAATAAAAAAGGTAAAAAATACTCGAATGACCTTTATTTATGCCAATTATGGGCTATTTCATATAATTTATCTAATATTAATATATAAATAAACAAAAAATAAAAAATATATATATATATATATATCTATATAGCTCCAAATATTATAATTGATCAATAGATAAATTCAAACTAAAATTTAATTATTTTTTTTGATTAACTCCAAAACAATTTTTCTTAATCTTTAATTCTAAACTTTTATTTATTTCAATTACCTTCATTTAGATTTAAAAAGTTGAATATAATTTAACTTTCTAAACTTTCATTAAAAATTTAAAAATTTGAATTAAAAGTTTAATTATAAAAATAAAAAAATATCAAATAAATGTAAATTACTTTAAGGCAATATCAATAAATTATTTTTTTTAATTCTATTCACCATCAAAACAAATTATCTACATTTTTAAATCTAAAATTTAATATAATAATTATATTTACTTTTAACAAACTTATTGAAAAATTAAAATATAAAATAAAAATTTTACTTGCGAAAGGTGTTTTCAAATCAAGTATTAAGAATTTTATTTAACATTTTTAAAAATATCAATTATAAATAATTAAAATATATTTCATTAAATTCTAAAATTGAATTAATATCAATCAAAATAAATGTTTTTTTTCAACATTTATTTATAAATTTAAGTATGAAATAGAAATTAAAATTAGTAAAGTTGCTTTAAATCTAATTTTATTGAATAATTTTGACATAAGTCTTTTATTTTATCATTTTATTTATTTAATTAAAATAATAGAAGTTGCAATTAAAATAAAAAGAAACTATTTTGCATTATAAAAACAAAAAACAAGTTATTTTTAGATAAAATATTATTTAGAAACTTCTTTGTTTGTTTTAAAATTTTTAATTTAAATTTTTTTTTCAAAATAATTAAAAATAAATTTCATGATTCATTAATGTTTTTTAAAAATGGAAGAAACAATTCTATTATTGACATCATTTTTTTAACAGTTCAGTTAATTCTTAAAAAAGAATTTTTTTATATATTCTTCCTGTAACTGTTAAGATTGCATTATGCAAAATTACTTTTCAAAATAATTAAGCCTCTCTTTTATTTCTATTTATTTATTTTAAAATATTTGTTATTCCCTTTTAAATAATAATAATTTACTTTGATAATCATCTTAGAATTTATTGCTCGCAAAGTCAAGATTGAGTACATTTTCTGTTAGACCTACAAATTAAATAGCAGCTAATTAATCTTTCGTTAATAGAATTGAGATTGCTTTTTTTAAAAAAATGATGTCTTTGTATAACTCATATATGTTTAAATTTTTATTCACTTCTTATCCAACATTCATTAAAATTTTTAGATCAAATCCTTTAGACTTAAGAAATTCTTTAGATCTATATAATCTTTTTTGAAAATCAAATTGAAAAAAGAAGTTAATATATTTTAATTATAAAATTAATTTACTAAAATTTAAATAAAAGATTTTGGATCATTTATTTAGTTGGTTTATTTTTAATGGCTTTTAACTTTTAAGAAATAACTTAACTTATTGTGTCATTATTTTAATTTTTTATTTATTCATTTCTTTTTTCTATGCTTAATCTGTTAAAAGCAGATTTTCCTTAATTAAATAATGTTTTTTTAGAATTTATTTGGATTTGACTATTCTCTATTGATTGATTTTTGTTTATACTCATAAAACTTTCTTAGTTGCTCCTGTTTTAATTCTTTGAAAACATGCAACTTTCATCTTTTAGTTCAAAATCTTCAATCAGTCTATTACTCTATTTGGCAAAGGGCGAAACATCATTACAATTATTGTTGCTATTATTATTTTAACTGTTCTAATTAGAAAATTTACTTTTTTCTGTAGAATCTCTAAATTTAGCTGGGAATGTAGGAACCAATATTTCACTTTTATTCTAATATTCTGAGATGTCGTTAATTGATTGCTTTAAATTTAATATTTATTATGAAATATCTTCCTTTTTTTCAATTAGATTATTATGCTCAAGTATTTTTTCGTATTTATCTTAGTAGATATTTTGTAGTAAAAGCATAAAGAAGTCTTATCTAATAAGTTTTTGTGAATAAAACCTACCAATAAATCTTGCAATCATAACTAATGCAGCAACTCCATTTATTAATGCCAGAATTTCTGTAAATGTAGGATACTAAATTTAGAATTACTATACAATTTCATCCATAAGTATCATCGCTTAACTGTATGGGCCAAATCCCGAGTTTAAACAATATTATCTGTCAAAACTTTAGCTCATTTAATTATATTGAATAGGTGATTAAAAATTAAGCTCATTCTGAAATAATAAACCTAAATTAACTTTTGTTTGCTATATTTATGTATTCATAGTATTGATAGTTAATTAATTAGATAATAAATAGCTATATATACTTCTATAATTAGTTTGAATCTATTTAGAAGTAGTGTTGTATTGTTATGTTTTAAGTTTTAGATAATAATAAGAACCTAAATTATTAATAGCATTATCAATTTCAGTTTAAGAAGCACAGTTGTCTGGTTTTGTTGTTTTTACAGAATCTAAATCTAAACATCCATACATATTTATGTAAATTGCAGAATATATTTAATTGTCATTACTGTTATCAAGTAAAAAAGTGTAATTGCTTACTTTGGAAAAGTCTATGCAATTAAATCCTTTTAGTGAAGGGTCAGTACATTTAACAACATCAAGATCGATGGTTTAGTAAATGTTATTTTTCAAGTCTTAGTAATATAATTAAGGATAATACAAGACATAGGTTTTATTCTATGAGGCCTGATATTCATCTATCGTCATAGACAAATTGTAAAAGTATTAAAACCCTATAAGATCTTAGCTTAAAGGTACTTCTTTCCTATCGCTAGTGATGAAACTCTATGATCTAAATTTTGGATCAATTAAATTACAGAAATACTAATTAAATATGTAAAATATATAAAAGAGAACTATAGCAACAGTAATCACAGATAAGAACAAACCTAAAAAAGTTCCTCTTCTATATCTTCCTTCTCCCATATTAAATTAAAATTCAGAAGAAAATAAATCTAATTTCAGAATACTCATTATTTTTATTATTTCTACCCTACTCTTTTATCTTTACTTCTAGTTTTTGATTCTACTATGTCACTAAATCTCCTTTAATTAATTTAGAATAAAATTATTGATATGATTGTTTAACACTATTTATAATGTAAATTTTATTTTTTACCATAAAAAAAAGAAGTAAATTAGTAAAAATAACTCTTAAAGAAATTATGATAGTGGCTTATTAGAAAATGATAAAAAAAATCACAAATTAATAACTAGATTTAATATGAATAACTCAAAATAAATATAAATAATTAATTATTATGAAAAAATAAAATATATAAATGTGTTTCATTTTAAAATGATCACTATTTTGATATTTGATAACACTAGAACAAATTTTTGATAATATGAAAGTTAAATTCTTAAAGCATAAAATGATTATAATAGTAAAAATGTGTGAATTTTAAGTTTAGGTGTAAATGCAGATTTACTTCCTTCTTCAAATTAATATATAAATAAATCCAAATATTTTTTTTGATATTTTTTAATTTAATATAAATAATTAGAAGTTTCTTTTTATTGAATACATGACTAACTTATTCTGCCTTCTTAAAAAATGAAAACTCAAATATAATTATTAAAAAATTAAAAAATATTTATGTATTTAAATGATTTAGAGAGAATTGTTAGGTAAAAGCATTTTACTAATAAAAAAATTTATTTTTTTTTACTTTAATTGTTAACATAATATTATGAATGTATACATAAAATTATTATATGAAATATTTTAACCTCAATATTTTACTAATGAAGAAATTATTCTTTAATCTAGACTATCTTGTTGTTATATTTCTTATTACTGTTTTTTTAAAAATTTTTTTAGATATTATTCTTGCAATAATTAGGAATTTTAGATGCAAATCTGCTTCTCAAAATAATTTAACCTTATATTATTTAATTCTTAAAAAAAAATAGAATGAATGATTTTGTAGCTTTATTTTTAATTAAACTTACATTGATCGTTCATATTAGATATTTTATCTAAACTTTAAAATTATTCAGTGAGAGTTATAAATTATATAGCTGCTAATTGCTCTTCACTTAATATCATCATAATAGCCTTTTTCAAAAAAATAATGTCTTTGTATAAATCATAAATGTCTAAGCTTTTATTGACCTCTTTCTAAATGTACTCTATAAAATCACAATCTATCCCTCTCTACTGATAAAATATTTTTGATTTAAATTACCTTTTTTTATTTAAAAAAATGATTAAATTAATAAATTTGTGATATTGTTGATAGTTTACTTGAATTTAAAAATGGTTTTTTTAATGGTTTATTTAAAACTATTGTCTTAAATATTTTAGAGATTTTAAAAGGTAGATTCTTTCAACATCTCTTTTTTTTATCCTTAAGTTGGACTTTATTAGATAGATTCTCTATTAATTGTATTAATAGATTATTTTGTATGAAATTAGGGCCTATTTTAGAAAGCATTGGTACCTTTCTACTAATTATTATTTTTTGGGCTTGATCTCATTTGTTAACTGTAAAACATATTTTTTAATTTAATTTTATTTTAATAATTAGATAGTTAATTTTTTTATTTATTATCAAAGCAATTATCATTAATTTAGCTATTTTTGATTATATCTTGATCATATTATTCCTTTTACTAACTTCTTTCAGTTTGAACAAAAATACATTTTTTGTTTATAAATTCTGCTTTTGGAGAGTTTATTTCACTATTTAACAAATGAATATTATCAAAACTACTCTAATTTTTTAATTTTAAATTTAATTTCTAGCTATCTATTTTTTCGTTCTCTTCATTGAATTAATTATTAAATTTTAAGCGAAATTAACTATTGTTATTGTTATTATTTATAGAAAGAGACTAGCTTTTTTCTACATAATCTCTAAGTTTCGTAGGAAAATCAGGCACAATAATGTCTTTTTTAATAGTATTTTCTTAGGCTTCATCTACATCTTCTTCTTTTTCAGTTTTTTCTGTAATAAAACATGAATTATTTTCCAATTTTTTAATAAGATTATTATGCATTATGACTTTTCTATAGTTATCTTAATAAAGATTTTGAAACATTAGCATAAAGAAATCTTATTTTATTAACTTTTAACTGTAAAATTTACCCACAATTCTAAATACAACTATTAATCCAGCAAGAGCATTTATAAGTGCTAAAATTTCTGTAATTGTTGGATATTAAATTTGAAATTCTTAAACAATTTCATCCATTAGTATTATTTATTTACTATATGGGCCTACTCCTGTGGCTAATGCTTTAACTCTACCAAAACTTTAAGTTGCTAGAGTATATTAAATAGGAGAAGAGTAACTTTATCTCTACTAAAAAAGAAGACCTGAGTCTACATTCGTCTCTTATTTTTACGCGCTAATAGAATTAAGTACAAATAATTCAGAGCCTAAATAATTATATATATTTCTGTAATTAGTTTGCATTGTTTTTGAATTTGTATTGTATTACTAAGATTTAAGTTTCAGCTAAAAATATGCTTCACCTCCATCTACAATACTATCAATATCAGATTGGGCTGGGCAGTTATTAGGTACAGTTGTTTTTGTCTAGTCTTGGTCATTGCAGCCATACATACTAATGAAAATAGAAGAATAAACTTGATTATTATTACTATTATCAAGCAAAAAAGTATAATTCATTACACTAGAAAAATCAATACATATAAAACCTTCTAATTAAGGTGAAGTGCATTAAAATGTATTGAGATTAGTAGTAATGAAAATATTATTTTTAGGGTCTTAATAATAAAATTAAACAATATAAATTAAATATGTCTGATTTAAAGATTGTTAATATTAATCTAAGCTCATTGAGAAATTATACATAAACTAAAACCCAACTAAATCATTATCAAAGGGTACTTATATCTTATCACTTTTAATAAAGCTTTAAGATTAAAACTTTGGGTTCATTTAGTTGCTAAAATTGAGATAAAATAAGTAAATCGCATAAAAAAGTATCATACTAACAGCTAAAAATGTCAAGATTAATCCTAAAAAAGTGCCTCTTTTATTATGTTTGGACCCTACATTAAAATAAAACTCCGAAGAAAATAAATCTAAACCTTAAATATTCATAGTTTTTTTAATAGTGATAAATGCGCAGCTAGCGATACTACTAGAGATTTAATTTGCTTTTTGATTATTTTTTATTTACTTTTTGCTTATATTTTTTATTTATTTTTATGTACTATTAAATAAATTATTCTTAACCAAGACTAATAAACTAAAATTTGTTATTGATATAAACCTAAAAATAGATTTATAAATTTTATTTCTTTATTTAATTTAATGTATAATTATGATTAGCTTGAATATAAGTGAAAAAATATAGTGTTAAAATTCCTCCCCAACTAACTGTTTTTTAAAGTAGGGAAAAAAACTATTTGAGCAAAAATACAAAAATTAGAAAAATGAAAATGAAAAGTCGTTAAAAAATTATTTTTATTATTAGAATTTTCCTTTTTTATAGTTTAAACTAGAAAGTAATTAGCACTAACAATTCGTCTTGGTTATTTATTTAATTTTCATTTTTATCAAATGTTATTTTCAAGAAAGTATACTTATTTACTATTATTAGAAACTAACAAAAAAATTCTTCCAAAAATTTTTAAATTTTTTAATAGTGATAAATGCGCAGCTAGCTATACTACTATAGATTTTTATTTACTTTTTGCTTATATCTTTTATTTATTTTTAGGTACTATTAAATAAACTATTCTTAACCAAGGCTAATAAAACTAAAATTTAGTTATTGAGATAAACCTAAAAATAGATTTATAAATTTTATTTCTTTATTTAATTTAATGTATAATTATGATTAGCTTGAATATAAGTGAAAAAATATAGTGTTAAAATTCCTCCCCAACTAACTGCTTTTTAAAGTATGGAAAAAAACTATTTGAGCAAAAATACAAAAATTAGAAAAATGAAAATGAAAAGTCGTTAAAAAATTATTTTTATTATTAGAATTTTCCTTTTTTATAGTTTAAACTAGAAAGTAATTAGCACTAACAATTCATCTTGGTTATTTATTTAATTTTCATTTTTATCAAATGTTATTTTCAAGAAAGTATACTTATTTACTATTATTAGAAACTAACAAAAATTCTTCCAAAAATGTTTAATAGCAAGAGTAATAATTAAATTAATTTCTCAAGAAAAATGTTTAAAATTTCTTAAGAAAGTACCGTTTTATTAATTATTACATAGTATGCAATAAAATAATTTTAATATTTTTATTTACTAAACTTAATCATCACAAAATTTTTTAATTTTAAGATGATAAACTATTTTATTTTGGATTTTTTATAAAATATAAAATGAGTTTCTTTAAAGAAAAATATAGCGTAATTAAACTAATTTAAGTTTGCTTAATAATACCAAAATATTGCAATTTATTTTTAAATAATGACAAGCTTGAGCCAAAAAGCTGTAACCCAGTGTTAATATTTACCTATAAATCAAAGTATATAATAGTAATTTAAATTGGTGAAATTTGTTTTAAAATCTAATTTATTTTATAATTTTTTATTAAAATAATAGAATCCTTTCGTTACTCGAATAAAATATAATTTATAGGTTTAGATTTATTTTATTAAAATAATAGAAGTTGCAATTAAAATGCAAGCAAATTATTATGAATATTATTATATTTTAGAAATAAATTACAAGTTATTTTTAAATAAAATATTGTTAAATAATTTCTTTAATTGTTTAATAATTTTTATTAAACTTTTATAAAAAATAAATCACAATAACATTCACTAATTTTTTTTAAAAATAGAAGAAATAATTCTATTATTAATTTCATTTTATTAACTGTTCAGCTATTATTTAAAGAAGAATTTTTTTATATATTCTTCCTGTAACTGTTAAGATTGCATTATGCAAAATTACTTTTCAAAATAGTTAAGCTTCTCTTTTATTTCTATTTATTTATTTAAAAATTTTTGTTATTTTCTTTAAAATAAAATAATTTACTTTAATAATTATCTTAAAATTTATTGCTCACAAAGTCAATATTCATTACATTTTCTGTGAGACCTACAAATTAAATAGCAGCTAATTAATCTTTCGTTAATAAAATTGATATTGCTTTTTTTAAAAAAATGATCTCTTTGTATAATTAAAATATGTTTAAATTTTTATTGACCTCTTATCCAACGTTCATTAAAATTTTTAGATCAAGTCCTTTAGATTTAAGAAAATCTTTAGATCTAAATAATCTTTTTTGAAAATTAAATTAAAAAAAAAAATTAATTTATTTTAATAATAAAATTGTAATTTACTAAAATTTAAATAAAAGATTTTGGATCATTTATTTAGTTGGTTTATTTTGAATGACTTTTAACTTTTAAGAAACAGCTAAACTTAAAGTGTCATTTTTTTAGTTTTGTATCTATATATTTCGGGTTTCAGTGCTTAATCCGTTAAAAGCAGATTTTCCTTAATTAAATGATGTCTTTTTAGAAGTTGTTTGGATCTGGCTATTAGTCATTTTTATTTGATTTTTGTTTATACTTATAAAACTTTTTTAAGTGCTAATGTTTTATTTCTTTGAAAACATGTAACTTTCATCTTTTAGGTCAAAATCTTCAGTCAGTCTATTACTCTATTTAGCAAAGGGCGAAGTATCATTACAATAATTATTGCTATTATTATTTTAATTTTTCTAAAAAGAAAATAGATTTTTTTCTGGAGTATCTCTAAATTTAGCTGGGAATGTAGGAACCAACATTTCACTTTTATTCTAATATTCTTCTGAGATATCGTCTGTTGATTATTTTAAATTTTATATTTATTATGAAATATCTTTTATTTTATCAATTAGATTATTATGCTCAAGTATTTTTTCGTATTTATCCTAATAAATGTTTTATAGCAAAAGCATAAAGAAGTCTTATCTAATAAGCTTTTGTGAATGAAATCTACCAATAAATCTTGCAATCACAACTAATACAGCAACTCCATTTATTAGTGCCAGAATTTCTGTAATTGTAGGATACTAAATTTAGAATTACTATACAATTTCATCCATAAGTATCATTGTTTAACTGTATGGACCAAATCCTTACTTTAAAGAAATTTATCTATCAAGACTTTAGCTTATTTAACTATATTATATTGGAGATTAAAAATTTACTTCATTCTGAAATAATAAACCTAAATTAACTTTTGTTTGCTATATTTAGGTATTCATAGTTATGATATTAAATTAACTAGATACTAGATAATTATATATACTTCTATAATTAGTTTGAATCTATTTAGAAGTAGTGTTGTATTATTATGTTTTAAGTTTTAGGTAATAATAAGAACCTAAATTATTAATAGCATTATCAATTTCAGTTTAAGAAGCACAGTTGTCTGGAATAGTTGTTTTTACAACATCTAAATCAAAACATCCATACATATTTATGTAAATTCCAGAATATATTTAATTGTTATTACTGTTATCAAGTAAAAAAGTGTAATTGCTTACTTTAGAAAAATCTATGCAGTTAAATCCTTTTAGTGAAGGGTCAGTACATTTAACAACATCAAGATCGATGGTTTAGTAAATGTTATTTAACAAGTCTTAGTAATAAAGTTAAGGATAATATAAGACATAGGTTTTATTCTATGAGGCCTGATATTCATCTATAGTCATAGACAAATTGTAAAAATACTAAAACCCAATAAGGTCTTAGCTTAAAGGTACTTCTTTCTTATCACTTGTGATGAAACTCTAAGATCTAAATTTTGGATCAATCAAATTACTAAAATACTAATTAAATATGTAAAATATATAAAAGAGAACTATAGCAACAGTAATCACAGATAAAAATAAACCTAAAAAAGTTCCTCTTTTATATTTTCCTTCTCCCATGTTAAAGTTAAATTCAGAAGAATATAAATCGAATTTCAAAATACTCATTACTTTTATTATATCTACCCTTCTCTTTTATCTTTACTTCTAGTTTTTAATTATTTTTTTCTTCTACTATCTGATTAAATATCCTGTTATTAATTTACAATCAAATTAATGATAATTGCTTAACACTTTTTTATAATATAAATTTTATTTAATTTAAAATCAAAAATGAAGTAATTTAGTAAAAACATTTCTCAAAGAAATTATGATAGTGAATTAATATAAAATAGAAATAAAATCACAAAATAACTAGATTTCTTATCAATGACTCAAAATAAATATATAATTAATTATTATGTAAAACTAAAATAAAAAAATGTTTTTCCTTTTAAAATGATCACTAATTTTTTATATAGCTGTTCCTGCATTTGAAATATCACAGATCATGATATCATGATTTGTGATATTTCATATAAATTTTATATTACTAATGTATTTTTTTTTTTTCTAAATCTTAATTATTTTCTTTTTATTTGATTTCTTATATAAAAATTTTTAAAAAAGGCTAAAATTAATTAAAAATTTAATAGAAAAATCATAAATATTGATATAAATTAAAATAAAAAATATTATTAATTAAATTCTATTATAAAATTATTTATTTTAAAATAATTAATATTCAAACGCATCAGCAATTGAAAAATATAGTGATCTCAATTAACTAAATTTTTGAATGGCGTTTGGCTCTACCTAGCTAACATTTTCTGCCAATCTTAAGAATTGAAAACTCAAATAAAATTATTTTAAAAATTAAAAAATATTTATTTATCTAAAAATATAAATTAATAAAATAATTTAGTGTGAAATATTAAGTATCAACATTTTACGAATAAAAAAAATATATTTTTGTTTGCTTTAATCATTAACACATTATTATGGATTGATACATAAAATTATTTTGTGAAATATATTTAGCATCAATATTTTACTAATGAAGAAAATATTCTTTAGTCTATAACATCTTTCTGCTATTTTTCTTATTACTGCTTTATGAAAAATTTTTAAAAATATTCCTCTTACAATATTTAGGAATTTTATATGCAAATCTGCTTCTCAAAATAATTTAACCTAATATTATTTATTTCTTAAAAAAAAATAGAATAATTTTGTAGCTTTATTTTTAATTTATAAAAATAACTTACATTTGTCGTTTATATTAGATATTTTATCTAAACTTTAAAATTATTCTGTGAGAGTTATAAATTATATAGCTGCTAATTGCTCTTTGCTTAGTATCATCATAATAGCCTTTTTCAAAAAAATAATGTCTTTGTATAAATCATAAATGTCTAAACTTTTATTGACCTCTTACTAAATGTACTTTATAAAATCACAATCTATCCCTCTCTCCTGAAAAAATTTTATTGATTTAAATTTCCTTTTTTTATTTAATAAAATGATTAAATTAATAAATTTGTGAAATTTTGATTATTTACTTGAATTTAAAAATGGTATTTTTAATGATTTATTTAAAACTATTGCTTTAAATCTTTTTGAAATTTTAATAGGCAGATTCCTTCAATATCTCTTTTTTTTATGCTTAAGATGAATCTTATTAGATAGACTCTCTATTATTAATATTAATAGGTTATCTATTAAATTATGACCTATTTTAGAAAACATTCACACTCTTCTACTAATTCTATATTTTAGGGATTTGTTAGCAGTTATACAAATTTTTTAATTTCATTTTATTTTAATAATTAGATAGTTATATAATTATGTTATTTACTATCAAAGTAATTATCGCTGATTTAGCTTTTTTTAATTATATCTTCCTCATCTTATTATTTTTACTAATTTTTTTCAGCTTGAGAGAAAGTTAATTTTTTGTTTATCGATTCTGCGTTTGGAGAGTTTATTTCATAGTTAGTCAAGTCACTATTACCTAAACTACTCTAAATTTTTAAATTTAGCATATTTTCTTCAATATTTTAAAAATTCTTTTTTAAGTTTATATTTAATCTATTGCTATCTATTTTTTCGTTCTCTTCATTCAATTAGTCATTCAATTTTAAATTAAATTTACCATTATTATTGTTATTATTTAAAGAAAGATATTGGCTTTTTTCTACATAATCTCTAAGTTTCGTTGGAAAATCAGGCACAATAATGTCTTTTTTAATACAATCTTCTTAGACATCATCTACCACTTCTTCTTTTTCAGTTTTTTCAGTAATCAAATAAGAAGTATTTTCTTACTTTTTAATAAGATTATTATCGATTATGATTTTTCTATAGTTATCTTAATAAAGATTTTGAAGCATTAGCATAAAGAAGTCTTATTTTATTAACTTATAACTGTAAAATTTACCCACAATTCTAAATACAACTATCAATCCAGCCACAGCATTTATAAGTGCTAAAATTTCTGTAATTGTTGGATATTAAATTTGAAATTATTAAACAATTTCATCCATTAGTAATATTTATTTACTGTATGGGCCTAATCCTAATGCTAATGAAGAATTTCTATCAAAACTTTAAGTTGCTAGAGTATATTAAATAGGAGAAGTGTAAGTTTATGTCTACTAAAAAAGGAGACCTGTGTCTACATTAGTTTATTATGTTTACGTGCTGAGAGAATTAAGTACAAATTAATTAGAGGCTACATAATTATATATGCTTCTGTAATTAGTTTGCATATTTTTTGAATTTGTATTGTATTACTAGGTTTTGAGTTTCAGCTAAAAAAATGCTTAATCTCCATCTATAATACTATCAATATCTACTTGGGCTGCACAATTATTAGGTACAGTTGTTTTTACATAGTCTTGATCTTAGCAGCCATACAAATGAATTAAAATAAAAGAATAAACTTGATTATTATTACTATTATCAAGCAAAAAAGTATAATTCCTTACTTTAGAAAAATCAATGCATATAAAACCTTATAATTAAGGTGTAATGCATTAAAATGTATCGAGATTGATAACATTGTAAATATTATTTTTAGGGTCTTAATAGTAAAGTTAAACAACATAAATAAGATATGTCTGATTCAAAGATTGTTAATATTAATCTATACTCATTGAGTAATTATTAAAATATTAAAACCCAACTAAATCATTTTCGAAAGGTACTTCTATCCTATCATTTTTAATGAAGCTTTAAGATTAAAATTTTGGGTTTATTTAGTTGCTAAAATTGAGATAAAATAAGTAAATCGCATAAGAAAGTGTCGTAGTAACAGCTAAAAACGACAGGATTAATCCTAAAATAGTGTTTCTTTTATAATACTTGGGTCCTATATTAAAATAAAACTCTGAAGAGAATAAATCTAAACCTTGAATATTCATGGCTTTTTATAGAGATAAAACGCCCAGCTAGTTATACTTCTAGAGGTTTTTATTTGCTTTTTGCTTCTACTTTCTATTTATTTTTATTTACTATTAAATAAATTAGTCTTAATTCATTTAGTTTCTAAAATTGAGATAAAATAAGTAAATTGCATAAGAAAGTGTCGTAGTAACAGCTAAAAGCGACAGGATTAATCCTAAAATAGTGTTTCTTTTATAATACTTGGGTCCTATATTAAAATAAAACTCTGAAGAGAATAAATCTAAACCTTAAATATTTATGGCTTTTTATAGAGATAAAACGCCCAGCTAGTTATACTTTTAGAGGTTTTTATTTGCTTTTTGCTTCTACTTTCTATTTATTTTTATGTACTATTAAGTAAATTATTCTTAATTCAAGACGGGTTTAGATAAAATTTGATATTGAGATAAACCTAAACATAAAAATAATAATTAAAAATTTTGATTCTTCTCACTAAGACTTATTAATTTTTATTTCTTAATTTAATTTGATGTAGAATTATTTGTAGTTTGATTGGTTAATTTTTTACTAAATTAAAAATATATTTTGTTAAAATTCCACCCAAACTAACTAAACTAACTGCTTTTTAAAGTAAGAAAAAAATTGTTTTAGCAAAAATACAAAAATTAGATAAATGAAAATGAAAAGTAATTAAAAAATTTTATTTGAATTATTAAATTTTTTATTATTCCCATTTTCCTTTTTTTTGAAAAAATTAGACTGTAATTATCACGATTAATTCATCTTGGTTATTTATTTAATTTTGATTATTTATCAAATATAACTTTCCAGAAATTATATTAATTTACTATAATTAGAAACTTGCAAAAATTATTCCAAAAGTTATAAATAACATAAAGTAATAATCAAATTAATTAAATAAGAAAAATGTTTAAATTTCTTTCTTAAACTTCCTTTTATTAGATATTTCCTAGTAAGTAATAAAATAATTTTAATATTTTATATTTACTTAATTTAATAATTATAAAATTTTGTTTATTTTAAGATGGTGAGCCAATTTATTTTGCATTCTTTTTTAAATATAAAATAAGTATCTTAAAGGATTAATATTGCATAATTTAACATATAAATTTATTTTAAGTTTACTTAATAATATAAAAATATTGTGAGTTATTTTTAAATAATATATGTTTTACAAGTAAGAGCTAATAGATTTAAAAAGTAATTTGAAAATATAATGATGGATAATTAACTTAAATATATCTGTTTCTGCATTTGAAATAATTATTATATTGATTATGAATATTTTTTTTTCTGAATCTTAATTATTTTCTTTATATTTGATTTTAAATGAAATTTAATATATTAGATAGTCAGAGACCTGACTCAACCCCCATTTTTTAGAGGAATTACAGTATATATGTAAATTTAATTTTATCAGAAATTTTTTAAATAACAATATTTCTTTCTTTGTTAATTTAACTCATCATTTTATTTAAACTTTTGCTTTTATTATTTATTAATCTTATTATTTCATATTTTTCCTTCCAACTATTTAACAATATTTTATTTCTTCAATATTTAAAAAGTTACAACTAAATTAGTGTATTAAGCTTATGTTCAGCTTTAACACACTAATCTCTTAAATTTGATACTTGAGCTTTAGTAAAAATAGTTTATTCATTTTGAATTGTGATGTTTTAATTATTAAAACTAATTTAAAATAATATCGTTCTTTTTCTTTTTATTATACTTGCTCTTTTTTTTTTATTTGTTTGTTAATTTAACTCATCATTTTATTTTCAAATTTTGCTTTTATTATTTATTAATCTTATAATTTCATATTATTTCTTCTAATTAACTATTTAACTATATATTCTTTCTTTCATATTTAAATGAATGAATTAAATTGGTGCAAAAGGAGCATTAGGCTTAGATTTTACTTTAGTAAAATTGTGAAAACATTGATTTTTATATAATTATGTAAAAGTAAAACTAGAAATTTAAAAGAATTAGTTAAATAATAAAGGATTATTTGAATTTATAAGAAATCGAAAATTAATCAAATTAGAAATAATTAAAAATCAAAGAATTAGTTGATTAATTTTCAAATAGACAAAAAATAAAAATAAATTCAAAATCAATGCTTTAATTGGTTAATTTTTCAAATAGACAAATATTAAAAAATAAATTAAAAATCAATGTTTTAATTGATTAATTTTCAGATCGAAAATAACAAAAATAAATCAAAAAAAATTGATTGACAAATTATTAGAATAAAAATGTTTAAATTTTTCTAATTTAAAATAGTATTGTTTCGATTAAAAAATTAAAGAAAAAAATGCCTTAATTAAAATACTCCTTAATTAATGAGCATTTACAGTATTTTACTTTAAAAATAAATTTAACACATTATTATGGATTGATACATAAAATTATTAAGTGAAATATATTTATCATCAATATTTTACTAATGAAGAAAATATTCTTTAGTCTATAACATCTTACTGTTATATTTCTTGTTACTGCTTTATGAAAAATTTTTTTAAATATTCTTCTTGCAATATTTAGGAATTTTATATGCAAATCTGTTTCTCAAAATAATTTAACCTAATATTATTTATTTCTTAAAAAAAATAGAATGAATGATTTTGTAGTTTTATTTTAATTGATAAAAATAACTTACATTCATCACTTATATTAGATATTTTATATAAACTTTAAAATTATTCTGTGAGAGTAACAAATTATATAGCTGCTAATTGCTCTTCGCTTAGTATCATCATAATAGCCTTTTTCAAAAAAATAATGTCTTTGTATAAATCATAAATGTCTAAGCTTTTATTGACCTCTTACTCAATGTACTTTATATAATCACAATCTATCCCTCTCTCCTGAAAAAATATTTTTGATTTAAATTTCCTTATTATACAATAAAATGATTAAATTAATAAATTTGTGTATTTTTGATATTTTACTTGAATTTAAAAATGGTATTTTTAATGATTTATTTTAAACTATTGCTTTAAATACTTTTGAAATTTTAAAAGGCAGATTCCTTCAATATCTCCTTTTTTTATGATTAAGATAAATCTTATTAGATAGACTCTCTATTATTAATATTATTAGATTATCTTGTGTTAAATAAGGATCTACTTTAGAAAACAGCCACACTTTTCTACTAATTCTATGTTTTTGGGCTTGATAGAAAATACTTTTAAGAGCCGATTTATTAACAGCTATACAAATTTTTTTATTTCATTTTATTTTAATAATTAGATAGTTAATTTTGTTATTTATTATCAATTTTAATTATATCTTGGTCGTTCTATTCTTTTTACTAGTTTCTTTCAGTTTGAAAGAGAATTAATTTTTTGCTTTTCGATTCTGCATTTGGAGTATTTATTTCATAGTTTGGAAAATCGCTATGATCTATACTGGTCTAATTTTTTAAATTTAGTACACTTTCTTCAGTATTTTAAAAATTCTTTTTTAAGTTTACAATTATTCTATTGCTATCTATTTTTTCGTTCTCTTCATTCAATTAGTCATTCAATTTTAAATGAAATTTACCATTGTTATTGTTATTATTTTAAGAAAGATATTGGCTTTTTTCTACATAATCTCTAAGTTTCGTTGGAAAATCAGGCACAATAATGTCTTTTTTAATACAATCTTCTTAGACTTCATCTACCACTTCCACTTCATCTTTTTCAGTTTTTTCAGAAATCAAAGAAAAAATATTTTCTTAGTTTTTAATAAGATTATTATGGATTATGATTTTTCTATAGTTATCTTAATAAAGATTTTGAAGCATTAGCATAAAGAAGTCTTATTTTATTAACTTATAACTGTAAAATTTACCCACAATTCTAAATACAAATATCAATCCAGCAACAGCATTTATAAGTGCTAAAATTTCTGTGATTGTTGGATATTAAATTTCAAATTATTAAACAATTTCATCCATTAGTAATATTTATTTACTGTATGGGCCTACTCCTGTTTTTAATGCAATAGTTCTATCAAAACTTTAAGTTGTTAGAGTATATTAAATAGGAGAAGAGTAAGTTTATCTCTACTAAAAAAGAAGACCTGAGTCTACATTAGTTTCTTATTTTTACGCGCTGAGAGAATTAAGTACAAACTAAGCAGAGGCTACATAATTATATAAGTTTCTGTAATTAGTTTGCATTTTTCTTGAAGTTGTATTGTATTACTATGTTTTGAGTTTCAGCTAAAAATATGCTTAATCTCCATCTATAATATTATCAATATCATTTTAGGCTGGGCAGTTATTAGGTACAGTTGTTTTTGTTTAGTCTTGATCATTGCAGCCATACAAACTAATGAAAAGAGAAGAATAAACTTGATTATTATCACTATTATCAAGCAAAAAAGTATAATTACTTACATTAGAAAAATCAATGCATATAAAACCTTATAATTAAGGTGTAGTGCATTAAAATGTATCGAGATCGATAACATTGTAAATATTATTTTTAGGGTCTTAATAGTAAAGTTAAGCAACATAAATAAGATATGTCTGATTCAAAGATTGTTAATATTAATCTATACTCATTGAGAAGTTATACATAAACTAAAACCCAACTAAATCATTATCGAAAGGTACTTCTATCCTATCATTTTTAATGAAGCTTTAAGATTAAAATTTTGGGTTTATTTAGTTGCTAAAATTGAGATAAAATAAGTAAATAGCATAAGAAAATGTCATAGTAACAGCTAAAAAGGATAGGATTAATCCTACAATAGTGTTTCTTTTAAAATACTTGGGCCCTATATTAAATTAAAACTCTGAAGAGAATAAATCTAAACTTTCAATATTCATTGTTTTTTATAGTGATAAAATGCACAGCTATCTCTACTTCTAGAGGATTTTATTTGCTTTTTGCTTCTACTTTTTATTTATTTTTATGTACTATTAAATAAATTATTCTTAATTCAAGACTGGTTTAGCTAAAATTTGAAATTGAGATAAACCTAAAAATAAAAATTTATCTTTGATTTTTCTCACTAAAATTTATTATTTTTTATTACTTTATTTAATTTAATTCAGAATTATTTGTAGCTTGAATTTTTTACTAAATTAAAAATATATTTTGTTCAAATTCCGCACAAACTAACTACACTAGCTTCTTTTTAAAGTAGGAAAATAATTGTTTTAGCAAAAATACAAAAATTAGAAAAATAAAAAGGAAAAGTAATTAAAAAATTTTATTAGAATTATTAAATATTTTTATTATTAATATTTTCCTTCTTTTCATAGTTGAAATTGGACCGTAATCAGCATAAATAATTACCTTGATTATTTATTTAATTTTGATTATTTATCAAATATAACTTTCCTGAAAATATATTAATTTACTATTATTAGAAACTTGCAAAAATTCTTCCAAAAGTTATAAATAACATAAAATAATAATTTAATTAACTACATAAGAAAAATGTTTAAAAATTCTTTCAAAAACATACTTTTATTAGATATTCACAGTAAGTAATAAATAATTTTAATATTTTTTATTTACTAAACTTAATCATGATAAAATTAATTTTATTTTCAGATGATGAGCTAATTTATTTTGGATTCTTTCAGATTCTATTTTATTAAGTATTTTTTATTTAAGGCCTATTTTTTAAAAACTAAAATATTGTTTTAGATTAGTCCATAATATTCTACAAATGAAATTTATTTTAATAGTCTAAACCAAAATAGGTAAAATTAACTTCATGGATTAAGTTAAATTTTTTTCAAAATAATTTATTTTATTGTAAATCCTCCTTTTTTTCATCCACTCAAATATTTACACATAAAAATTTTTTGATTAATTTTTAAAAAAATTTTTTTAATTCCATTATTCTTTTATTCCTTTATTCCTTTATTCTTTTATTCCTTTATTCCTTTATTCTTTTATTCCTTTATTCCGTTATTCCTTTAAACATATTATTTTTTAAAAGTATCCATATAAATTTCAATCAAAAATAACAAGCTAACAATGAAACACAGATATTAAAATTGAAATTAGTTTTTGTTTGTCAATAAAATTAATTCAAAAAACAATTAAAGAAATAGATGTAAAATTAATTTTTTTAATTATGCATTGATGATGATAACTTTAAGAAGTTTGAATTGTTTAAAATATTTTGATTGAAATTTCAAAAACAATTTTAAGTCGTAAATAAATAAATTAATTTGTTCTGTTCTGTTCTGTTTTGTTTTGTTTTATTTTATTTTATTTTATTTTGAAAATGGAAATAAATTTGGTGATAAAGGAGCAAAAATAATCAGATTAGGTTAGAGTAACTGTGCTCAACATGTAAATTTAGAATTTTTAAAAAGGTGAATTTATTTCAATTTATTACTCTTGAAAAAAAATTATGGAAAAGCTTTTTATTCAAACTGAATTAAAAAGAAACAGCATCAAAATTCAATAAACGTCTTTAATCTTTAATTAAGCTTGACTTCATTTATAACAGCTCTAAATTAAATTTTGGGAATGATGGAGCTTCCGCTGAAAAATCTAATTTGCTGAATGCACATTTTTTTAAAGTTGAAAGCTTATTACATGTTGCTGAAGCTGAGCCTAACTTCTGATGCACGTTTATCGCCGGCGCTACTCGAAACAAGTAAAATAAAATAGTTGTACTAAGATGAAAATTCCAAAAAAACAAACGCTGCAATCTTTTTTTTTTACAGTTGATTTGCCTCTCAACTCGCTCATCTTATGGCTTAACACTTAGCTTTGGGAGCTGCATGCAAACGAATGGCCATCTAATCCTTTTTCTTTTAGATTTATGTTGTTTTATCATCATAATTTTTTTGAATTAATTGATCTAAAAATTGAATAAAATCAATAATGTATACTTTAAAAAAAAAAAGATTAATTAAAAAGTTAAAATTCAAAGTTTCAACATACAAAAATAAATAACACAAATGAATAACATAATAAGACTAAATGATAAGCCAAGCTTTTGAATTTTTATATATATATATTTTTTTTTTAATTTTCATGTTTCGAATGCGCTAGAGCAGGAGCAGCCTTAGCAGATAATTAAGTAGCAATTTATATAGTAGTTTATCGAAATTTGTTTGCTTCCAGCCTTCAGTTGAACTTTTTTGCTTGCTAAAGCATTTAGTTTTGCTCTTTAGTCAGCTTGAGCTCATTATCGAAGTGAATGCCCTAAAGCCCTAGTACCTTAGACTGCTCCATCGCGCAGCCCTCCTCGTGATCCTTGTAGGCATCGAAGTCATTCGAAGTATAGTCCTCACATACTTCACAAATGTACTTGATATAGTCTATTTTTTATAAAGAATTAATTGAACAGTAAGTAATTAAAAGATAAAGGAAAAATTAAATAGAAATACCAAGTTTCACAGCAAGCATCTTATGCTTGTTGATAATGTGCAGCTTTCTCGCCTTAAACGTACCGTAAGACTTTTTGCAATCTTACTTGAGACAGGGTATACGTGCCGCCTCCTAGCTCCCATTGCCCTGATGTTATCTGTCCTCGTCCTGATCATCTTCATCATCATCATTATCAGCGCCACGCAGTTTGTTCCTCTCCAGTTAATCCTTGAATGACCTGTACTCGTTAATCAACTCCAGCTACCTTTGATTCTTTTGCTCGAGTACTTTTTAAATCTTTTCGATTTTCTACCTATTTAACCCACTATTTGCAACCTTTTTCATGCCACTGCTAACCTCTACATTCTTCACTTTTATTTTATTTTGGCTCAAGTTATCAACTTCCTTTGCTTTGTTAAACTCTTTGAATTCTTTCAGCGCACTAAAGATTTATTCTTTATCAATCTTGACGTTATCTGAGCACTTGCTCAATAAGAAGTCGCCCAACTCATTTAAACTTTTATCACCAATGCTCATGCTTTTTAAACTAAAATATTTTGCTCGGGTTTAAGGCAAAAAATAATTGTAATTAAGTAAATAATATTTTGATTTTATATTTTTTATAAAAAAAATGAGAAAAAATATAAGTATTTAAATTTGTGTTTATGTCTTTGTTTATATTACAAAAACAAAAGATGTTAATATTCTAAACTATCTTCTATTTTCAAAATTATAAATAGGTTTTACTATTTTTATTCAAATCAAAGCAATGTTTTGCTAGATAAACATCTTTTTGATATGTACGGTAGAAGGGAGAATGCTGTTTTTTAATTTTCAAAAATATTATTATAAATAGTTCATTTAATATAAGAACATTTAATGTATTTAAAAGTTTCTTTTTATTAAATACCGAGCTAACATATTCTGCCAATCTTAAAAATTGAAAACTCATATAAAATTATTAAAAAAATATTTATTTATTTAAAAATATAAATTAATAAAATAATTTTGGGTGAAATATTAAGTATCATTTTACTAATAAAAAAAAAATATATTTTTTGCTTTTAAAACTTAACACATTATTATGGATTGATACATAAAATTATTATATGAAATATATTTATCATCAATATTTTAATAATGAAGAAAATATTCTTTAGTCTATAACATCTTTCTACTCTTTTTCTTATTACTGCTTTATAAAAAATTTTTTAAAATATACTTCTTGCAATATTTAGGAATTTTATATGCAAATCTGCTTCTCAAAATAATTTAACCTAATATTATTTATTTCTTAAAAAAAATAGAATGAATGGTTTTGTAGCTTTATTTTTAATTGATATAAATAACTTACATTCATCGCTTATATTAGATTTTTTATCTAAACGTTAAAATTATTCTGTGAGAGTAACAAATTATATAGCTGCTAATTGCTCTTCGCTTAGTATCATCATAATAGCCTTTTTCAAAAAAATAATGTCTTTGTATAAATCATAAATGTCTAAGCTTTTATTGACCTCTTACTAAATGTACTTTATAAAATCACAATCTATCTCTCTCTCCTGAAAAAATTTTTTTTATTTAAATTGCCTTATTATAAAATAGAATGATTAAATTAATAAATTTGTGTATTTTTGATATTTTACTTGAATTTAAAAATGGTATTTTTAATGATTTTTTTAAAACTATTGCTTTAAATACTTTTGAAATTTTAAAAGGCAGATTCCTTTAATATCTCCTTTTTTTAAGCTTAAGTTGAATTTTATTAGATAGAATCTCTACTATTAATATTATTAGATTATTTTGTATTAAATAAGGATCTACTTTAGAAAATATTCACACTTTTTTACTAATTCTATATTTTTGGGCTTGATAGAAAATTCCTTTAAGAGCCGATTTATTAACAGTTATACAAATTTTTTAATTTTAATTTTTTATAATAATTAGATGGTTAATTTTGTTATTTATTATCAATTTTAATTATATCTTGGTCGTTCTATTCTTTTTACTAGTTTCTTTCAGTTTGAAAGAGAATTAATTTTTTGCTTATCGATTCTGCGTTTGGAGTGTTTATTTCATAGTTTGGCAAATCGCTATGATCTATACTGGTCTAATTTTTTAAATTTAGAACACTTTCTTCAGTATTTTAAAAATTCTTTTTTAAGTTTATATTTAATCTATTGCTATCTATTTTTTCATTCTCTTCATTCAATTAGTCTTTCAATTTTAAATGAAATTTACCATTGTTATTGTTATTATTTTAAGAAAGATATTGGCTTTTTTCTACATAATCTCTAAGTTTCGTTGGAAAATCAGGCACAATAATGTCTTTTTTAATACAATCTTCTTAGACTTCATCTACCACTTCCACTTCATCTTTTTCAGTTTTTTCAGAAATCAAAGAAAAAATATTTTCTTAGTTTTTAATAAGATTATTATGGATTATGATTTTTCTATAGTTATCTTAATAAAGATTTTGAAGCATTAGCATAAAGAAGTCTTATTTTATTAACTTATAACTGTAAAATTTACCCAAAATTCTAAATATAACTATCAATCCAGCCACAGCATTTATAAGTGCTAAAATTTCTGTAATTGTTGGATATTAAATTTCAAATTATTAAACAATTTCATCCATTAGTATTATTTATTTACTATATGGGCCTACTCCTGATTCTAATGAAGAAATTCTATCAAAATTTTAAGTTGTTAGAGTATATTAAATAGGAGAAGTGTAAGTTTATCTCTACTAAAAAAGGAGACCTGAGTCTACATTAGTATCTTATTTTTACGCGCTGAGAGAATTAAGTACAAATTAAGCAGAGGATACATAATTATATAAGTTTCTGTAATTAGTTTGCATTTTTCTTGAAGTTGTATTGTATTACTATGTTTTGAGTTTCAGCTAAAAATATGCTTAATTTCCATCTATAATATTATCAATATCATTTTAGGCTGGGCAGTTATTAGGTACAGTTGTTTTTGTTTAGTCTTGATCATTGCAGCCATACAAACTAATGAAAAGAGAAGAATAAACTTGATTATTATCACTATTATCAAGCAAAAAAGTATAATTACTTACATTAGAAAAATCAATGCATATAAAACCTTATAATTAAGGTGTAGTGCATTAAAATGTATCGAGATTGATAACATTGTAAATATTATTTTTAGGATCTTAATAGTAAAGTTAAACAACATAAATAAGATATGTCTGATTCAAAGATTGTTAATATTAATCTATACTCATTGAGAAGTTATACATAAACTAAAACCCAACTAAATCATTATCGAAAGGTACTTCTATCCTATCATTTTTAATGAAGCTTTAAGATTAAAATTTAGGGTTTATTTAGTTGCTAAAAGTGAGATAAAATAAGTAAATAGCATAAGAAAGTGTCGTAGTAACAGCTAAAAAGGATAGGATTAATCCTACAATAGTGTTTCTTTTAAAATGCTTGGGCCCTATATTAAATTAAAACTCTGAAGAGAATAAATCTAAACTTTCAATATTCATTGTTTTTTATAGTGATAAAATGCACAGCTATCTCTACTCCTAGAGGATTTTATTTGCTTTTTGCTTCTACTTTTTATTTATTTTTATGTACTATTAAATAAATTATTCTTAATTCAAGACTGGTTTAGCTAAAATTTGCAATTGAAATAAACCTAAAAATAGAAATTTACCTTTGATTTTTCTCACTAAAATTTATTAATTTTTATTTCTTTATTTAATTTAATTCATAATTATTTGTAGCTTGAATTTTTTCTAAATTAAATAATATTTTGTTAAAATTCCGCACAAACTAACTACACTAACTGCTTTTTAAAGTAGGAAAATAATTTTTTAGCAAAAATACAAAAATTAGAAAAATGAAAATGAAAAGTAATTAAAAAATTTTGTTAGAATTATTAAATATTTTTATTATTAGCCTTATCCTTTTTTTCATAGTTGAAATTGGACCGTAATCAGCACAAATAATTATCTTGGTTATTTATTTAATTTTGATTATTTATCAAATATAACTTCCCTTAAAATATATTAATTTACTATTATTAGAAACTTGTAAAAAGTTTTCCAAAAGTTATAAATAACATAGAATAATAATTTATTTAACTACATAAGAAAATTGTTTAAAAATTTTTTCAAAAACATATTTTTATTAGATATTCACAGTAAGTAATAAATAATTTTAATATTTTTTATTTACTAAACTTAATCATGATAAAATTATGTTTATTTTCAGATGATGAGCTAATTTATTTTGGATTCTTTCAGATTCTATTTTATTAAGTATTTTTTATTTAAGGCCTATTTTTAAAAAACTGAAATATTGTTTTAGATTAATTAGTCCAAAATATTCTACAAATGAAATTTATTTTAATAGTCTAAACCAAATAGGTAAAATTAACTTCATGGATTAAGTTAAATTTTTTTCAAAATAATTTATTTTATTGTAAATCCTCCTTTTTTTCATCCACTCAAATATTTACACTTAAAAATTTTTTGATTAAAATTTTCCCTGAAGACCTTATATTTTTATTATAAAATGCGGGGAAAATATCGATCTCTATTGTATTTAAAAGCTTCGTTTTATTAAGTACCTGATTAGCTTATTCTAGCAATCTTGAAAATTGATAACTGAAATAAAATAATATTTGAAAATTTAAAAATATAAATTAATAAGTTATATAGAGCGAAATATTAAATATAAACATTTAACTTATAATATTTTAATAAAAAATTGATATTATTTAATCTATAACAATTGTTAATGATGGATAAATAAAATTATAGTGCAAAATATTTAGCATCAATATTTTAATAAAGAAGAATATATTCTTTAATCTATAGCATCTTGTTATATTTCTTATTACTATTTTATGAAAAATCTTTTTAGATATTCTTCTTGCAATAACTAAGAATTTAATATGCAAACCTGCTTCTCAAAATAATTTAATCTTCTTTTGTTTATTTCTTAAAAAAAATAAAGTGATTTTACTTTTCCTTTAAAATATAAAAATAACTTACATTCAGAATTTATATTAGATTTTTTATCAAAACTTTAAAATTATTCAGTGAGAGTTACAAATTATATAGCTGCTAATTACTCCTCGCTTAATATCATCATAATAGCCTTTTTCAAAAAAATAATATCTTTGTATAAATCATAAATGTTTAAATTCCTATCGACCTCTTACTCAATGTACTTTATAAAACCGTATTCTATCCCTTTCTACTTGAAAAATGTTTTAGACTTAAATTACCTTTTTTTTTTAATAAAATGATTAAATTAATAAATTTGAGAATTTTTTGAATCTTTACTTGAATTTAAAAAAGGTATTTTTTATGATTTTTTTAAAACTATTGTTTTAAATATTTTTTAAATGTAAATAATCATTTTCCTTCAATATCTCCTTTTTTTATCCTTGAGTTAAATTTTATTAGATAGATTCTTTATTACTAATATTAATAGGTTATTTATTAACAAATAAGGACCTACTTTAGATAACACTGGCATCTTTCTACTAATATTACTTTCTTGGGCTTGATAGAAATTACTTTTGAGAACTAATTTATTAGCTGCTAAACTAATTGTTTATTTTTATTTTATTTTGAGAATTTGATAGTTAATTCTATAGTTTATTATATTAACAATTTTCATTAATTTAAGTATTTTTAATTACATCTTGCTCAATTTATTCTTTTTACTAATTTTTTTCAATTTGAGAGTAAATTAATTTATTATTTATTGTTGATTCTGTATTTGGAGAGTTTATTACAGAGTTAACCAGATCGTTATTATTTATACTATTCTAATTTTTTATATTCAGCATATTTTCTTCATTGTTTTAAAAATTCTTTATTAAGTCTATATTTAATTTCTAGTTATTTACTTTTTCATTTTGTATGTTTAATTATTCATTAAATTTTACATGAAATTAACAACTATTATTATTATTATTATTATTACGATTTAAAGTTAGATTTTGACTTTTTTGAACATCCTCTCTAAGTTTTGTTGAAAATTCAGGAACAATAATGTCTTTTTTTATACAATTTTCTTAGACTTCATCTACATCTTCTTCTTTATCAGTTCTTTCAGTGGAAATCAAACAAGAAATATTTTCTTACTTTTTAATAAGATTATTATGGATCATGATTTTTCTATATTTATCTTAGTAAAGATTTTGAAGCAAGAGCATAAAGAAGTCTTATTTTATTAATTTTTAACTGTAAAATTTGCCCAAAATTCTAAATACAACGATTAATCCAGCAACAGCATTTACAAGTGCCAAAATTTCTGTAATCGTTGGATATTAAAATTAAAATTTTTAAACTATTTCATCCATTAGTAATATTTATTTACTATATGGGCCTAATCCTTATGTCAATGAGGAATTTCTATCAAAATTTTAAGTTGTTAGAGTATATTAAATAGGAGAAGAATAAGTTTATCTCTACTAAAAAAGGAGACCTAAGTCTACCTGAGTATCTTATTTTTATGTGCTCAGAGAATTAAGTACAAATTAAGGAGAGAATACATAATTATAAATGTTTCTGTAATTAATTTACATTTCTTTTGAAGTTGTATTGTATTACTAAGTTTTGAGTTTTAGCTAAAAATATGCTTATTATCCATCTATAATATTATTAATATCCTTTTGGGATGGACAATTATCAGGTACAGTTGTTTTTACTAAGTCTTAATCTCTGCAGCCATACAAATGAATGTAAATAGAAGAATAAATTTGATTATTTTTACTATTATCAAGCAAAAAAGTATAGTTACCTAGATTAGAAAAATCAATACATGTAAAACCTTATAATTAAGGTGCTGTGCATTAAAAAGTATTGAGATTGATAGTATTGTAAGTATTACTTTTAGGGTCTTAATAGTAAAATTAAACAATATAAACAAGATATGTCTTATTCAAAGATTTTTAATATTAATCTATGCTCATTGAATAATTATACATAAACTAAAACCCTATTAAATCATTTTCGAGAGGTACTTCTATCCTATCATTTGAAATGAAGCTTTAAGATTAAAATTTTGGTCTTAATTAATTGCTAAAATTGAGATAAAATAAGTAAACAGCATAAGAAAGCGTCGTGGTAACAGCTAAAAACGACAAGATTAATCCTAAGACAGTATCTCTTTTATAATGCTTGGGCCCTATATTAAATTAAAACTCTGAAGAAAATAAATCTAAACCTTAAATATTCATGATTTTTTTAGTGATAAGCGTGTAGTAGCTAGCTATACTTTTATAAGTTTTTATTTGTTTTTGTCTTCTAAATTTTTATTTATTTTGTGTGTTTATTAAATTAAATATTCTTAACTCAAGGCTGGCTTAACTTAAATTTACTTTTATGAAAAATTAAAGAATAGAATAGTAAATCTATGATTTTTCTCTTTTAGATTTATTAGATTTTTTTTATCATGTAATTTATAGAATTTATAAACAAATTGAATTATAATTAAAGCTTGAATCTAACTTTTTACTCAATTATAAACATATTCTGATAAAATCCTACTCAAGCTAACTGCATTAACTACTTTGTAATCAAGGAAAAAAATATGTTTAAGCAAAAATACTAAAATTAGAAAAATGAAAATGAAAAGTAATGAGTGACTTAATATCGTAGGTACTCATATAAAAGGATGATTTTTGAATAAGGACGAAAAATATTTTTCCTTATAAAAAGGTACTTCATCTTAAAAAATTTTTTTAAGTAAAACATATCAAAAACACGAATCTAATAAAGTATTTTATCAAATATTTTTTATTAAAATAAAAATGTACTTTTTAATGTATTTTATTTACTTAAATATTTATATACTTTAAATCACATACTTATTATATTATTAAAATAAATTTAAATAAAATATTCTCAAAAAATTAAAGCTGGTAAGTGAGATGTTTAAACTGAAATCGAAATGGCCTTAATATATGAACCTTTACCGTATATATATTTATATATGCTTTAATCTTAAACACACTATTATATACAGAAAAATAAAATTATACAGTGGGTAACATTTAGCATCAATATTTTAATAATGAAGAAAATATTCTTTAATCTATAGCATCTTGTTCTTATATTTCTTATTACTATTTTATCAAAAATTTTTTTAGATATTCTTCTTGCAATAAATAGGAATTTAATATGCAAATCTGCTTATCAAAATAATTTAGCCTGATATTGTTTATTTCTTAAAAAAATAAAATGATTTTGTTTCTATACTTTTAATTTATAAAATAACTTACATTCAATATTTATGTTAGATGTTTTGCCAAAACTTTAAAACTATTCAGTGAGAGTTACAAATTATATAGCTGCTAATTGCTCTTAGCTTAGTATCATCATAATAGCCTTTTTCAAAAAAATAATGTCTTTGTATAAATCATAAATATTTAAATTTCTATTGACCTCTTACTCAATCTATTTTATAAAACCGTATTCTATCCCCTTCTACTTAAAAAATGTTTTAGACTTAAATTACCTTTTATTATTTAATAATATGATTAAATTAATACATTTGAGAATTTTTGAATCTTTACTTGAATTTAAAAATGGTATTTTTGATTGTATTTTTAAATCTACTGTTTTAAATATTTTTTAAATATTAATAAGGAGATTCCTTAGATATCTCCTTTTTTTATGCTTAAGTTATATTTTGTTAGATAGATTCTTTATTGCTAATATTATTAGATTATCTTTTATTAAATAAGGACCTATTTTAGAAAACACTGGTACCTTTCTATTGATTCTATGTTTTTGGGTTTGATAGAAATTACTTTTGAGAGCTGATTTATTAGATGGTAAACTAATTATTTATTTTATTTTGAGAATTTGATAGTTAATTCTGTTATTTAATATAGCAAAAATTTTAACTAATTTAAGTATTTTTAATTACATCTAGCTCTTTTTATTTTTTTTACTAATATTTTTCAATTTGTGAGAAAATTAATTTATTGTTTATAGATTCTTCATTTGGATAGTTTATTACAGAGTTAGTTAAATCATTATTACCTATATTGCTCTAATTTTTTAAATTTAGCATACTTTCTTCATTATTTTGCTAATTCTTTTTTAAATTTATATTTAATTTCTAGTTTTCTTTTTTTTGATTTTCTACATTTATTTATTCATTAAATTTTAAAAGAAGTTAACAATTATTATTATTATTATTCTTATTATTTAAAGTTGGATATGGACTTTTTTCTACCTAATTTTTTGCTGGAAAGACAGGCACAATTAGGTCTTTTTTTATACAATTTTCTTATACTTCATCTGCCACTTCTTCTTTTTCATCAGTTTTTTAAGTGGAAATCAAACAAGAAATACTTTCTTACTTTTTAATAAGATTATTATGGATCATGATTTTTCTATATTTATCTTAGTAAAGATTTTGAAGCAAGAGCATAAAGAAGTCTTATTTTATTAAATTTTAACTGTAAAATTTGCCCAAAATTCTAAATACAACTATTAATCCAGCAACAGCATTTACAAGTGCCAAAATTTCTGTAATTTTTGGATATTATATTTGAAATTTTTAAACAATTTCATCCATTAGTAATATTTATTTACTATAGGGGCCTAGTCCTGATTATTAAGCAGAAATTCTATCAAAATTTTAAGTTGATAGAGTATATTAAATAGGAGAAGAGTAAGTTTATCTCTGCTAAATTAAGAGACCTAAGTCTACCTGAGTATCCTATTTTTATGTGCTCAGAGAGTTAAGTACAAATTAACCAGAGGATACATAATTATATATGTTTCTGTAATTTGTTTGGATTTCTTTTGAAGTTGTATTGTATTACTAAGTTTTGAGTTTCAGTTAAAAATATGCTTGTTATCCATCTATAACATTATTAATATCCGTTTGGGCTGGGCAATTACTAGGCACAGTTGCTTTTACTAAATCTTAATCTCTGCAACCATACAAATGAATATAAATAGAAGAATAAACTTAATTATTATTCATATTATCAAGCAAAAATGAATAGTTACCTACTTTAGAAAAATCAATACATGTAAAACCTTATAATTAAGGTGTTGTGCATTAAAATGTATTGAGATTGATTGTATTGTAAATTTTATTTTTAGGGTCTTAATAGTAAAGTTAAACAACATAAACAAGATATGTCTGATTCAAAGATTGTTAATATTAATCTATACTCATAGAATAATTATACATAAACTAAAATCCAACAAGATCATCTTCGAGAGGTACTTCTATCCTACCATTTGCAATGAAGCTTTAAGACTAAAATTTTGGGTTTATTTAGTTGTTAAAATTGAGGTAAAATAAGTAAAGAGCATACGAAAGTGTTGTAGTAACAGCTAAAAATGACAATATTAATCCTAAGACAGTATCTCTTTTATAATGTTTTGGCCCAATATTAAAATAAAACTCTGAAGAAAATAAATCTAAACCTTAAATATTCATGATTTTTTTAGTGATAAATGTGTAGCAGCTAACTGTAGTTTTAGGAGTTTTTATTTTCTTTTGGCTTCAAATTTTTATTTACTTATAAAATAAAGTATTCTTAATTCAAGGTTGGCTTAATTTAAATTTGTTATTAAGATAAATCAAAAAATAAAATAGTAAAAATCTTTGATTTTTCTTGTTTAAATTTATTCGTTTTTATTTTTTTCTTGTAATTATGCTTAATTATTTTTAAATAAAATATTAACTATTTAATAATCAAATAATTTTCAATTTAAGAAATTAGATAAAATATTAAAATTTGAATAATTTTTCAGATTTTTTATTTTAAAAATTTTATCTCTTTATTCAAAAATCATCCTTATTGATTGAATACCTACGGTATAATATTTTAAATATACAATTTTTAATTTATAATATATTTTTATTTTATAATAAAGCATGCTTAATTATTTTAAAAGAAAATATTTATAATTAATAATCAAATAATTTTCAAATAAAGAATATTAAAAAAAATAAATAAGTAAAAAATTAAAATTCTGTAATAATTTTAAAGAATATTTTGAAATAAATAAAAGAAACTTCTAAAAATATTATCAAAATTTAAGATTTCAATCTAAAGCTTGATATTTTTAAATGTTTCTTGAAAATTATGTAAATTTTATTAATTTTATTTGATTTCAACTTCAATAAAAATAAATTAAAACAGATATTCTAATTAATTAATAAAACTTTTATAAAAATAAATAATGTAATTAAAAATTATATTTTTAAAATGGTAGTGTTAAATCAAAATTTTAGATAGTCTTTCTCGTTATCTGAATTTTCAATTACTTTTCAGGCGCATGAGAATAATCAAGTACTTCAGTTACGAAGAAAGTCATTATTTCTATTCAATCAGTTTTAAAACTTTTTAGGCGATTGAGTTGAGTCCATAGAGAAAACCAAAAGGTGTATTTACTAGCATAGGAAATAGGAATATTTAGTTTAATTACTTGAGGGGGTATTTTGAGTTTTTTATCAATAATTATGAGTTAAATTAAATATATTTAGCTAGGAAATATAACATAAATTAATCATAATAATTAAATAAATTAAAAAGGACTTAATATTTTTTTTAATTAATTGAAAAGTAATAAATCTTTTTTTATTTATTTAATTTAATGCAAATATTTATAAGTATCTTTTTATTAAATACTTAACTAGTTTATTCTGCCAATCTTAATTAAATAATATCAGTGAATTTAAAAATATAATAACTTAATAAAATTATTTAGAATGAAATATTAAATACCAAAATTTTACTATGAAATAAATAAAATATTTATTTATACATTTTAATCTTTAACATTTTGTTATAAATTAATAAATAAAATTAAATAATGCAAAATATTTAGCATCAAGATTTTAATAATGAAGAAAATATTCTTTAATCTATAGCACCTTATTCTTATAATTCTTATTACTGTTTTATTAAAAATCTTTTTAGGTATTCTTCTTACAATAACTAGGAATTTAATATGCAAATCTGCTTCTCAAAATAATTTAACCTAATTTTGTTTATTTCTTAAAAAAAATAAAGTCATTTTTGCTACTATACTTTTAATTTATAAAAATAAATAACTTACATTCATAATTTATATTAGATTTTTTATGAAAACTTTAAAATTATTCAGTGAGAGTTACAAATTATATAGCTGCTAATTACTCTTCGCTTAACATCATCATAATAGCCTTTTTCAAAAAAATTATGTCTTTGTATAAATCATAAATATTTAAATTCCTATCGACCTCTTTCTCAATCTATTTTATAAAACCGTATTCTATCCCCTTCTACTTAAAAAATGTTTTAGACTTAAATTACCTTTTTTTATTTAATAAAATGAATAAATTAATAAATTTGTGAATTTATTTTTTGAATCTTTACTTGAATTTAAAAATGGTATTTTTGATGGTTTATTTAAAAATATTGCTTTAAATATTTTTAAAATGTTAATAGTCATTTTCCTTCAATATCTCCTTTTTTTATCCTTGAACTAAATTTTATTAGATAGATTCTTTATTGCTAATATTATTAGGTTATATATTATTAATTTAGGAGCTAGCACTTTTATACTAATTCTACTCTCTTGGGCTTGATAGAAATTACCTTTCAGAGTTGATTTATTAGCTGCTAAACTAATTGTTTGTTTTTATTTTATTTTGAGAATTAGATAGTTAATTATTCTATTATATATTTTAACAGCAATTTTCAAAAATTTAAGTATTTTTAATTTCATATTGCTCATTTAATTCTTTTTACTGATCTTTTTGAATTTGAGACAAAATTAATTTATGATTTGTTGATTCTGCTGCATTTGGAGAATTTATTACAGAATTGACCAGATCTTTATTATTTATACTGTTCTAATTTTTTATATCCAACATATTTTCTTCAATTTTTAAAAAGTTATTTTTTAAGTCTATATTTAATTTCTAGTTATCTATTTTTTCATTTTTTATGTTTATTTAGTCATTAAATTTTAAATGAAATTAGCAATTATTGTTATTATTTTTAATAGGATATTTATTTTTTTTGAGATAATCACTATTTTTTGTTTGAAACACAGGTACAATTAGGTCTTTTTTTATATAATTTTCTTAGACTTCATCTACCGCTTCTTCTTTTTCAGCCTTTTCAGTGGAAATTGAACAAGTAATATTTTCTTACTTTTTAATAAGATTATTATGGATCATGATTTTTCTATATTTATCTTAGTAAAGATTTTGAAGCAAGAGCATAAAAAAGTCTTATTTTATTAAATTTTAACTGTAAAATTTCCCCACAATTCTTAATACAACTATTACTCCAGCTACAGCATTTACAAGCGCCAATATTTCTGTAATTGTTGGATATTAAAATTGGAATTTTTAAACAATTTCATCCATTAGTATTATTTATTTGCTATATGGGCCTAATCCTGATGTTAATGCTGAAATTCTGTCAAAATTTTAAGTTGTTAGAGTGTATTAAATAGGAGAAGAATAATATTATCTCTGCTAAATAAGGAGACCTAAGTCTACCTGAGTTTCTTATTTTTAAGTGCTCAGAGAGTTAAGTACAAATTAAGAAGATGATACATAATTATATATGTTTCTGTAAGTAGTTTGGATTTGCTTTGAAGTTGTATTATATTACTAAGTTTTGAGTTTCAGCTAAAAATATGCTTATTTTCCATCTATAACATTATTAATATCATTTTGGGCTGGGCAATTATGAGGTATAGTTGTTTTTACTAAGTCTTAATCTCTGCAACCATATAAATGTATGTAAATAGAAGAATAAACTTGATTATTATTACTATTATCAAGTAAAAAAGTATAGTTATTTGCTTTAGAAAAATCAATGCATGTAAAACCTTATAATTAAGGTGAAGTGCATTAAAATGTATTGAGATTGATAGTATTGTAAGTATTATTTTTAGGGTCTTAATAGTAAAGTTAAACAACATAAACAAGATATGTCTGATTCAAAGTTTGTTAATATTAATCTATGCTCGTTGAATAATTATACATAAACTAAAATGCAACTAAATCATCTTCGAGAGGTACTTCTATCCTATCATTCGTAATAAAGCTTTAAGATTAAAATTTTGGGCTTAATTAGTTGCTAAAATTGAGATAAAATAAGTAAATCGCATAAGAAAGAGTGGTTGTAACAGCTAAAAAAGACAAGATAAATCCTAAGACAGTATCTCTTTTATAATGCTTTGGCCCTATATTAAAATAAAACTCTGAAGAAAATAAATCTAAACCTTAAATACTCATTGTTTTTTTTAGTGATAAGCTTGTAGCTGCTAGCAATAGTTTTAGAGGTTTTTATTTTCTTTTCGTTTCTAAGTTTTATTTATTTTTATGTATTAATTAAATGAAATAATCTTAATTCAAGACTGGCTTACCTTAAATTTATTATTAAGATAAAAAAAAAATACAAAATGTTTGATTGTTTAGATTACATTTTTTCATGTAATTTAATTTAGAATTTATTAAAAAAAATTGATCATAATTAAAGCTTGAATATAATTTTTACTCAATTGCAAGCATATTTTGTTAAAATCCTACCCAAGATTATTAAATTAACAGTATTTTAAGGTAGGAAAAAAATTTTTTAATCAAAAGTACTAAAATTAGAAAAATAAATGAAAAATATAAATTTCAATAATTTGATTTTATTGAGCCAATTTTAAATGCCCTGGCCATAATAGAGAAATTAATTAAAAACTCCAAGTTACTTTTTTCTTCAAATTAATTGCTATTTTTATTTTCTTAATTTAATGTAAATATTTAAAATTTTCCTTTTAGTAATTACCTGACTAACTCATTCATTCATTCTGCAAACCTTTAAAGTTGATAACTCAAATAAAATAATATTTGTTAATTTAAAAGTATTAAATAAAAACAATATGTAGAATGAAATATTAAATATTAGTATTTTACTAATAGAAAAAAAATATAAATTTTCTTTAATCTTTAAATCGCTATTACAGTTGGATATATAAAATTATATTAAATAGTTTGATATATTTAACATCAATATTTTAATAATGAAGAAATTATTCTTTTATCTTTAGCATTTTGTTCTTATATTTCTTATTATTATTTTATGAAAAATCTTTTTAGATATTCTATCTGCAATAACTAGGAATTTGATATGCAAATCTGCTTTTCAAAATAATTTAACCCTCTATTGTTTATTTCTTAAAAAAATAAAATGATCTTATAGCTATTCCTTTAATTTATAAAAAGAACTTACATTAAATATTTATGTTAGATGCTTTATCAAAACTTTAAAATTATTCAGTGAGGGTTACAAACTATATTGCTGCTAATTGCTCGCTCTTCGCTTAATATTATCATAATAGCCTTTTTCAAAAAAAGAATTTCTTTATATAAATCATAAATGCTTAAATTCCTATTGACCTCTTACTCAATGTACTTTATAAAATCACATTCTATTAATCAAAATTTGAAAATAAATAAATAAACAAATAATTGCTCGAAAAAGTTAGTTTTTGGCCTTAATAAAATAAATTAATAGTTTGTATTAATTAAAATTTTGTATTCATTAGAATAATATTATAAATGAAAATATCAATATGCATAACATAAAATTAAATATTGTAAAATAAGTCCTCCAAATGAAATGGTTGGCAGACGAAAAAAAAAAATGGCCTGATACTTTATTGTGAAAATTATTTTATTTTAAAAACAAATTACAAGTTTAAAATTGTTATCATTATATATATATTATTTAAAATTAATTTACTTAAATTTTCTTATTTAACAATATTTAAAATAAAAGAAATAAAATTTGTTACTTCGTTAATTTTTTTATAATTTTTAATTTAAACTTTTACAAAAAAATAATTAAAAAACAAACATTCACTAATTTTTTTTAAAAATAGAAGAAATAATTCTATTATTAATTTCATTTTTATTATTGTTCAGTTAGTATTTAAAAAAGAATTTTTTTATATATTCTTCCTGTAACTGTTAAGATTGCATTATGCAAAATTACTTTTCAAAATAATTAAGCTTCTCTTTTATTTCTATTTATTTATTTAAAAATTTTGTTATTTTCTTTAAAATAATAATAATTTACTTTGATAATCATCTGAAAACTTATTTTTCACAAAGTCAAGATTCAGTACATTTTCTGTGAGACCTACAAATTGAATAGCAGCTAATTAATCTTTGGTTAATAGAATTGAGATTGCTTTTTTTAAAAAAATGATGTCTTTGTATAATTCATATATATTTAAATTTTTATTGACCTCTTATCCAACATTCATTAAAATTTTGAGATCTAATCCTTTAGATTTAAGAAAATCTTTAGATCTATATAATCTTTTTTGAAAATTAAATTAAAAAAAATTAATTTATTTTAAAAATAAAATTGTAATTTACTAAAATTTAAATAAAATATTTTGAATCATTTGTTTAGTTGGTTTATTTTGAATGGCTTTTAACTTTTAAGAAACAGCTAAGCTTAAAGTGTCATTGTTTTAGTTTTTTTTTCGAGTTTCAATGATTGATCCGTTAAAAGCAGATTTTGCTTAATTAAATAATGTCTTTTTAGAATTTGTTTGGATCTGGCTATTAGTCATTTTTATTTGATTTTTGTTTATACTTATAAAACTTTTTTAAGTGCTAATGTTTTATTTCTTTGAAAACATGTAACTTTCATCTTTTAGGTCAAAATCTTCAATCAGTATATTACTCTATTTATATAAGGGCGAAGAGTCATTACAATAATTGTTGCTATTATTATTTTAATTGTTCTTAGAAGGAAATATATTTTTTTCTGGAGTATCTCTAAATTTAGCTGGGAATGTAGGAACCAACATTTCACTTTTATTCTAATACTCTTCTGAGATAATGTCTGATGATTATTTTAAATTTATAATTTATTATGAAATATCTTCCTTTTTTTCAATTAGATTATTATGCTCAAGTATTTTTTCGTATTTATCTGAGTAGATGTTTTGTAGCAAAAGCATAAAGAAGTCTTATTTAATAAGCTTTTATGAATAAAATCTACCAATAAATCTTGCAATCATTACTAATGCTGCAACCCCATTTATTAGTGCCAGAATTTCTGTAATTGTAGGATACTAAATTTAGAATTACTAAACAATTTCATCCATAAATATCATCGTTTAATAGTATGGACCAAATCCTTACTTTAAAGAAAATTATCTATCAAAACTTTAACTTATTTAATTATATTGTATTGGAGACTAAAAATTAAGCTCATTCTGATATAATAAACCTAAGTTAACTTTTGTTTCCTATATTTAGGTATTGAGAGTAATGATAGTATATTAATTAGAGTATATATAATTATATATACTTCTATAATTAGTTTGAATCTATTTAGAAGTAGTGTTGTATTATTATGTTTTAAGTTTTAGGTAATAATAAGAACCTAAATTATTAATAGCATTATCAATTTCAGTTTATGAAGCACAGTTATCTGGAATAGTTGTCTTTTAAACATCTAAATCTAAACATCCATACATATTTATGTAAATTCCAGAATAAATTTAATTGTCATTACTGTTATCAAGTAAAAAAGTGTAATTGCTTACTTAGGAAAAATCTATGCAGTTAAATCCTTTTAGTGAAGGGTCAGTACATTTAACAACATCAAGATCGATGGTTAAGTAAATCTGATTTTTCAAGTCTTAGTAATAAAATTAAGGATAATACACAACATAGGTTTTATTCTGTGAAGCCTGATATTCATCCAAAGTCATAGATAAATTGTAAAATTATTAAAACCCTATAAGATCTTAGCTTAAAGGTACTTCTTTCCTAAAGCTTGTGATGAAACTCTATGATCTAAATTTTGGATCAATCAAATTACTAAAATACTAATTAAATATGTAAAATATATAAAAGAGAACTATAGCAACAGTTACCACAGATAAAGACAAACCTAAACAAGTTCCTCTTTTATATCTTCCTTCTCCCATATTAAAGTTAAATTCAGAAGAAAATAAATCGAATTTAAGAATGCTCATTACTTTTACTATATCTATCCTACTCTCTTATCTTTACTTCTAGTTTTTAATTAATTTTTTTCTTCTACTATCTGACTAAATATACTTTTTTAATTTACAATCAAATTATAGATAGTTGTTTAACACTTTTTTAAAATATAAATATTTTTTAATTACAATCAATAAGAACTAATATAGTAAAAAAAATTCTTAAATAAATTATGATAGTGACTTCAAAGAAAATGATAAATAAAATAACAAATTAATTACTAGATTATCAATAAGTAAAATAAATAGACAAAATCAATTTTTATGTCAAACTAAAATATATAAATGTTTCCTTATTTCGTTTTAAAATGATCACTAATTTTTGATATTTGATAACAATAGAGCAAATTTAGTAATATTATGCAAGTTAAATTATTAAAGCATGATTATTTTTAAAAAAACTCATTCAATTTATTTTATATGTCATCTTTTAATATTAATAATTTAATTGGGAGACAAATAAAAGAAATAGAATAAATTTTATCAATTAATTATATTATAGATTTAAAATTTATCAATTCAGTTATCATTAAAACAAAAACAAAAACAAAAAAATATCTAAAAATTCTAAAAGTATTTATAAATTTTAACAACTTTCTTATAATAATCTAATTCTATGTTTCACTTTTAACCTGATTTGTTTTACTTTAACTAATCAAATTATTTTTAATATGTTAACTCAGTTAACTTAAAATATATTTATTGCTTATTACAAAAACAAAATATTTTAAGTTGATTTACTGCTTATAAGGGTATAATTTATGTAAAGCAAGATGCCATACAAAAATTTCGTGGTTTGCATACCACTCATTATGAATTAGATTTTAATTAATTAAAAAATTTGATTTTTATATTTTATAATAAAATTTTTATTATGAATTTAATTTATTATAATTTCAAAAATAAATAATTTTTTTCATCATAATTTTTAAATTTAGTTAAATTTTGTGAAGTAGGGTAGCAAAAATACAGGGTTTGGGGTCATCAATTTCTGTAGAAATTATTCCAAACATTCAAAATTTGTAGATAAAAGAAATTAATTTATTTCTTATCTCACAATATATTTTAATTATTTAATAATCAAGCTTTTTATCCCTATTCCAAAGATTTAATGCTAATATTAATATTTTATTCATAACTAATCTAATTTTTTTCTACATATTTTCAAAATTTATTGTGTCAAATTATTAAATAGAGAATTAAATTATTTTATTCAATAAAAATATAACAAATTATAAAATATACCAATTTATACATTTTATATCATAATTTTATTAATATTGAAGACATTATCCTTTAATCTATTTCGTTATATTATTTGTTTTACTAGCATCTTTAAATAAATTTATATATATATTTTTATTGCAAATCTTATGATCGTAGAATGCAAAACTATTTTTCAAAATAATTAAGCTTGCTTTTTATTTCTTAAAATCATAAAAATATAAATACATGATTAGTTATTAAAATAATTAATTTACAATCATAACTAAGTTTTGATTAGCTATTCTTTAAATCTAGGTTCAAAAATTGTTCTGAAAGACCTATACAATATATAGCAGAGAGTTGATCTTAGCTAAGAAGCATAGTAATTGCTTTTTTCAAAAAAATAATATCTTTATAAAGCTAAAATACATCTAAGCTTGTATTAATCTCTTGTTAAACTTTGTGGATAATTTTATTCTCTATACCTTTTGATTTTAAAAATTCTTTTGTCTTGAAAATTCTAATTTTTATAATAAATAAATAAAACGTTAAACAAAAAATTATTTATTTATTTTTTTAAAAAATTTTACTTAAATTTAAATATAATATTTTTTATTTATTATTTTATTGAAGGACTTTAAATCTTTCTAAATTTAGAAGAATAAGCTTGACTAAAATCTTCTTTATTTCTATTCTAATAGATAATTTTATTATTTAGATTTTCTAAATTATCTTTAATATTAAGCTCTCTTGTTTACTTTTAACTTTATTTACTTGAATTTTAACTTTCCTTTTAATAATTAGAAGGTTGGAGAAAGTTTAATAAAAAACTTTAAGACTTGGTCTATGAACTTGTTAAAAAACTAAAATTTGGAGAATTGATCAACAGATTTTAATCACTTTTTTTGTTTCTTGTACTAATTTATTCTACAGTAATTAGCTGCTAGTCATCTTTTTTATACATTAAATTTTCTTCTTTATTCATATATTTTTATAAATTTTAAGTGGCATCGTCTTTTGATTAATGAGTCAATTAATTTTTATCAACATGGATTTTTGATTTAGTATTGAGACTTGGTATAAAAATTTGCTTTTTTAAATTCTTTTCCAAGTTATCATCTGAAAATTCTTGCTTTATATTTGTTAATTAATCAAAATTATAATTCTTTTAAATTATAAAATGATTATGTTAAAGTATTTATTCATACTTGCTCCTAAAGATGTTTTAAAGTATGAGCATAAAGAAGTCTTAGTAAATTAGCTTTTAGGAATATAACCTACAAAAAAATCTAGAAATGATAACTAGAATAGCAACTCCATTGACAAGTGCCAAAATTGAAGTTATTGTAGGGTACTAAATATTAATTTTTTATACAATTTCATCAATTCTGATAATTACTTACATATATGGACCCACACCTGATAACAAAGATAGATTTCTATCAAATGATTAAATTACCTAATTATGCTATATTGGGGAAAAATAATTTTCTTAACTTTAAGATAATAATCCTATGCTAACCTAAGTCTCTTAAGTTTATGTATAGATAGTATTAACTATGTATTAATTAGATAAAACATAGTTGTATACACTCCTATAATTAGTTTGAATCTACTACGAAGTAGTATTGTATTATTAAGTTTTAAGTTTAATATAGAAGTAAGCATCTTTTCCATTAATTACATTATCTATATCAATTTAATTAGCACAATTACTAGGGAATGTAGTTTTTACTTAATCTAAGTCTTAACAACCATACATACTAATATATATCTAAGAGTAAACATTATTATTATTACTATTATCAAGTAATAGAACTTAGTCTTAAATCTTTGAGAAATCAACACAATAGAAGCCTTATAAAGCAGGATCATTGCATTTAACAATATCAAGATTGATAGTATTAAATATATTATTTAAAGTATCCTAATAGAAATATTAAGCATAAAAAACTGCATATGTTTAATTATAAATTTGTTAATACTGATCTATTGTCATTGAGAGATTATAATAAAATTAAAACCCTACTAGATTCTAGCTTAAGTCTACTTTTTTCTGATAGTCTGTGATAAAACTTTGAGATCTAAAGTTTGGACTAATCAAATTATTCAAATATTAATAAAGCATATAAACGAAGTAATAAAAAACAGCACCATAAGAAAGTATAGATAATATGAAGCCAAAGCAACTACCTCTTTTTTACTGTTATTAAGTTCCAATATTAAAATAAAACTCAGAAGAAAATAAATCATATTTGTTAATATTCATTTCTATTGTTATGAAAATCACTATATTTTTATTTCTACTAACTAATTGATATCACTTATCTCTACTTTTACTTAATTATTCTTTTATTATATAAATTATTAAGCTCATAAAATTCCAATTTTAATTTATGTATTCCCAAATCATATAATTCTTTTAGCATTCTCTCTATAATAATTATTTCCTTAATAAAATTAAATTTAATAAAAAATTAAATATTTTTTTATAAATGAAAAAAAAATTTAAAAATAATAAAAAAAGGTATCAAAATAGGTTTGTTTCGAACCTGAATAAACAACAATAAAATATATTTTTTTCATTGAATTATATTCGAATACTGTTATATGTAAATTTTTTGATGTTTTAATTGAATTTAAAAATGGTATTTTAATGATTTATTTAAAACAAAAGATTTAAATATTTTTAAAACATTTTAAAATTTGTTTTACTTTAAGTTGAAAATTTTTATTTGTTTATTTTATATTCTTGATGTAATTACTTTTAGCAATTTTAAGTATTTTTTAAATAAAGAGTAAATTAATATATTTTGGATTCTTTATAAAATATAAAATAAGCTTCTTAAAAAATGTAATATTGCATAACTAAATTTTATAATTTACTCAAGTTTACTTAATTATTACAAGTAAAGTATTGTGTGTTGTTATAAATAAAAAAATCAACTAACTTTTTACAATTTACAATTAATAGATTTCAAAAGAAGTTAAAAAATATAAAGGATGATTAACTTAAATATTTTTAATACAACAACTGTGATTAACAATCTAGTTCTTCATGAATTAGACCTAAATTTATACTTAGTTACATTAGAATTGCATATGAAATTTTATATGCCAATGAGTTAGAATTTGAGGTGAAATTTTTAATTTCATTTTGTCATAAATATAGATGAACATATTCTTTAGTCTATTTCATTTTTTTGTTTATTCTCTTATTATTTGAGTAAGAACTTTTATAAATACAAATCTTATAATTCCTGAGACTGTAATATACAAAGCTACTTTTCGAAGTAATTTAATTTGTTATCTATTTCTATTTATTTTTTAATACAATAAATAAACATATGCTTTAGATCCTTATTTATTAAGACTTTTTTATTAAAGCCATATTTTTAAAAAATTAAATTAAAAGCCTATTTGGTATGGGTCAAAACAGAGTTTATGTGATTTAAATTTTTGAGAATTTACAATATTTCAGCCAAAAAACTGAATGTAAATTTATATGAAATAACTTTATTAAGCTCCTATTAGATGTTCATCTCTTTTTAAATTTAGATTAAAGAAATTTTCAGTAAGACTTATACATTAAATAGCCGCTAATTATTGATTGCTTAAAAGTATTGATATAGCCTTTTTTATAAAAATTACATCTTTATAGAATTCATATATGTCTAAACTTTTGTTGACTTCGAACTAAATGTGATTTATCAATTATTTATCTATTCCTTTAGACTTAAAATATTTTTTCGATTTGAAAAACCTTTTTGAAAAAAATTTTAAATATCAAATTTGATTAATAAAAATATAATTTAAATATTTTACTTAAATTTAAAAATAAAGTTTTTAATCAGTTTTCTTATTGAATTGCTATAAATTGCTTTGAATTTCTCAGTTAGGGTTTTATTTTTCAATTTATTATTGCTTTCCAAATAAATAGTTTCTTTCTTTTGAGTTTGTTAAATTTTATGAGTAGTTTTTTTATTTTATTTCTTTAAAATATTAGATTTACTCGAATCAATACTTTCTTTTTGATAGAAAACTGCTCTTGGACTCTTAACGTTTCCTTTTGGGGAAATAGTTAGTAGGCTACCTAATTGTTTAGCTTTGTTTGTAAAATCGTAAAGTAAAATTTTATTATTTTTTTATAAGGTTTAACTTGTTTTGTTTATTTGAGTGAGTAATATATATCTGGTTTTTAATTTTCTTCGCTTTTTATACTACTTTAAAATATATTTTAATTGAAATCACTAGCCTGAGATTTTTCAACATTATCTTTTAATTTAATTTAAAAATTTGGGATAAAAATATTATTGCTATTGTTCCTTTCAAACATTTCATCATCTTATTTTAGATTTGATTCATTAATAGATTTATTTTATTAAATAAATTTGTTTTATTATAGTATCTTTAAGTATTTATCTTGATAAATATTTTGAAGTAGTATCATAAAGAAATCCTATTTGATTAATCTTTGTGAATAAAATCTACCAAAATATCTTAAAACTGTAACTAAAGTAGCTACTCCATTTACAACAAACAGCAAATATTTCTGTGAAAGTGGGAAATTAAATTTCAAATTACTAAACAATTTCATCCATTTGTATAATTACTTAATTATATGGACCTAACCCTTATTTTAATGAGAATTCCTTATTAAAAGTTTTATTTATTTAATTATACTAGATTGGAGAGGAAAATGTTTCTTAACTTTAAAATATTAACCCTTAATTGACACTAATCTCTTGCATTTAGGTGCTTAAGGTGTTGACAAAAAACTAATTAGATGAAAGGTAATTGTAAATATTTCTATAATTTGTTTAAATCTTTTTGGATGTTGTGTTATATTGCTATATTTTAAGTTTTAAATAAAAATAAGAATCTAAAACATTAATTACATTATCAATTTCAGTTTAATTGGCAAAATTATTAGGAATATTAGTTTTTACATTATCTATATCTAAGCAACCGTATGTATTAATCTATATTGAAGAGTAAACAGTTAACTAATCACTATTATCAAGCAATAAAGTGTAATTACTTATTTAGGAAAAGTCTATACAATAGAATCCATTCAAATAAGGATCAGTGCATCTTACAATATCAAGGTTAAATGTATTGTAAATATTATTTTTAATATCTTAGTAGTAAAATTAAGCATAAAAAATAATATATGTTTTATTTTAAGATGTTTAATATTCATCAATAGTCATTGAATAATTATAATTAAACTAAAATCCAACCAAATCTAAAGTCAAAGGCACTTCTTTCCTGTTTTCTGTGATAAAACTTTAAGATCTAAATTTCGGATTTATCAAGTTATTGAAATATTAATTAAATAAGTAAAAAAAGTAAAAAAGTACAACCACAGTAGCTATCACAGATAACGATAGTCCCAAACTGTGCCTCTTTTGTATTTCTAGCTTCCCATATTAAAATATAATTCTGAAGAAAATAAATCGTACTTGAGAATATCCATATATGAATCAAAATATTATCTTAATTTTGTTATTAATTACTTCTACTTTTTAAATTAATTAAAAGCTAGCTGAATTTCTTGAACCAATTAAATTCTTATTTTTTATAATTATTAAATTAAAGTTATCATATTTTTAGACACTAAGATAAAAACAGTAATGATTTTTTTGAATATTTAAAGCTTTTTTCTGTTTATGTTAAATTATAATTAAAATTTAATAAAAATTAAATTTAAAACTAATTACCTAACATATACAGGATACGAAAAAAATAATGTCCATACTTTTTCAAAGATCTTTGATATAATGAAACTTATTATATTTTGTGAATATATTGTAGAATTATTGGCGGGGTAGTCTGGAACCGGACAATGAATGAAAAATTCAATTCTTATTTGATATAATTTTTGTGATAAAGTATAAAAAAATTTTTTTAAATAAAAATTTCTATCAGAGCATAATCTAATTTTGTTAAGCATATTTTCAAGGCCATAATGAAATTAATTAAAAATGTCAATTTACTTTTTTCTTCAAGTTAATTGATAAGTAACAAATTTTTTTTATTTTTAAATTAATGCAAATATTTTTAAAATTCTTTTTATTAATCATATGACTAACTTATTCTACCAACTTTGAAAATTGGTAACTCAAATAAAATAATATTTGTTAATTTCAAAATATAAATTAATAAAATAATGTAGAATGAAATGTTAAATTTTTACTAATAAAAAAAATATATATTTTCTTTCATCTTTAACACGTTATTATAGTTGGATATATAAAATTATATAGAGTGAAATATTTAGCATCAATATTTTAATAATGAAGAAAATATTCTTTAATCTATAGCATCTTGTTCATATATTTCTTATTACTATTTTATGTAAAATTTTTTTAGATACCCTTCTTGCAATAGCTAGGAATTTAATATGCAATTCTGCTTCTCAAAGTAATTAAACCCTAAATTGTTTATTTCTTAAAAAAAATAAATTTAATTTGTTGCTATACTTTTAATTTATAAAAATAAATAACTTACATTCAACATTTATGTTAGATGTTTTATCAAAACTTTAAAATTTTTCAGTGAGAGTTACAAGCTATATAGCTGCTAATTGCTCCTCGCTTAATATCATCATAATAGCCTTTTTCAATAAAATGATGTCTTTGTATACATCATAAATGTTTAAATTCCTATTGACCTCTTCCTCAATTTACTTTATAAAATCATATTCTATCCCCTTCTACTAAAAAAATGCTCTAGACTTAAATTACCTTTTTTTATTTAATAAAATGATTAAATTAATAAATTTGTGAATTTTTTGATGCTTTACTTGAATTTAAAAATGGTACTTTTGATAGTTTATTTAAAACTATAATTTTTAATATTTTTTAAATATTAATGGGCATATTCCTTCAAGTTTTCCTTTTTTTATGTTTGAGTAAAATTTTATTAGATAGACTCGCTATTACTAATATTATTAGATTGTTTAGTATTAAATAAGGATCTACTTTAGAAAACACTTGCACCTTTCTACTAACTCTATGTTTTTTGGTTTGATAGAAATTACTTTTGAGAGCTGATTTATTAATTGTTTAACAAAACTTTTAATTTTGTTTTATTTAGAGGACTCGATAGTTAAGACTATTCTGTATTATTACAGCAATTTTCACTAATTTAAGTATTTTTAATTACATCTTGCTCATTTTATTCATTTTACTAACTTTTTTCAATTCGAGAGAAAATTAATTTACTGTTTATTGAATCTGCCTTTGGAGAGCTTGTTACGGAGTAAACCTGATCGTTATTATTAGCACTGTTCTAAATTTTAAAATTTTCTTCACTATTTTATAAATTATTTATTAAGTCAATATTTAATTTCTAGTTTTCCGTTTTTTCATTTTCTTCATTTATTTAGTCGTCATTAAAATTTAAAACAACTTAACAATTATTATTATTTAAAGTTCGATTTTGATTTTTTTCAACATAATCTCTAAGTTTTGTTGGAAAGTCGGGCACAATAATGTCTCTTTTTAAACAATTTTCTTAGATTTCACCTACCACTTCTTCTTTTTCAGTTTTTTCAGTTTAAATCAAGCAAGAAATATTTTCTTAGTTTTTGATAAGATTATTATGGTTTATGATTTTTCTATACTTATCTTAGTAAAGATTTTGAAGTAAGAGCATAAAGAAGTCTTATTTTATTAATTATTAACTGTAAAATTTGCCAACAATTCTAAATACAACTATTATTCCAGCAACAGCATTTATAATTGCCAAAATTTCAGTAATTGTTGGATATTAAATTTGAAATTATTAAACAATCTCATCCATTAGTAATATTTATTTACTATAGGGGCCTAATCCTGATTATTATGCAGAAATTCTATCAAAATTTTAAGTTGTTTGAGTATATTAAATAGGAGAAGAGTAAGTTTATCTCTACTAAAAAAGGAGACCTGAGTCTACATTAGTTTCTTATTTTTACGTGCTGAGAGAATTAAGTACAAATTAAGCAGAGGATACATAATTATATAAGTTTCTGTAATTAGTTTGCATCTCTTTTGAATTTGTATTGTATTACTATGTTTTGAGTTTCAGTTAAAAATATGCTTAAACTCCATCTATAATATTATCAATATCTATTTGGTCTGGACAATCATCAGGTACAACTGTTTTTACTAAGTCTTAATCTCTGCAACCATACAAATGAATGTAAATAGAAGAATAAACTTGATTATTATTTGTATTATCAAGCAAAAAAGTATAGTTACCTACATTAGAAAAATCAATACATATAAAACCTTATAACTCTGGTGTTGTGCATTAAAATGTATTGAGATAGATTGTATTGTAAATATTATTTTTAGAGTCTTAATAGTAAAGTTAAACAATATAAATAAGATAAGTCTGATTCAAAGATTGTTAATATTAATCTACACTCATCGAATAATTATACATAAACTAAAACCCAACTAAATCATTTTCTAGAGGTACTTCTATCCTACCATTTGTAATAAAACTTTAAGATTAAAATTTTGGGTTTATTTAGTTACTAAAATTGAGATAAAATAAGTAAATGGCATAAGAAAGAGTGGTAGTAATAGCTAAAATTGATAGGATGAATCCTAAGATAGTGTTTCTTTTATAATGTTTTGGCCCTATATTAAAATAAAACTCTGAAGAAAATAAATCGAAACTTTATGTCATGGTTTTTTTTGAGATATGTGCGTTGCAGCTAACTATACTTTTAGAGGTTTTTATTTGCTTTTTGCTTCTACTTTTTATTTATATATATTTACTTATTAAATAAATTATTTTTAATTAAAGGCTGGTTTAACTAAATATAAATAAAAAAATAAAAAAGTAAAGTTTTAATTTTATTCTCTTAGGTTTATTAATTTTTATTTTTTTCATGTAATTTAATGTAGAATTTATTAAACAAATTGAATTACAATAAAAACTTGAATATATATTTTTACTCAATTAATTGGCAAACTTTTTTTTGAAGGTACTTATATATATTATTTAATCTTTGTCATTTTATGATATATAAAATTATATAATGCGAAGTATTATAATCAACATTTTAATAATGAAAAAAATATTCTTTAATCTATAACATCTTGTTGATGTATTTCTTATTACTATTTTATGTAAAATTTTTTTAGATACTCTTCTTGCAATAGCTAGGAATTTAATATGCAAATCTGCTTTTCAAAATAATTTAACCTTCCATCGTTTATTTCTTAAAAAAATAAAGTGATTTAGATGCTATACTTTTAATTTAAAAAAAGAACTTACATTCAATATTCATGTTTGGTGTTTTATCAAAACTTTAAAATTATTCAGTGAGAGTTACAAATTATATAGCTGCTAATTACTCTTCGCTTAACATCATTGTAATAGCCTTTTTCAAAAAAATAATGTCTTTGTATAAATCATAAATGTTTAAATTCCTATTGACCTCTTCCTCAATTTACTTTATAAAATCATATTCTATCCCCTTCTACTGAAAAAATGTTTTAGACTTAAATTACCTTTTTTTATTTAATAATATGATTAAATTAATAAATCTCTAATTTTTTTGAATATTTACTTAAATTTAAAAATGGTATTTTTAATGGTTTATTTAAAACTATTGTTTTAAATATTTTTTAAATGTTAATAGTCCCTTTCCTTCAATATCTCCTTTTTTTATCCTTGTGTTAAATTTTATGAGTTGAATACTCTATTAGCAATATTAATAGATGATCTGTTATTAAATTAAGATCTACTTTAGAAAACACTGGCACTTTTCTATTTATTCTACATTTTCGGGCTTGATAGAAGTTACCTTTGAGAGCTGATTTATTAGCTACAAAGCAAATTGTTTAATTTTATTTTATTTTGAGAATTCAATAATTGATTCTTGTATGTATTATAATAGTAGTTTTCATTTAATTAAATATCTTTAATTGTGCTTTGCTCATTTTATTCATTTTATTAATTTGTTACTACTTGAGGAAAACTGAATTTTTTGTTTATTGATTCTTCATTTGGAGAGTTTATTACATAGTTATTCAGATCGTTATTATTTATAGAGTTCTAATTTTTTAAATTTAGTGTATTTTCTTCATTGTTTTAAAAATTATTTTTTAAGTCTATATTTACTTTCTAGTTTTCTGTTTTTTCATTTTCTTCATTTATTTAGTCATTGAATTTTAAAAGATATTAACAATTTTTAGTATCATTTAAAATAGGACTTTGACTTTTTTCTACATAATCTCTAAGTTTTGTTGGAAAGTCAGGTACAATAATGTCTCTTTTTAAACAATTTTCTTAAATTTCATCTTCCACTTCATCTTTTTAAGTTTTTTCAGTTGAAATCAAACTAGAAATATTTTCTTAGTTGTTAATAAGATTATTATGGATTATGATATTTTTGTATTTATCTTAGTAAAGATTTTGAAGCATTAGCATAAAGAAGTCTTATTTTATTAACTTTTAACTGTAAAATTTACCCAAAATCCTAAATACAACTATTAATCCAGCAACAGCATTTACAAGTGCTAAAATTTCTGTAATTGTTGGATATTAAATTTGAAATTTTTAAACAATTTCATCCATTAATAATATTTATTTACTATATGGGCCTAATCCTAATGCCAATGAGGAATTTCTATCAAAATTTTAAGTTGTTTAAGTATATTAAATAGGAGAAGAGTAAGTTTATCTTTATTAAAAAAGGAGACCTAAGTCTACCTGAGTTTCTTATTTTTATGCGCTCAAAGAATTAAGTACAAATTAAGGAGAGTATGCATAATTATATATGTTTCTGTAAGTAGTTTGAATTTCTTATGAATTTGTATTGTATTACTAAGTTTTAAGTTTCAGCTAAAAATATGCTTATTATCCATTTATAACGTTATCAATATCCGTTTGTGCTGGACAATTATCAGGTACAGTTGTTTTTACAAAGTCCTAATCTCTGCAACCATACATATGAATGTAAATAGAAGAATAAATTTGATTATTATTATTATTATCAAGCAAAAAAGTATAGTTACCTACATTGGAAAAATCAATACATCTAAAACCTTGTAATTAAGGCGTTGTGCATTGAAACGTATTGAGATTGATAGTATTGTAAGTGTTATTTGTAGGGTCTTAATAGTAAAGCTAAACAACATAAACTAGATATGTCTGATTCAAAGATTGTTAATATTAATCTATGGTCATTGAATAATTATACATAAACTAAAACCCAACTAAATCATCTTCGAGAGGTACTTCTATCTTTTCATTTGTAATAAAGCTTTAAGATTAAAATTTCGGGTTTATTTAGTTGCTAAAATTGAGATAAAATAAGTAAATGGTATAAGAAAGAGTCGTAGTAACAGCTAAAAACGAGAGTATTAATCCTAAGAGAGTGTTTCTTTTATAATGCTTTGGCCCTAAATTAAAATAAAATTCTGAAGAAAATAAATCTAAAGCTTAAATATTCATGATTTTTTTAGTGGAAAGCAGTTAATTATACTTTTAAAAAAAATTTTATTTGCTTTTGATTCTATATTTTTATTTATTTTTATGTATTATTTTCTAGTTAGATTAATCACAAAGTAAAAATAAAACTTTAATTTTTATCACTTTACTTAGTAATTATTGTTTCTATATTTATTTTTAAAATTCCACCCACACTAGCTAACTAGAATAGCTGCTTTTTAAAAAACAAAGAAAAATTTGATTTAGCAAAAATACTTAAATAAAAAAAAGGAAAATGAAAAGAAATTAAAAAAGTTTATTCAAATCATTAAATATTTTTATTATTAACACTCTCTTTTCTTTTTTTTATAGTTGTTTTTGGAACTTAATTGGCAATAATAATTGATCTTAATTAATTATGATTATTTATTGAATATGATAGTCGAGAAAATAGATATATTTATTTTTAGAAACTTGTAGTTCTTTAAAGCTTTCTAAATAGCATAGAGTTTTCTTTGATAAAAATTCTATTAAATCTATTATAATTTATTTAGGAAATATAAGTATTACTAAAGAATTAATTTAAGCTCTAAAAAGAATGAAATCAGTTAATGACCTAATCGAAAATTTAATATATACTGAAGTTTAAGAATTAGCGAAAATAAATTTTTATATAATTTTACCTTGTCTAAATTATATAATAATAAAGAAATAATAGATTGCATGGTAAAATGTAAATAATACTAAATTAAAATAGAAACAATAAAATAAATTAAACGCTCACATTTTATTTAACAAAATAAATTATTTAAATTTACTTTATTTAAAAAATTATAATTTAATTTTAGAAACTATTTATTTATTTTTTTGAAAAATAATCAGTATTATGTTATTAAGAATAGAAAAATTCATTTTTATTTTTTAAGGAAGAATATATAATAATTGTAACAAAATAAACATTAATTTATACTTAAAGTTTAGGAATAGGTAATAATTGAAAATTAATATGGTTTGGAATACGTTAAAATTATTTTTGTATCTAAATTAAGGAAATAACAAAAAATAATTTAAAATTTATTGTGTTTGTGCTCATTAATTCTTTATTTAGATGACTAATTTTAAACTACTCAAATCTGTATTTTATCAGCAGATGTCTATGAATAAATTATAATGGTGTAGACTTAAACTCTAAAAATGATGCAATTCAAAAAATTAATTTGAATATTGCGGTAATTGTTTTATTGATGCAATATTAAGTATCCACCTATGCTCATATAATTTCACGCGTTTAAACTTTGATTTTTTTAATTTGTTTGTAATATTAACAAAATTTATCAAATTTGAAGTTAATAATTGATCAAGTGTACAATTTTTATAACAAATGTAATTTGACTGTGTTTTTGAGGTAAATAAACAATAAATAAACAAATAGTTCATGGTTTTAGAGACTAAACAATTTTGAAATTTATTTGATTAAATTTTGTGCTATTTGGCTATTAATAATAAAATACATTCATATAAAGTTATATATTTTTTACGATGTAAGCTAAAAGTTAAGCATTTAAAATAATTTGTTAAACATATATATGATTTTTAATCACTTGCTTTCAGCAGGGTTGTTGACTCTTCCCATAAAGAGAATAGAGCCAGTAGGCTTGTGGGAGATGGTGTAGAGGAAAGGTCTTGTGCATCTTACTTCAGGATTGAATTCCATCATCAAGCATCTCATTAAGATAGCGGTGGCAGCAGCAGCTTCAGCTCCTTCTTCGTTAACTTCAATCATAGCTTTGTGAACAACGTCATCAATAAAGATTTCTTTAGATTCATCCATACCAGAGAAATCAGCATCACCTTAGAAACATTTCTTTAATCCAAGCTTGGATAAGATGAACTTCAAGCTATTAGCTGAAGGATCTTCAATCTTGAATTTGGGTAAACCAAGGTTAATCTTTGTTTCATGAGCATTTTATCTTAAGTCATGAAGAACTTATTGACTGAAATCACCTTCAACCTAGCTTAAAGCAACACTTTCCTTAGGTAAAATAACTTCCATCATATATTCTTTACCTTTGTAAGGAATTTAAACGTATTAGCAAGAGTCATTTTCGAAATAAGGATATTTCTTTTCAATAGACATATAGTCTACTTAGACGGTAGAGTTAGCAGAAACGTTGAATTCGCTCTTATAAGTATTGTGCTTGGGGAATTATTCATCCCAGTTACCCTTAAAGTAGATGGCATTGACTAAGACCATGACTGTTGAGGGAGTGAGAGTACCAGATTGGAGTAAATCCTTGATTTTATCATTAGTAACTTCTTCAACCCACTTATTAATTGTTAAACGAACTTATTCGTATTCAGTCTTGAAGTTAACTTATTCAACAGGTGAGTTAAAGCTCTCCTTCATCATGGTTTAGTATTCAGCCTTTAAGTTGGGAAGTCCAGAGTAAATCTTGTTAGCAATTCTAGTTTAAATGCCTTCAGACTTAGTAAGTAAGAGCTAAGTAGCGTTGCTGACTTCTTTAGCGAACTATTGAGGGTTTTCAAAACCAAGAACATCCTTGAATTCTTAGAGAGTTTAGCTGTTAGAGCCTAAGCCAGCCATAGCAAGAGCTAAGTAAATGGAGGCAGGAGAGAAAATTAAGTTAGAATTAGTAGGGAGTTCCTTGAACAATCTGAGACCGAAGGCAGAAATTTAAGAGTTAACTTATTGAGTTTCCATTTAAGATATTTTTGATTAAAAGATATTTATTTTTTGTTGTTGTTTGGATATTTATTTATTTGATAATTGTTTTTATTTTTAATTAATTACAGATTATCAGTCATACAATTTATGCAGAAATATAAAGTATGATTTATGGTATCTTGTCTATAACCTTTAATTTTATTGGAGACGATCCACATATTAAATCATTAAAATTAAATTTCTAAAAATCTATATTTTTCTGATCAAATTAAAATATTCTTAACAATTAGCATCTTAACTTACAGCTTGAATTAATTAATACACTTTGTTTGACCTAAAATAAGACTTTGTAAACTAAAATAATTCACGCATTAATTAAATAAAATAATTAGCCCATCGAATTTAATAGTTATTTATTGATCAAATAATTGAATGGAACACGTATTTTTATTCAAATAACATCTCTTAACAAATAATTTAATGTTTTTAAAAAAATCTAATTCATATTTAAATTAAATAAGAAATAAATCTCTATTAAAATAATTTCTGATAAGAAAAATTTTATAAAAATAGCAAACTAATTATGATTTTATTTTCTATTATCATTAATATTTGAGTCTCCTACAATAAAATAAATAATTAAGATCTATTTAATGTTCATGAATGAATTAATTACTTTTTATTTATTTAATTATTAATTGTTTTTTTGTCTATATTAAATTTTTGATATAACTAAATTACTTCAAGCACATAAAAAATAGACAAAAATTATCTCTAAAAAAACTAATAAATTTAAAAAATCTATATTTAGATAATGGGTGATATAAATAAATAACTCCTTTTCAACTAAATGTTAAATTTAGCTTTTATTAAAAAACAAATTTATCTATTTTAATACATTTAAACAAATAGATGATTTTATTTTTAGAAGAGATAAAACATATTTTTGTCTTTGTTTTATCATTTATTTAAAATTAAAATTTTTAATAAACTAAAAAATTTAAAATATTTTTTTAAATAAAATCAACAAATTAAAAACAGATTTTATTTGTTTTTGAAGTGAATATAATTCTGAAGGGTAAATTATTAATAAAGAAACATATCATTGATTTTTATGAGCAAAATCCATTTTCTTATCAAGAAATATAGATTAACTAATAAATTATTAAATATATAAGAATTTAACTAGCTAAAAATCTATAAAATTAAATTATTTTTGGATTTAAATTATATAAATTATTATGTATTGCTACTGTCCTTATAGCTAAGAATTAATAAAGTTTTATATAAATAAATATGTCTCATTATTATTGATCAGATAAATAAAAAATTACTTTTTTTTATGTATTCTTGTTATTTATAGATAAATTATTTTAAATACAAATGATTTAATGAGTATTTTTAGCAATAAATTTAAATAAATCTAGAAATAAAACTTCTACTTTAAATATTTTATAAGTTTAAAATATCATAAAAATAAATTTTATATTTAAAACAAAAATATTATTTAAAATTCAGGTTTGGAAAAAATAATAAAAATGTCTCTTTAATTTTAAATATTTATTTGACATTATTTATTATTGATTAGATTATAAATAGCTTATTTATTTTAACAATAATGAAAAACTTTTTTTCATCAGGCTAAGTAAGTTTTAATTTACTAAAAATGTATTAAAATTATCAATTATGGATTAGTTAAAAGAGCTTATTTTTTGAGACAAACCTAAAAACCAAAAAATATTTTAAGGAAAAAAAAGTGAAAGAAGTATTGTTAAAATGTTTAATTTTTAATTTTTTTAATAATTTTCCTTAGTAAAGATAAAAAGAGGAAATAAATAAGATATTTATGATTATAATAATTTTATCTAATTTATCTAAATCTTTTAGAAATGTAACAAATAAAAAAAAAAACCTAAATAATTTAAATTTTAAAAATTTATGGATAAATTGAGAGTAAGGCATACCTGAAAAAAAGAGTAAATGTGTAATTTTTTTTATTATTTTATAATTTTCTTGTTCATTAATCCATATTAGGTATTTTTATTATATAAAATACATATGATTTTAATTCATAAAAAATAAAATACTTAAAAGTAATTAGAAATATACCTTTTATCATAAGTTGAAAATCAGTTTATAATATATTTTTTTTATTTAAATAGAATTTTATTATTATTATTATAGAATTTGATAGAAAATTTTTCATATAAAAATTCATTTAATGGATTGTTTTATATTTTTAAATATTAAATAAGATTTTACTAAAGAATAAATAAATCCATATTCCAAGAGATTGCTAATGATGTTATTTAAATTTTCTGAAGATAAGGTTTATTTAATTAAAAACATGCATAAATAAATAGTTTGGTAAATATTTCTATGGAAATTTAGAGAAATCATTATTATTTTAAGCAGATACAATGTGGGATATATTGATTTGATAGAGCAAGTAAAATCAATATAGGAATGAATAAGAATATTAATATGTGAATAGAATTTTCAAGGTCTTGCAAAGGATTAGTTGTAAAGGAGAAGAATAAAGGAGGATGAGGAGGTAAGCAAATTTAGAAATTAAGAAAACTAAAAAGAAAAAAGAAACAAGAGTTATTAATTTAGAAAAATAATAAATTTTTTTACGCACATTAAATCACCGACGTAAGAAAAAGATAATCAGATTTTATTAAAAATATATTGCCCTTTCAAGATATCTAATTTGATAAAAATAAGGCAATACTGATGTGAAGTAATTGTAATAACGTAAGTAAAATGCTAAAAGTTGCTATCAAATATTAAAAAATAGCTCTTTCAATTTAAATGAATTATTTTGAAACAAAATCCTTTTTAGATTAAAACTAGATTTAATCCAAAGTTATTCATATTTTTTTACTTAAGTATTAGATTCTCATCAAATTTGAATGAATATAAAATTAATTAATATTTTTTATTGTTCTTCTGTGTGTGCTCAAGATTTTTTCCTCTAAAGTAAATGAAAAATCAATCAATTACAACTTTAAAAATACATTTGATATTTAAGTTTTAATTTGGAAGATTTTTACATTAATTTAGCAGTTATCAGACTGTTAATATTTCTAAAAGATGTTAAAACTTTAAAGATCATAATATTTTAGGTATCAATATAAAATTATGTAATATTAATATAGTTTATATAAATAATGTACAGCACAATCATAATTTTTTATTAAGATAGATAGATAGATAAATTTGATTGATTGATTGATATAAAAATCCGTGAGTTAGCGAGCAAATGAATGTTTTTATGAATAAAAATTTTAATTTTTATCTTTTATCTTAGTATCATTTCAATAAAATTTGAATAGAAGGTATTAATGGATGAATGATATTTATTAATCAATTTTTTTTGTAACAAGAAGCACTCAAAATATAAATTGTCTTGCTTATAATTTTGTTTAATCTGTTTTCTGTTATTTCTGGATAGTTTCAAGCATGTTAGATTTTATGTGATTATTTTTTTGAAGCTCAAGCAAAAATTAGCAAGAGACGCTAGCAGATAATTGGGTATTAATTTTAAATGTAAAATTGTATCATTGATTGATTGAGTTACTTCTATGATTAATTTGGTTGCTCCTCTTTCTTTTTGAATTTTAATAATTTATTAGTATGATGAAATATTTTTTTCTATTCACTTAGTTTTATATTGAATGCGCTAGCCTAGCTCATTTGATAGCGAGTTTTTAGATATAAAATGTATTATAAATTAGTTAGTTAGTATTATTGTTATTATCATATTTAATCAAAAAATCTATTTTGTTTGTTTAAATAGGAGCTATAGTTTAATCTCCTAATGAAATAATTTAGTTATTTATTTATTTGTAATTATATTTTTTTTGGTAGAGTAAGCTTTTAAGATAGAAACTATGTTCAACTCACTGACAGACAGACAAAGAAAAGAATTTTGTTTTGATTTTCATACCACTCACTTTTATTTTTTATAACGAATGAAGGAGTAAAGAGAGTCATAATTAAGTTTCCATTTATTGGCAACTTCTCTCACGTTATTACTCTTTTTATAGTCTTCGTAGATGAGTTACTTGTCATCATCAGAGTATTAGCGGATGGATTAGTTGTTAGGTCCTCTAGAGTTTTGAATGAAATTATAGAGACGGCGATATTTAATCTTATATTTTTCAGAAATTTTACGAATATCTCCTGTTTAGTCGTATTCTTGCAAAATAGTTTCTTTTTCTTTAGGCAAGAGGTCGCGGATTTTGCGTATACCTTGAGCAATTTTAGGCACGCCTGTGCTTTGATTTGAATGGCTACTGGATTACTAATAATCGTTATGATTTGAATTATTTCCATGGTATCTATGATAGGCACTGTTCGATTTAATTCTTTGACTTTGATAGCCATTTATAGTAGAATGATTATTTTAAGAGCCTCTGTTATAGACGCCTTGACTTCCGTTTGAAGTTCTACGTCTTCTCTGTATATATTCGAAATCTGCATCTTCTTCATCATCCTCTTCTTTGCCATCATCATCTTCTTCATCTATTTCATCTTCGTTTTCAGATTTTTCTGAGTATTCATCAGGATTTCTCTCAATCTCAAAATGAAGATCTTCTTCTTCCTTCGAATTATCCGTTTCTTCACCATTTTATCTCTAATTTTAATTGTTTTGGTAGTATTTATTTCCATTCTGAAGGTTTTCTGTTTCCATTTGACTCTGATTTCCAAATATTAAATCCTTTTTACCCCTACTTTAGTCGCGCTGACCATTTAAACGAGAATCATTCTTAAGGTATTGTGTATTGTAAATATTGCTATTTCCATTCATAAAAGTCATGCTTGGGTTATTATTTGTGGATGCAACAACATTTTCTGCAGATTCAATTTCTTCTTCAGTTTTGACAACCCAGTCTCTTCTCTATGAGAAATATCTGTTAAATTTAATCCATATCTCCATTTCACATTAGTAAACGAATTCACGGTAGAAATTCATTGTTGTGCGTAGAGGATTCTCCTCACTTGCTTTCGGATCAAGGATAACAATTTTGCTTATTTCTCGAACTTTATCTTTGAGCACTTATGGTGAGGGTTGTTTACTCTCTTCCAAGTTTTTAATAGTCTTAATCAAAGTCAAAAGCTGCTATCTCTAATTCTCTTGTTCTTGGAGATACTCATAAGTTTCTGTTTAGATCAAAAAAAAAAAAAGATAAATTTTTGATTAAAATTTTATAGAGTCAAGCAAGATTCCATAAATATTATGGCTAAGTCTAATTAATTAGTTTAAAAAATACTACTTCATTTTTTTAAAAACAAATTTTATCAAGATGAATTAAAAACAGTATTCTGGACAAAAATTAGAATAAAAAAATATTACTCTAATTTAAGCAGTAAATAAATTCAAATGCGTAAATTAGTAAGTAAATCAATCAAACAAACCTTGTATTAGTACAAAATCTAGAACGACTTAAATTATTTGAATAGACCATTTTTAAAATGGTCAATAAATTACACAAAAATTCATTTGATTTACTCTTAAAATGATTCAAATTAATTTTAAGTTTGACGCAATCAAAGTAAATAAATTTATTCATAAAACCTTTTATTGTAGTTTTTCTATAAAAAAGATTTAATTGGGATTGATCGATCTTTGCATCAAACAGCTTTTTTTCTTTAACGAATTCCTTAATTACTTTTATTCCTGTTTTATTGATTATATGAATGGGTGAGTGATAATAAAAGTCGATTAAGATGCAAAAAAAAAAGTTTTTAGATTTTTAGATAAGTAATTAGCTGGGAAAAAAAATACTGTATGAGAGTACAATAAGTGACTAACTTTTTATTATTTAAAACGAGAAGAAAATTTAAGAGAAATTGAAAAATCTGATTGATTATAATCAATTGCATAAACTTAATTTATAAGGTTGTTTGTTAAACACAAGCAAGCAGTATTAATTAATTAATAATCTAGAGATAAATAAATAAATACATTGATTTATTTAATTATTCATTCATTTAATGATTTATTTCAAACTAATTTAAGCGTAAAAAATCAATATGCAAATCTTCTAATCGATATCAAATTGCAGTGCTAAAAGAGATTCATTTGCCAAACCTTGCCTCTCAAAAATATTTTCGTTCAATCCTAAATCATACTTTTTATTGATGGATTGAGTTACTTTGGCAGTGCTTGTAAGCGAAGGAACGTATAAATTGGTAAGAATAAGATAGGTGGGGAGGAAAAGAAAAAAATAAAGAAGAGGTTTTATATGAATTTAAAAGTTATTTTCAAGGAAAAAAGGAATCTATTTTTAAAAAGGCGAGGGCAATAAGGAAGAAAGTAAAGTAAAAGAAGTAGAATTCAAACCAATAGAGACTAAAATGTCAAGGGGGGACTTAAAATAATAATAGAAATCATCTTACTGAGCTTGAGGTTCTCTATCATGAAGTAGGTTTAATTCAGAGATTCTTAAAATTGCAATAATTTTTTTTGGTCTATTTCAAGAATAGCAAGGGAGTCTTAAAATATCAAAGAAATCTTTTTCAGATAGGTTTCTAGGGATACCGAGGAATGATAAAGGCTGTAATGGCATGTAGCACATATCGCTTACAATTACTCCTGCTTACTGCACTTTTGGTCAGTACAGACTAAGTTTATTGGGTTGTTAGACTGGCATATGTTACATAAAAGCTAACAGCTACTGCCTCCGCCGTTTTCCAAGCTTGGTTATCCCTTCGGGGTCTTAGATTTTCCCATTATTAATTGAAAACTCTCTACTTTTTTTTACTCTTCTTTTCTTTTTCACTCTTTCTCTTTCCGATTAATTTTTATAACAATTAAATTATTTGAAAATAAATTTCATTCATAGCTGCTCTTTAAAGCTAATTTTTTTGCCTGCTATCTTTATCATTCATTCATTCATTAATATATACTCATATACAAACAAACACACACATACACTCACTAACTTGTCTCTGCATTATTTGATTAACTAAAAATATAAAGAAATCATTATTGAATAATTACAAGCAAACACTCTATTTCCTGTTTTCACTTACCTTCTACATTATCGACACATTATAATAATAATTATTATTAAGATTATTTCCTTAATTACTATCTCTTTTAGTATTTCGTTTGTCGTTCTGACCAAAATAAATATTAGCACTCACCCTCTCATTGAACATTGCCTACATATATTAAATTTATTAATTTATTTAATTTGGTTTCTAGCTGGCCCCTCCTCTCTCTGTTGCCAAGCGCTCGGTTTAATTAATTCACAAATAAAGCTAACTCCATCAAACCTATCTATATACATAATTTTAAACGTATAGCTTAGTAAAATCCAGATTTATTTACAATTTTTAACCTTAATAACTTTGAAAAAGTAATTTTAGGGATTAGTGCTACTAGCGAATATCAAAGATCCCTTTTAAAATTATCTTAAAAGTACTTGTTTGAGGCATGAAAGGAAAATTAATTAGTAAAAATATTAACCTATATATATTTCCTTCTAAAAACAATTTTATTAACGTTTTTTACTTTGACCTTCTCCACTCTGAGGTTTAATCCGAAATTTTGAGTTTTTTATTGTTGTGTCTTTGGTAAGTGTTTATTTTGCTTTCACTCATAAGAATATTCTAAGGGTTGTTAGTTAGTTAGTGAATTTGATTAATATTTTTAAATAAATAAAGAAATTAATTAGCTTGATATGCTTCCTTCCTTCCTTCATACTCAGAATTTAGCTCAAAGTGAGCTTAAAAAAAATCATAATTTTTACATTAAAATATTGAAAACCTAAAATTCATTTTACAGCGACTAATCTAAAATAATATAAAAAATTTGACATTTATAATTCAAGTAAGAAGTAAAGACATATATACATTTTTAATGAATAGATATTGTGAGAGTATTAAAAGCAGTACAACCATATTTTCCTTACAATAATTTTTGGGAAGCGATTTCTATAATAACCCAGATTTTAATAATCGAATTTGATCAGTCAGTTGTCAGACTGTGCAGAAATTGATTCTAGATTTCTCTCTCTCCCCTTTTTTTTCTATGTTTCCTTTAATACCGCATTTCATTTTATTCCTTATATAAACATGAAAGGATTCTTAAATTATTGCATCATATGCAAACAAAACTCACTGACACTGTTTAAATAGTAATCACTTTAAAAATAATTAGACTCTTGTCCATCCCTTTCACAATAAAAATTTAGCCTAATCAAATCTAACTTTAATTTTATTTGATTATCTTTGACAATAGAAACGAAATATTTCAAATTTTGAAAATCAATCAAGTAAAATTAAATTTGTAAACTAAGACATTTTTTTTTATTTAATTTTTTAATTGAGGTATGAAATACTAATTTTCAATAAACTTGATTACTTGCTGCCACCATTTTGAAAAAACTTCTTTTTACTGAAAGCGTAAATAAATAAATAGATTTTCCTATTTGCTTTCTATAAAATCACCTCAAAAAAATTATCAATATATAACATTATTCCAAGATACTCTGTTTTACATCCATTTTTTATTAATAATTTGGCTGAAAAATCATATTTTTTTTGGATGAAGCAAGAATTTATTTGTTAAATAACATTTTTTGAATTATAAAAAACGGGTTACTCTTTATCATTTCAAATTTGAAAACAATATCAAAAAATTCAATTTTTTTGCTTTCTCTTGATAATATATTCCTAAAAAATAAATAAAAAAGGGAAATAATTACAGTTTTTTATTGTCAAAAAATATTTTCATAAAGTATTTACAATTGAATTTGAAATGTTAAATGTCCATTAATTACATAACCTCTTTTTTAACTAAAGCCTATTCTGATAAATATTTATTGTCTATTTTTATTTTTTTCATCTGTTTTTTATTAGGCTTTTTTTTTTTGCAATATTTTTCTATTTGCTTGTAAGCTTATTTCCTCTATTAATTTTTATATGACTTGTATATTAATTTGAATGAATAATTAATTTCTTTTGCTTTTTTGTTTTTTCATATAAGCTTTATGTATAAATAGAATGAATGTATCTTCCTTCTTTCATAAAAAATAAACAATATGATAACGCAGCACTAATTTTACTAGGTTTTCAAGGTAAAAAGAAGAGTTTCTTAAAAAATTTAAAAGAAACAAGGCTTTTAATAATTAGTTGGTTTTTGATTTTTAAAAAAGAAAAAAAAATAATAAATAAATAAATTGAATATTTTAGGATTTAACATTAAATAATCAATTATTATTTGATAAAAGATAAAAGAAAAGTTATATATTATAGCACATAGAGATAATGGCTGACGTTAGAGAATAAAGAATTTACTGTGCCGAATAAATTGTAGTCCCCCAAGAATTACCAATAATTTTAAAGCATTATTCCAAAGAAGTTATCAGAAATAACCCAGTTTCAATTTATGATTTCTCTGCCAAGTAATTGCATTGCAAAAATATTATTTCAACATAATTATTTGTATTAAAATAAAAGTAATCTAAATCATTTTTTTTGTTATTAATTAGGTACTTCCGCGATTTAATAGAAAAAAGAAGTAAGAATTTTCATTTAGCAAATATTTAAAAATGTTTAATAGATTAGATAAATTAAAATATCTCATATTAATTATGAATTAGTTGATTTATTGGCTATTTTTATTTAATTATGCATTATTTGCTATATTGTCAGCCTTCTTTTCTTGAATCCCCTTTGTTTAATTAATTAACTTCTAAAAAGTTTCAAAATTTATAAATCTAAAAATATAAATTTATAACAATAGCAAATATAATGAAATATAAAAAATAAATCTACTTATTTAAATGTAAATTTAAAAAATAAATATTTTAAATTTTAATAACAAAAGAAAATAATTCCGATAAGCACATTATGAACGAACTCGAAAAGCCAGATTCCTCTTCAAGAGTCTGAAAAGAAAATAATATCTAAATAAATTAAAAATGAATGAAATAAAAGAGCTATGAAATATTTTACAATCATGAAAAATTTAGAAAAAAGATGCTAGATTTTCTTAACTAGCTTTAGATAATTATAAATTTGACTATAAAATTAAAATACAAAATTGATTAATTGATTGATATTATAATAAAATTAACTTTAAAATCAGATTATGTCTATTAAATATTATTATTGACTTATGTACGAATATTATAAAAATCTTTACTTTGTTTCTTTAATCAATTCTAAATAATAATAATTATTAAATGCCTGTAAGACCATTTTTAACTTAAAAATTGTTTTATTAAATTTTATTTTATTTATTTTTATTAACAAATTCTATAAAAATAGCTTAAATTTATTCAAAAATGAGATTATTTGTTATATTGTTTATTTATTACTATATTGTATTGATTCTTAATTAATTATTTTATTTGATATAAAAAGAATAAAGTTATTTAAATTTACTTTTTTTGTGTGTGTACTTTCTGATAAATTACTAAGAAATAACTAAAATCTTTCAAAACTTTATTTGATCAGATATTCTTATACGAAAATTTATTATAATACTTTTATAACCTAATGTATTGATTAGGTAATATCAAATATAGGTCAGGTGTTACAGTCTAAATAATTTTATTTAAGTATTTTTATTTGAAACCTTGAGAAAATGGTGAAAAGCAAATCAAGTAAAAGTTTGAAATTACAAAGCAAATCTAGATTTAAATTGTTTTATTTTAAATGAGTTTACATACTATTATAAAAATAGTTTTGAATAAAATTCAATTTTTAAAAATTTAATAAATTATTTGTGCTTACAACGTGCGATATAAGGATAAATTTACAAGTGCATGGATAAAATATGCTCAAATAATTAATAGTACAGTACACTTGTAAGTAATGATAAGTTTTGATGAGATTATTACTGATTAATTAAAATTGTTTCAAGAAAATAAAAATATCTTATATAAAATAAACATCATATGTAAGTAAGTGTGTTAAATTGAGAAGACTTATGCATTAATAAAAAAATTAACATTAAATCTGGAATTAAAAGATTAGAAATTAAATATTACATTTAGCTTCTTTTGAGTGATTTTTCTGTTATGGTAGAGGAATAATTTATTTTTTATAAATCGTATTATGTGAGTCATTCTCATAAATAGGAAAGCTTATAAAGAGATATGGGAATAAAATAAGAAAATTGCGAAATAGCAAGTCAGTCAGTCAGTGTACATAATATTTATTAGATATTACTAAATCTTTAAGATTATTGAAAGAAAATTTATTATCAAAAAAAGATTAAAAACAATCAGATTGTTATTATTTTCGTTTAGAAAAAAAATTACTATTTCAAAAATATTTAATACCTTCTTATTTTAATCACTCAAGCAGAAAAAAGCTCTTAAACAAGCGTTTGTGCTAGTAAACATTAAATTATTAAACTATTATCACAAAGAATGACATGATTTTGATGATTCGCCATGTCAAAAACAAAAATTATTTATAGTTTTCATTAATAAAAGAAGCATATTTATTCAGATGAAGGAATATTTATTTTTTTAATGCAGGAATCAATTAGATAAATCTTAAAATTATCTATTTTTTCCTGAATATTTATCAACATTTTTAGCACACTAACATATTTATTTATAAGCAATAAAGCCATCTAACTAGAGAGAGACCATTTACTCAATATTGACATCAATACTTGTATAAATTAATCAAGAACCAAAAAAAAGAATCATAGCTCTTAAAATAGATTTATTTAAATTTATCTGAAAAATATAAATCCCTTAATAATCCTTTAATAAACGCAACAAAAATGAGCAAAGGTACAATGAATAAAATAGTCATTATTGGTGAAGGTAATTATTGCTTTTTACTTTTAGAAGATATTCATTAAAATAGTTAAAAACTTTTTTGATATTTCTTGTAAATATTGAGAAAAAAATATGGATGCTTTTAATCAATCAAACAAAATAATATCTAAAATTGAGAATATTTTTATTGGAAAATGTTTAGGTAGAGTTGGAAAGACTTCACTTACATTGAGATATTGCAAAGGAGAATATAGCGATACATAAGAATCTACAATTAATGTTTCTTATTTAGAAAAAACAGTCCAAGTAAATGAGACAGATAAAGTTAACATTGCTATTTGGGTAAAAATTATTATTAATAATAAAATAGTTTCTGATAAATATTATCTTTAAAATTGCATTATTTTATTTAAAATTTAGTATTTGCTAACATAATTTTTTATATAAAAGGATACTGCAGGACAAGAAAAATTCAAATCTATAACTCCTATGTATTACTAGTAAGCTGTCTGCGCTATTATTGTATATGATATTACTTATAAAGAATCTTTTGATAAGGTAAATACAATTAATTATCTTATTTTGAATATATTATACTAATTTCTCCTATAAAAAAATGATATTTTTCATTCAATTTAGTTTATTTATTTGATCAATTAATGAAATATAATAGGTTAAATCGTGGGTTACTGAGCTAACTTAAATTTTAGATACAAATAAGATAGTAATATGTATAGCAGGAAACAAGTGCGATCTAGAAAATAATAGATAAATTGATAAATAATTTGCAGAAGATTATGCTAAATCTGTGGGTGCTCGTCATTTCCTTACATCTGCTAAAAACAACAGAGGTATTGATGAACTTTTCTAATATGTTGGCTAAGGTAATAAATAAATAAATAAATAAATTAATATTATTAAGCTTAATAGTTTGTTGTTTTATAATTTTAATAACATTTTATAAAAAAGAAATTCTAAAAAGAAATACTAACAAAGGAAAGAAAAATAGTAAAATGATTATAAATAATCAATCAATTCTTGAAGGTGATAAAAAGAAAGAAGAAAAAAAGAAGAAGGACTCTTGCTGTTGATTAAAAATGAAAATATTTAGATTTGACAATTCATGCATGCATACATAATATATTTTATTGACAAAAATTATAAAAAATAAATAAAATAAAATGAAGATACGATAAGAAACTGAATATATTTCTTAAATATTATCTAAATATTAATATTAAAAACCACTCGCTTAAAAAATTTATAAAATATGATAACGAAGAAAACAAAACTATTTTTGTTATATCTATCAAAATTACGATGAATAAAAAATTATATTTATATATAAAAAAATAAATGTGTCCATATACATTATTAACATGTTTATAATCTGAATTAGTTTTCTTCATAAATAACCAATAATAATGTTTTCTTTAACTTTTAATTTTAAATACAATCGATTTTCCATCTAAATTAAAAAATATTCATTTTTTAAAGATCAAAAATATTAATTAAATAGTTAAATTATTCAAGAAAATTACTTGGTTTTCTATTTAAATAAAAATAATTTTACTAAAATAATTGAGCAATAAATTTGGTAATTGAAGAAAAATGTTTATTTATTTACATTTTGAAACCTTTAAAAGACAAATTTTTGTTTATAATTTTAATTAGTTTTTTTAATAATTAATAATCTTCATAATTTTTCTATATACTAATCATTAATTTATAATTCTAGCAAGTTTGTGCTAAAATGAATTCAAAATATTTATTTTTTAAGATTTTAAATACCCATTAAAAATTAATTAATAGAAGAAATACAAATTGTTTATTCAAATAAAAATTTAATTTTTGCCAAAAATAAACTATCAATCACTATATGATTTTATAGAAGAAAAATATTTTTTATGTTTTGAGAGAAAAATTTGATTCTTAATCTTAATATCAATTTTTAAAATGATTGATTACATATTTTCAAAAAAAAAAAATAGTTGTTTACAAATTCTACTTTTATTATATCATTAATAAATAAAATTAATATTGGGGTTTGAAATTAATAATATTTTTATGAGATTTAAGACATGGTTGATATTCTATTTCAAGATAAGGAATTACTTTATAGCTTCATAACAAACAGCTCATTCACTTTTTCTTTGAAGAGACATGAAACACAAAAGCATTTTTTGTAAAATTAATTTAAATTATCAAACAAGAGATTCAAAATTTAACATAGTTAGGAAGTTGCTTTAACTTTATTTGTTGTCTAGAAAAAATTTATTAAGAAACAAATGATTATTAAATAATTAAGAGATAATTAAAGCAACTAAGATAAAAAATATAATCAATTATAAACTAAATAATTTATATGTAAAGTATTTATTTTATAATGGTTTAAATAAAGGAAAAAATGCATATAATTAGACTTTAATTAAATTCATCTTGGTTATTAAGTAGAAAAATTAAGTAGAATTGGTGCTAGTGAATACCAAATATTATATCAATTTTCTTTAAGAATTTTGTTGATTAAGGTTATTAAAAACAAAGATAATTACAGCTTAATTAAAAAACACTTAGTAGTTAAAAATACTAATTCAGAGAGAATAAAATAAGTTTTGATTTCCAATTTTTTTTGAAACACTCAATATTGATTAGAAAATTTAAGCTGATCAACATATTTATTCATAAGCAATATAGCAAGCATAATTCAAGATATAAATAAGAATCAATTTAGATTTCAAATTTATTCTAAAGCAAAAGAGTGACATAATAATTTTAACTACTAAATTAGATTAATATAAAAGTAAATATTTGACCCAGTTTCACTTTTTAAAAAATATGAGCAACGATACAAAGTATAAAGTAGTCATTATTGGTGAAGGTAATTAACTACCTATTTTTAAATATATTTAATACGAATATAATTTGGTCATTTTATAAAAAAATATCATATTATTGTTTTTAAAAATGCAAAATAGATTGAGATAAAAAAATAAAAAATGTACTAATTTTTATTTATTAATTATAAAAATATACAGGGAGAGTAGGAAAAACATCTTTATTAGTTAGATATTGTAAAGGTGAATATAGCGATAAGCAGGAATCAACAATTAATGCTTTTTGTTTATAGAAGTAAATATAAGTAAATGAGACTGATAAAGTTAATATTGCTATTTGGGTAATATTTTTTTTACATGTATATTTAAAATATATAATTTTCTTTGATTTTTGGTATTTAATAAATGTAATTAACTCAATTTATTATATTATCAAAGGATACTGCAGGATAAGAAAAATATAAAGCTTTAGCTCCTATGTTTTACCAAGAAGCAGTTTGTGCAATTATAGTATACGATATTACTTTCAAAGAATCTTTTGATAAAGTAAAATTAATTATCAATAATTATAACATTCATTAATTAATTAATTCTTTCATAATCTAATTTGAAGTTAAATTTTTAGATCAAAGAGCAAATTTTCTAATCATAATTTAACAAAAATCATATATCAAATATCTTCAATTTATTTAATAAAATTAACTTAGGTAAAAATGTGGGTGACTGAACTCACTAAGACTTTAGATACAAGTTAGATTATTTTATGCATCGCAGGAAACAAGTGTGACCTTGAAAAGGATAGATAGATTGATAAATATTTTGCAGAAAGCTATGCTTACTAAGTGGGTGCTTGCCATTTCATGACCTCTGCTAAGAACAACAAAGGAATTAATGAGCTATTTCAATATATTGGATCAGGTGAATATTTTCTTTTCATCATAATAAAACAATTTAAGATAGCTTTTTGATTTTTTATTCAAACAGAAATACTTAAAAGAAATTGTATTAAAGGAAAGAAGAAAAAAGAAAGACTTGTAATTAATAATCAATCATTTCATGAAGCAAATAGAAAGAAAGAAGAAGAAAGGGATTAAGGTAAATCTTGCTGTTGATTCTTCCTAACTAGTATATATATAAAAAACTATGAGATTAAGTACTTCGTTAGCTAAAAATAAAAATGAAAGTGAAATTAACAAATAAAAATATTTATAAATTTTTCAAGTTACTTTCAAATTAAAATCGAAATAATTTAATTTGCAACAAAAAATAAACAATAATAAAAATATATTATTTTAACTCATCAAATTCAATCAAAATATAAATTTAAGAATGTTGCTTTAATATTTATTCACAATTTATATTGGTTTTATTTATATTCTTTAAGTTTTCAAATAATCTTAATAGAAAAATTTATATTGTTTTTGTCATTTGAGATATTCAGTCAAAATTAATTAAATCAGTTTTTATAAGATTTATAAAATAATTAGGTAGTTCCGAAAACAAATAAGTATTTTTCTATTTTTTATTAACTCATTTCTTTTAAATAATCACATCTTAATTTGTTTTTATAAAAGAAAAATTGTATTTTTGAAAAGTAAATTTATAATTCTGTAAGATAAATGGCATAAATTTAAGAGATTCTTATAAAATTATCTTTAAAAAGACATTTATATGTTTTTTTTAGCTAAGATTTATGATTGAAAAAATTTAATTTTATTTGTAAAAATATAATGAAATTGATTTATTCGTTTTACCTTTAAATTTGATTTTATTTTTACAGTATTTTAAGTGAAAATCTAATTATTATTTTATATAAAATCTGATAAAATAATATAGAAAAAATAAATATAGCAACAAAATCTTTTATCAAAAAAGAAAGTAAAAAAGCGGTTTATCTTGATTTTTGTTCATAAAAAAATTATTTAATAAGATTAATTACTTTTATTTTTTTTTTGTTTGCAAAGAAGGAAACATTATTAAGTAGAATATTTACAGGTAAATCTTTAATTATTAATTAATTTAATATTATTGAAGCAATTTTAGATTATTATACTTTATTTAGATAAAATAAAGAACTTTACTTCTATGTGATAAACTTGTTGATACAAACAAGTTTTATATCTGTTTTTTAGAATTAAATAAGCAGTATTAGACTTGTACATTCATTTTTTTAAGGATGCAAGGGATTTACAAATAAAATTATTTATAGAAATCTTTTAAGATCTATTTATGATCAAATTAAATATGAAGCAAATACTTTTACAATTCGTTGTTTATGATTCAACATTTTAATATTCTAAATAAATTAGAATAAAATGATGAGCAAAGGAATGAATAATAAAATAGTTATCGTAGGAGAAGGTAATTAATTCTAGTTTAATATAGTGTGTCCATTTTTTAATTGAAAACTATGAATTCATTTTTCAGATTATAAAAAATGTTGCAGTTTTTTGATTTTCAAAAGCAAATTATTAACAAATTAAATTATGAAAATGAAAAGGAAGAGTTGGGAAAACATCTTTGATTTTGAGATGCTGTAAAGGAGAATATAGTGATAATTAAGAATCGACTATTAATGCTTTTTATTTAGAGAAAACAATTCAAGTGAATGATACAGAAAATCTTAACATGTACATTTGGGTAAAAATTAAATTCAAAAGAATATTATTTATAAATTAATTTCTAGTATACTTTAATTGAATCTAAGATATTTAATTTATTATTATAGGATACTGCTGGATAAGAAAGATTCAAGTCTATTACTCCAATGTATTATCATGATGCAGTTTGTGCTATTATAGTTTATGATATTACTTTCAAAGAATCATTTGATAAGGTAATAATAAATAAATTATTAAATTTTTAAAAATTAAAAATTTTTTTAGGATTATTTATATTCATTTTATTAAATGATAAATTTTTTTAAAAATTAGGTTAAATTGTGGGTGACTGAGCTCACTTAGATCTTAGATACTAGCAAGTTAATAATATGTATAGTAGGCAATAAATGCGATTTAGAAAATAATAGATAAATTAGCAAGCAATTTGCTGAAGAATACTCTTAATCTGTTGGTGCCCATCACTTTCACACTTCAGCAAAAAATAATAGAGGAGTTGATGAACTGTTTCAATATATAGGTCAAGGTAAATTAAAATTAGTATTGATTTAAATCTTTCATTTTAGAATCATTCATTATTTTATTTAAAATATTTAATAATAAATTTATACAAAATAGAAATTTTCAAAAGAAAAAATACAAACGTAAAAAAAAGAAGAGGTCCTCCTATATTTGAAGATAAGGCTTAAAATTAATAAAATTAGAGAAAACCTTGCTGTTGATCTTTCTTTCAATCTGAGATTTTATACAGATAGTTTATTGATTGTTATAAGTAATAAAATAATAAATTCAATAAAAAATAAATCAATGATAACAAATAATTAGTAAAATAATTTTAAAAATCTTCCTTTTTTAACAAACTGAAAAATTTAAATTATTAACAAATAAATATCTTGTAACAAATAACAAATAAGTTTTATATTTATTTATATCAAATATGAAGCTCTCTTTTATTGATTGATTTCAAAAAAAAAATCTGATTATATTAAAAATTTATTATTTGTTGATGCTCTTTATTGAAAATTATAATTCTACTTGATAAATTGATTTTTGCACTAAATAAATAAAAATTTTGACTCTATTTTATTTTTTATAATTTAAGTTTATTCATTTCTTTTGATAAGTTAGTGAAACTTATAATTGATATAGAAGAAATTAACAATGCTTTATAAATTTTTGTGCATTTTTTGTTATAGAATCTGTCTTCTTAAGTGAATTTATTATTTTGTGGAATCTTAATTTTATTTGAATTTATTGTTTTTTATTAATGTTGATGAGAATTGAAGTAAAATTATAAATAATTCATAAAAAAAATATTTCAATTATAAATTTATTTTTATTTTGCATAAATAGACAGAAAAGTAAACCCTTTTCATTCAATTTAAATTTGTTTATTAAATCTTTTTAAAAAAAAAATTCTGGCTATTTCTAAAAGGAATGATCGAATAAATTTTGAGTTATAAGTTTAATTCGATAAACTTTTTTTCCCTATAAATCAGTAAAAAAAAGAAGTTATTTCAAAGCTGATTAAGAAAATACATCAAGCTATATCTATTTATTTATTTACGCGTTAATCAGAAAATCAACAAATAAATAATTATTTATATCAAATAATATCCAAAAAAATTTGTTTTTATTAAAGATCTATATAAATCTAATAAATAGATGAATATGAAGAGCTTTATAGCTTATATACTACTATTAGCAAGCATTTTAGCATTTTGTTGTGCTGAGAAAGAATATCTTTTTGAAAAAACATTTGAAGCACATTAAGGTCCTACGATAGGACTTGCAATATTCTCTGTATAAGCTTATTTTATAAATATTTTAAAAATGACTTATTCTACTTAAATAAAGGAAGAAAAAAGAATCATAACAGGAGGCATTTTTGATAAAAAAGTTAAAGGTATATGCATTAAAATAAATAGCTATTTAAATATTTCTTATTTTAATCCAACTTTTAAAATAATATAGTGTGGAATGCAGACGACCATACACTGATTCATACTTTTGATGATCACAAAGATCAAATTAGAGGAGTTGTAGCCTTAAAAGTAAATTATTTGAAAAAGAGAAAGAAAATATCTAATACTTGATCCAAATATAAATTAGAGTGGTGACAAAAGATACATTTTAAGCCATGGATTTGACAGTGTTATTTATAGTAATATTTAAATTGAATTATAAGCAAAAAGCTATCAATTATTTAATTATCAATTAGTATGGGATTTGTTTACCTTCGAGCTAGTTCATAAATTAGATTCAATAGGAAGAACAATTAAAGTATTTTAGTTTGAGGTAAGACTTCAATTAATTATCTTAGATTGATTTCAATAATAAATATATGATTTATCAATAAAGGGAACTGATTTTATTGTCTCTCAAGAAGAAACTGTATCTAAAGGTAAGATTAATAATTTAAAATTAAATAAAGTTATATAGATAATATAAATACTAAAGAGTTACTCATATTATATTTTATTAAATTAGTTTGGAATTTTGTTCAAGGAGGAGAACCTATCATTAAAATAGACAGACCTCATGAAAACGGTACTCGTCTGACAGCAGTTATGACATCAGATCCAATGCAATTTGCAACTGTAGGAAATGATTATATTAGAGGTATAAAAAAAGTATTGTTTGTATTTTTAATTTGTTTTTTAAATAAAGTTTGGGATGCCAAAACCGGAAAATAGGTAGCTTAGATGAGAACAGCTGGGGCATTAGTTTATAGTTTAATATATATTAAAGTAAAACATATTAAAATTAATTTATTTTTTAATCAATTAATAAATAAATAAATAATTTATATCACAGCACCTTGATCTACTTTTGACAGGTGACAATGAAGGATTCATCTACTGTAAATTTGAAAATACTGAAATGATTATCATATCAATTATTTGTTTATTAATTAATTAATTATTCAGCTTGGTATTGGAAGGTAGGCAGACCATTTTAAATTTACAAAGACTTCAGTGGATTTTTCCCTTTAGAGTTATTGGTAATCCCTAATAGCAACATTTTGATAGCAGCTGGGTTTGGAAAGAAATAGATCTTTTGTAAGTATTTAATTAAGTAAAATAAAATATAAAATATATTTAAAAACTAGATTTTGATGTTACCAAATAAAATCAAAAACCTCTTTACCAAAAGCAAGGACACATCAATGAGATTTGGAGATTAGTTTATTTAGAAGTATGTTTTTTGTTGAAATTTAAGCACTGTTTGCTAAATAATTGAATATTAAAAATTTAGGGTACTGGTTACTTTTATAGTTCATCAGCAGATTATTCAACTAAAAGTAAAAAAATATTAAATTTACAATAGATAGAAACTTTTTTGATAATAAATTAGAATGGACAATTTGTAAAACAAAATATGATTATTACAATCTTGAAACACATACTTGCATTGAAAATTGTGTAGAAAAAGATGAAAGTAGATAGATTTGCCTTTCAACATAAAGTGGAGAAAAAGTTGAAGAAGAAAGCGATGAAGTGGTTATCAAGCTTCCTTTTATGGATGATTTAAATGAAGAGTTATGAGTTTTTGCTTATTTTACTTTTCAAATTAATAATAATTTGTAAATAAAATATTTTGTATTAGTCTTAAATTAAATTAATAGTTATTAATATTATAATTAATTACCTTTCTTTACTTTATAAATATATACATACTTTAATTTTTTTTTGAATTATTGCTATTCTCGAATAAATATTTCTCTAGTAGGAAATAAATATTGACTAGAATAGTAAACATTATTTTATAAATTAAAAAAAAATTAAAATAATAAAAAAAGGTATAGAGAAATAGGATTCAAACCTAAACAAACAAAAAAAATAAAAAATGTTAATAAAATATTTAATTAAGTTTTTATAATAAAATATACAAAAAAAGCAATAATTTAAAAATAAAATTTTTTAAAGTATGTTCTAAATCTATATTAAATTCTATAAAAAACATATTTTGTAAATGTTGCATTAAAATTTAAAGTAAAACTTATTAAATAAATACTGTAAATTTAAATAATTAAGTTTAAGAAAAACTAATGAAAAGTAATTATTTATAAAAAACTAATATTATTTCATAAATAAAAGTATTCTTAAATTTAAATCATAATTAAATCTGTTGGACATAAAAATTAATTTCAAAATAATAAATTTTAATTATTTTACTGTCAATTAATAACTATAAGAAAACTAAAAAGTAATTTTCTTACTTTGAAATGATTATTTGAAAAGAAAAGAAAATAAAAAATTGAAAAATATTTAACATGGTAAATATTTTTACAACAATTAATAGAGTAAAGCAAATATTTGTTTTTATAAACTTTCTAAACATTTTTAGCACATCGACTTACTGTAGTAACAAATTAATTCATTACATTCAAGAATTAAACCATATTATTTTTTTAAATATTGGTTAAATATTATTAATATAGACTATTATTAATATAAATAATTAGTTACTAAATGAGGTTTTTTATAAAGAAATATTTAAAATTCTAAAAAACAAGGGCTGATAAGATTTAATTATACATTTTTACTAGTTGTTTGACTGCTAGAATTTTTTATTTTATTATTAGTAATTATTTATTAAGACCAATCAATGATGCAAGCAAATATAATAAATAAAAATAGATAAACATTTGTGAGAATGGAGATTAAAATATAACAGTTAGAAAATAATTATTTTACTGCAAAATTTAAGTAAGATGTATTATAAAAACTTTTACCATAATAAAGAAAATGCTCATAAGCTTTTTTTTAGTTTATTACTAAATTTAACATTAACTATCATTTTTATGATTATGAGCTTACAAATATTTAAATTTTTAGAATTTATTTATTACATTAAATTTATTGCTAGATTGCTTGAACGCAATTACTAAGAATTAAGAAATATATCACTATATTTTTACATAATTATTTTTAATAGATTTTATGAAAGTTTACAACTGAAACTATTCAAATTATAAAAACAGTTTTATCATTCAATCATTATAAAAGCTATTTTATGGTTTTGGAATGAGCTTTTTAAAGTGTAATTTAAATTTAAAGATAAAGACTTTGATAGTAAAAATTGCATCATAAACATTAGATTTTACTATAATTTTATTGTATTATCAGATATTAAAAATTTTAATAATCTTTATGAAAGAATAAAATTTCTGAAAATATTGTATTTAATAAAAACCACATATTGTCATAATAAATTTAAATGCTTTTAGACTCAAGTAGCGCCTAAAGTCTAGTTGTTTATAAAAAAGGGTTTATATTACTCAAAACAAAATCCAAAAAAATTAATAAACTCCAACTTACTTTTATGATAGCTTTATTTGAAAAAAAAAAAAATTTATCTTAAATAAAGCAATAACTTTTTTATGTGATAATAATAAAATTTGAAATTAAGATTGTCCCATTATAAAATTGAGGGATTTTTTAACAATCAAATTAAATTTTTTTCAATCTAAAATTTTTTTCTTGAAAGATTGCTTTATATTTATTTGGATAAAATTTTACAATGAAAATTTAAATAACACTGATAAAATCTAGAAATTTTTCATATTTGTTATTTAATTATTACTGCTTGAATTTCTTAGCTATTTGTCATGAATAATTATTGACAAATGAAAATACAAATAAATAATTTAGTAGCATAGAAAAATAGAATACTAAAATTTTAAAAATTATTAAAAAAGAAATTTAAAATTTATTTGTTTTTAATGTTACTTCTCCTTTTTATCAAAATAAATTGTCACAATTGATTTTTAGATTTGTTTTCCCTTCTGTTTTCAAAAAAAAATAAATTAAATTCATCTCAATGAAAATTTCAAATTTTTTGATTTTTCAGTCAATTAATAAGAAAATAAGATTAATTAACAGGTAAATCATGCCAAAAAAACAAATCAAACAAACAAATAAATAAATTAATATATAAGCAATCTTTATTTGATTTTTTTGTGGGGATTAAAAATCGGATAATTCTAATTTTTTTACAATATTAAGAAAAAAAATTGTAATATAAGAATATCTGTTGGCTTTAATTGAGTTTTTTTGAGCGGTATTAATGAAAAAGGCATTTTTGAAAAATAAGATAATCATTTTACTATCATGTTTATTAAAAATTACTACAAAAGAGTCAACAAAAAGATAGAATAAGGTAAATAGTAGTAGGGAAAGAATTCATAACTGATGGATTTTTGAGAGTTTTTTGAGATATAAATAATAATTAATTATATAGTTCTTACAATAATATTTAATATAAAGTTAAAACAAAAAATGAAAATTTTAAAATATAGTTTAATTTGGAGTTTATAAATAAAAAATCATTGATTTTAATTGATAATTTATTAAATAATGTGTTTGGTGTTTGTTTGCCTGCCTGCATGCCTGATTTATTTATTGTTTAATGCTAGTAGTTGTGCACTTCTATAGAGTTTTTGTCCATTGAGTGGCTTTAAAACAAAGTTTATTTTCTGGATGTTTTTTGGTGAATTGTTTGTTTGATTATGTTTAGTTTTTTTGAGGAAAAAAATTAAATATTAAATTGCTAATTCAAGTACACACTAAATGTGTATTATTTTCGCGGATTTAGCGAGAATGAATGCACACATATGAAGCTCATACTTAGAAAACTCTATCAAGATTGATTTAATCATTCAAGCAGTGTTTGTTTTTCAGATTGGCATATAATTTATTATTACTTATATATTTAATTATATATTTTTTCATTGTAAATTTATAATTTAAGGAAATTTTTGTCATAATACTTGCCTGATTCTTAGCTGCCATCGTTTGAATCGACAAAAGGAAGAATCAGCCTACTGAGCATTTATAAAAGTAGTTTTTATAAACTTATATTTGTCTATTGTATTAATTAGGTTATTAAATAAGAGAAAAATGAGCAGCCAGCACAATAGATAGATAGTACTATAATTGATTGATTGATTCATTCATAAATCTGTTGATAAGTGAATGGATCTATGGATGGCCGACTGTCAGTTAGTTGTTACTATTTATATAGGATAGGATAGTTCAATATACGCTTTATTCAATTTTATTATTCTGATTATTGGTATTATTATTCATTTTATTATTGGTTGTTTATTTTTTGTTTGTTTGTTTGTATAATTTGATTTGATAATTGATCTTAAATAATTTATTTGAAACTATTGGTACGATTTGTATGTTTAAATGAATGAATAATTAAAGAAGATTAAAATCATTGAGAAGTAGTATTTGATATAAAAGAGGTTTGGGAAGAGGTTAGTTTTTGGAAAATGTCCAATCTCCTAGAGGCAGAAGGTTGGTTAGATGAGATAGATGTTTGAGAGGATGAAGAGGAGAGATCTAAGAAGATTTCTGGGTGTAGCATCTTTTTGGTGTATTCATTGTTAGCCTTAATCTCTGCAACAGTACGAATATCATGAACAAAGTGGCAACGAGGACCGTAATTGCAGACGCAGCTTTCGTAGTATTATTTGCATTTTTTTGTCTTGAAATGTTTATTGGCAGCTACCTTTTGAACGAGTTCATTCTTGCCATGGGCGAATTTGCACTTATCTCCATAGTTGCACTTTCCATTTTCAACCCAGTTCTTACACATTTCAGTCTTATACTTGGCTTCTTCGGGAATCACATTAGTGGAAGCAGCTGATGAGGCGTTAGTTGAAGGAACAGTAGTGGTAGCTATTTTAGGGGCAATTTTTTGGATATTATTATGCTATTGTTAGGAGTTCAAAGCGATAGCAGGGGAAGCAGCTTAAATATTCTTAAAAGAAAGAGTGGGTTGCAATTAGGGCATTTAGTCAAGGAAATCGTCTTGTTGATTTTCTTCAGAGCCACAAGAAGTGGAATTTTCGGAGTACTAATCTTGGTTATTTGAAGTGAAACTAGCATGGTTCAATTGCATGGGGCTAGAGGATTTAACGAATTAGTTTTAAGCGCAGTAGCCAAAGTTGTTGATGGGCTTTGGAGCAAATAATTAGTTGTTTGCGTACTATTATTATTACTGAGGTGCAAATCCATTTAATAATTAAGATGGATGTTATTATTGTTGTTGCTATTGTTAAGGATGAGTTTAGAAGCCCTAATATTAGGGGTATCCAATTTATTGGTTGGTGAAGGAGGAGTATTAATTATTGTAAAACATATTTACTGAGGTTTTTTAAAATAATTGGTTTGAGTAGCAATCAATCAATCTCTTTGATTTTTGTTAATAGATGGTGATTTTGAATATTTTATTGATTATTGATTAATTCAAAGAGGTTTAAGCTTTTCTTTCTCTCTTTATTGTTTGTTTTCTTAAGATTGTTTATTATAAATTTTTTTACTTATTTTTTTTTCTTTTTGATTTATATAGAATTTGGAATGAAAAAATAATTATGATTTTAGGATAGAGACAATATATATAAACAAGCAATCAAGCAATCAAGCAAACAAATCGAATCAAAAAGGCGTGAACGAATGAATGAATGAATTAATTAATTAAAGTGTGTATTTATATATGAATGAATGTGCTTATTTTTTCATTATTGAATGAATAAACAAATAATTAAGCAAACAATCAAAAAAACATTGATTGAAGAACCTAATTAAACGTTCGCTTGAAGGGCAATAGTCTATCGATAGATCAATCAGGCTACCTTTGATTTTCTTTCTTTCATAGCTTTTTGCAAATCAATTTATTTGATTTTTGATTGCAATATTATAAATTTATTTGATTCATTGATTAAATACAAAACACATATATTTTATATCTATGAATCTATCAATTAATTCATAAATTTTTAATCACTCTTAGCTAAATGAATCAAGGAATTTTAAACGATTAGAAACAATTTGATTTATTTAGATCAGATAGACAATCATCAATCAATAGAAATATCATCTCTCTTTAGGTTAGGGAATTTCTCCAAATTTAATAAAAGACAAAGCGAAACTCATGAAATTCCTAAGCAACTTGCTGGCTATTAAATTTGCATTGATTATTTTGATCACTAGAAAATTAAATTATAAAATTGACATTTTTACCTCTGAGCCAAACAAAAATTTAATGATATGTATGTTGTAAATAAATCTATATGCTTTTTCTTTTATTTTCTGTATTTACTGTCTAAATTAGTTTTCTATCACTACTACTTCAAAAATCCCTGCGAATAATTTATAGTTTCCATTAATATAAGTCCTAATCAGTTTTCACTTTCAAAATAAACCAAAAAAAAAAACCAATTCTCAAATAGACAGAAGTAGCCAAAGTAATGTTATGAAGAAAAAAAAAAAAATTAAAACCCTCTACTCTATTTAATTAAAATATCAGATTTATTTGATTAATTAAAATTGAAATAGTCTAATTAAATCTAAAAGCACAAATTCTAATAATGGCAGCAAAAAATAGCTTTGCTGTGATTTTTATATTTATAAGCTTAATTTTAAGTACTCATGCTTAACTTTCAATACCATTAATGTGTGATTAAAATAAAGGTTAAATTAAATTTAATGCTAAATATGGATATTGTTGTATAAGTTGTTGACGCCGTATTTTTATAAGAAGAGTGATAAAATGCATTGTTTACATATAAAAATAATTGTAGAGAAGTATAAACTGTAAAGCAGGAATATTTTCTTGTTGATATTCATATTAGAAATTTTGATGCTTAAGTCCTTTATTTGGTTATGACATTGATAAATATTGGTTATGCTTTGGAAGATCAATATTGCAATAGGCACCATTATCGTTTGTGGGGCAACTCTAATAGAAAGGCTTCATATAAAATATATAAGACTTTTTTTAATAATCTCTTCTATTCTTATATTATTTTTGACATTATTGGATAAATGAACCTTGGGATACCTAACCTAGATTATATAAAATAAGGTTCTATCTTTGTAAAGATATTAATTTTTGTAGATTTATTGAATTATTAATCAAATGGAAAAATGTCATTATTTGATTCAACAATTAATGTCATAAACAAAATCAGCTTAGGTTTTTACTTTGATAATAAGATATACTTTGAAAAAAACATATGTGAATAAATAATTAAGAATTTTAAGGGTTTTATCAGGGGTAATCATTGCTTTTGAATTATATTGAAGCTTAGTACCTATTAACATTAAATATTTCAATATTTTAACAAAATACTACAAAATATGGGATTTAGAACAGCTTTGTTACAGAAAAAATGCAAGGCTTACTCTTAAAAATGTTGTAAAAGATGCTTAAATTACTTTTAGTATTTTAGAAGTTGAAATATTTGAAGTAGAAACTAAGTAAGTAAGTAAATAAATACTTATTAATTTGAAATTTGTCAAAATTATTTTAATATTTTAATATTGATGTTCATATCAATAGCATTAATAGTTATGATAAAAATAACATTTTTATATTACCGTAAGTAAGTAAGTAAATAAATATATAGTTACACATGAAAACAAAAATATTTATTAATAAATGAGTGAATGAGTTAGTATATATAAATTATTAAATAATAACTAAAATTAAATATATATGATATTGTTTTTTTTGTATTGAAAGTGTGTGTATATATTATCTATTGTAGTATATATTTGATTATAACAAAATTTTTAATCAAAATCAAAAGAATTAGAATTAGAATCATATGTGAATGAAATATATGGTTTCAATCAAGCTAAGAGAGGATCAAAAAACATAATGAATATCACTAAATATCAACAAATAATTAATTATAATAAATTAAATGTGATTTACATTTACTCATCTTCTGAATAAAGAGCTAAAATCCAAAAACTTTTAATAAAGAAGAAGCGAGAATTCCTCGTCATACAATTTAATTTATTGAAGAAGTTCTATTCCAAAAACAATAAACAAATAATTACCTTTTCTTGATGTAAGGTTTTTTAGTATACTTAAGTGGGCAGGTAATGCCTCCAAAAATCTTATAAATTTAAGCAAATTTACTCGTTAATAAATTAATTATCTCTATACTTATTCTGTAATACAAAAATTTGTTGGTAATATTTATCAAGTAAATAAACTGATTTTAATCACCTATTAAATGCTCTAACTCAAAAAACTTTCGTACAATAAAAATAATTCTACAATTTAATTGATAAACGATCCCTTCCTCATTTAGTAAGTGAATCTCTTAAATAATTAAAAATATAGATAATATTTTTTACCATTTTCATTTTCATTTTTTTTCTACATAAGTATTTTTTTATCTCAACTAATATATGAAATCTTGCTTTTGTTATATTACTCAATAACAATTTTATACTAAATTGATTACAAAACATTATAACTTAAGAGTTTAAAATACTTAAAAATAAAGAAATAAACTCAAAGCCTAATATCATCATTCATCTAGAAGCTTAGAGCAACTTAAACTTCTTATTCAAATTCATTTAGTTATTTAGACTTTCTTGACAGAAAATTTATTCTATTAGTAGATATTTCATATTTTCATAAATAAAATCCTAATTTATAAGCATTATTTAATTATGGTATTTAAAAAAAATGTAGAATCCTTTTTTCTTAACTTATTTACATTTTGGCCATTAATAATTACCTTAAAAATTCATTTTTATTGTAAATTATAATCATAGTTACTTTCTTATTAAGCATCAAGTAAATTTAATTAATTTCAAATATTTAAACACAGCCTTATTATGAATAAGTGTTATTAATAAAAAGGTTAATTATTTATTAATCCTATCTGACTTTTTAGCATCCAACGCTACTTTTACACTGTCATTCTCTATTATTCAGTTTGATTTACTTGATAAAATATGACCTTTTAAGAAATCCTAAGCATTAACTATAGAATTGTTAAGAATCATCATAAAAATTAAAAATGCATTATAATTATTTGATTCAGAATCATTTTTTTAAAGATTAAAGCTAATTCACTAAAAATTATTTTTGATCATAGAATTATTATTTAAATATGAACCTTAAAAAGCAACCTTCATGGATCTTATTGAATGTATATATCAGTTAAATTGTTAAGATATTTTATTTGATTTTAGTATTTATATTATTAAGTTTTTTTGCCGCTTTGCTGAATTCATCAGAAGTAAAATGGGTTAATAAGTAAGAGAATAATATTTATTACAATTCTTTAAAAAGAAAAATATGTTTGTTAGTAAGTTAATTGAATAATTTTTCATTATAAACGAAAATAAACTTAATTTTTTTAAAGTATTCATTTATTCCTAATGTTTCACAGACCATAAAACATTAAAATAAATTTTATTCTTTCTGTCTGCATTTTATCTAGGGATAAAGTGCATGAAAATTGACAAATAATTTATAATAGGAGATTTTTGATTTTCGTCTATTTCAGATTTAAATTTAATTTACTAATTGATTGGTTTTAATAATCTAGATAAAAAATTATCTATTTTCTATTTCTAAAATATTTTTGAAATTTAAACTTTTATTCCAAAATTCTCACAAATAAGACTACAATATTAATCTTGCTTTTATTTCTTGAAGTATATTTCATATTTACTTATTGAAAGATTGGTATTAAGTTAGTAAATAACTAATAGGCTTTGATAATTTTATATAAATCTCATAAATTTACTATGAAACGCTTTAAAAATAAATTAATTTTTTAATGTTGGAATGACAAAAGTAGATTTTTTTACTAAAAAATTTTTAAAAAAATAAACAAATGAAAGTTTTTAAATAAACTAAATATAAAATATTTTAAGGCAAGTCTTACTTCAATCCTAATATTATATTTATAGAATAATTAATACATTATTCATATTACACAATATTACTTATGAAAAAATTCAATATTACTTTGACTTAATTAAATTAAAAAATATTTGGGGAATTACCTCAGAAATTTTTTTGTTATTGCTTAGAAAAATTCAAGCATGAATAACATTTTTATTAATTCTTTCTTAACAAATACTTTAATGATCAAAAATTAGAAAAGATCTATTTAATTTTTGAAATAGAAAGGCTGGCTACTCGAATTCAAACAATTAATTATTTACTGGTTGAATACTTGATTACTTCAGTTAATTTGATCAAAAATATAGCAATCAAATTTATTATATCTATTAAAATAATTGGATCAAATTTACTTATCAGATTTTACTTCTATTTGGTATCTAAAAATAAAACCATGTCTCTTATCCTCTAAATTTGTTATATATTTTCATAAATATATGCAGAATATTCAAATTATATATTTGCTAGCCTTTTTTAATTCAATATCTTCTTTATTTTTTTGTGCCCCGCTATTCAGCTATTTATTTTAGTAGATAACTTTTCACTATATATTATTTACTTTAGAATAAGATTCATTCAGATTTTAAAAAAATAAATGCAAAAATAGCTTTAAACGGGCATATAAATTAATTAGGGTTTGAAGAATTTATTGATACATAGTTAGTTTACTTAATGAAAAAACAAATAAAATTTAAACAAATTATATTATAAATTTAATAATAATATCATTGTTATTTTTCCTGTTGTTATTAAACGTCTTATTTGAAAATATTTTGAAGGTGCTCATCAACTTCGGTTCTACTAACGAAAACATTGGTCTTAAAATATATTCCTTCTTTTATATAGCCAAGCATCCATATAGGCTTTTCTCTTCTCATTGCTTAATTTAAAAAAAATGATAATTTTAAAATTATTATTAATTTAAAGCATAATTAAATAAATAATTACCTTAGGTATCTGCCATTGTGTATGTGAAAACCTATGGAAGATTTTGAGTTTTACCACTCAAAAATATCTTGTGGTCTTGTGTTTACAAGTCTTTTTCACAACCATCGCATTCAATAATTATATAATATATGTATTTACTAGCAGAATGATTATTAGCATGTGAAATAGTGAATTCAAATGAACCATATTAATATTCAGATAGCTCTACATTCTACCAACTTTTTTATTTCACATCTACATCTTGAATAAAATCTATAAAAATATCTCCATTCTTTCCAACCTACTTCATTTCTCCAATCTTGATTAAAGGAGTCCACATGATACTTTCAAAGTTCTAATTTTTAAACAAATTTATTTTTTATAAATTTTAAACTTTAAAATATTTTTTCTTAATTCATCTAAAAATTTTTAATTTTGTCATTATAATGAAAGTTTATTTTTTCTTTTTTAAATAAAATTTTTGGCTAGACTTATATCATATTTTTAGCTGTAAAATAGTTACTTAAACTTAAAAAAAATTATTGAATCTATTTTTGAAGAAAATAGTAATTAATTTTAATTTAATATTTTCATTAAAATTAAAATTTCTTTAAAGTTAAAAATATTTTTATTTTATTTTAAATTTATTATTAAATTAATTTTTATTTAGGTGCTTTCTTCAGATTTTAGTCATGCTTTTAATGATATTTATTTTCTCAAAAATTATCATAAAACTAGTTCAACTTGGAATAACAATTTCATTTTTTATTAAATTATGTATTAAAATTTTACTTTAACATAGATTTTCCATTCTTCGTTCTTTTGGAATTAGACACCTAATTCATTTAAAACTAGCTTGGTCTCTCTTTCCAAACTGCTTACAACTATCTCTCTTGTATATTAAACTCTTTTGAATCCTTTTTCATCAATTGCTGTAATTTCTGCAACTATTGTGGTGTAAATATCATGCATTTCGATATCAACTTCATCCCTCAATGTCTTGTATACATTATCATTCTAGCCTGTCTTCTCTAAGACTGTAACTAGTTCTATAAAATAAAATGAGCTTAAATACATTAATCTCTTTCAATTTATTTTTTACAATTATTTTCATTTAATGCCTGTATTTTATAATTAAAGGACTTAAAGGGAATTGCTATATCAAGAAGCAACTTTGTTTATTTAGGCTTTTAGTCCCAGTCAATACCTAATTCGTATTTTTCTTACTTATAAGGAGTAAAATTTTCTTTAAGCTTTTCTTATTCATTCTTATTCATACCTCCTTTAATACCGAAGTATCTATTTCTTAAGATTTTATCATAAATTCCCTGGATAGGCTCCTTTTCTTCACAAGTATTCATGTAGATTGTTGAGCCCTTAAGCTTCTTGCTGTCTAAGGTGTAAACTTTTTAATGCTAAAAAAATATATATGATAAATATGAAAAATCATATAAATAAATCAAATAATATTTAAAATTATTTACGACATGGATAAGCCAGTTTTTGATTGGTGTGATTACTTTTGATAAGTTAGAAGGATTTAAAATTACCCATTAACTTAATTATTTTTAGAAATTTGAGTATTCATTTTATATTTCAAGTAAAATAGTCTTTTAATTTTAGAGGATCTTGCTTAAGTTTTCAAATCCTTGGAAATTTTTTTTCAAAAATCCGTCAATCAAAGCTATGTTCTATTTTAACTCTTCTAAGAAACTCTCAACAACTCTCAATACATTATAAACTGGTGGGTTTTATAACTAGAAGAAATATTTATAAGTTTTGTCTATTATCTCTCTGTAAGTTGCAATTTTAATGTGGAGATTTTACTTACCAATAACCTTTTTAATAAATATTTAGTTTAAAATTTGAATCAAAATGTGCTTAAATATTGATTACATCATTATAAACCTAGAAATTATTTTTTATATGTTCTATTTCGCTGAAAAGATTCAAAAAATCTGGGTAGTTGAAATTTTGCAAATGACCCTTCAATTCGACCATTTATTCATAGCAAACTTAGACAGCTTTTTAGAAATATTCATTTTAATCAGCCTAAATATCTGTATTAAGTACGTCTGCTATTGATTTTTGGAGTTTTTCCTTCATCTAGGGGATCATTTCATACTTAAAAGTTAGTTTCAATTCACAATAAATCATGTTTCTTATTAATTTGAATAGTCTGTCTCTCAGCTATTATGGAGTAGACTCCTTTAATTGAGTTTATTCTATAGCTGCTTCGATTTTATTGTAATATTCAATTTTATCTTTAATTGTTTCTAAGCTGGGCTATTTCAAAATCTAGTTCTTTTTTAATATAAATTATAGAATTTCAATAAAATGAATATTAAATTTTACTAAGAGATTAACTAGTTTCTTTTTCATAAGAGAATGCATCAAAGGGTCTTTTATGGTAAGCTTCTTAAAGATAGTTCCTAAAAGGTTGTTATTTCTAAGTTAATCAAATTCCTTTTACATATGTGAGAGCACGTTTAGGAAGTTTGAAATATTTTGCTTTTGGGTTTCAAGTCCATTGATTTCCATCAAAGAAATAGGATCATCAAGCAAAAATGGTGATCCATAAATTGTTTCATAGAACAGCTAAGAGGTCTTGGTAATTTTATCTAAGAAATTTAACTCTCTTGTGATGACTTCTTTATCATCCTCGAATAAATCAACTTTCATGTCCAATTCCTTTCTGAGATCTCCTAAGAACTTCCATAACTCAAGATATCTCTCCTCTATCTTTTTACCTCTTTATTTCAAATCTGCAAACAACTTCTAAGAGTCAATATCGATGTACAATTGCTAATCTGGGTTTCCTTATTTAAGTTTATCGACAAATGGTCCTATTTCTTATTTGTAAAACTTAATAAGATCGTTCCATTTTTAATTGAACTCTTGCTGTTTAACCATGTACTAATTAATTTAAAAAATAAATAAAATTATTTATTAATTCGTTGACTAAAAAAAATACTTTATCGAATTTTTCCTAGAAAGAAGGCAACTTTTTGCTGATTGAAGTGAGGAAACGTTCATTGTTCTTGAATTAGTTTATCATTTGCATTTCAACCTTTTCAAGATTCATATTAAGACAAAATTTGGCAGAAATCAAATGCTCCAAAGTTTCTAACATAAGATAAGGAGCTTGTTGCATCGATCCCATAAGCTTTTGATTTATATTTTCCATGTCTTCTTTGTAGGCGTTGGCTTATTACCTTACTTTAATAGAAAATAGCTAATAATTTTCTATCTAAATGAGACCTTCAATAATTGCATCTCCCTTGGGTAAGTGAACACTAAAAACATTAATAGCATCCTCTTAATCATATGATTCGGTATCCATCAAATCTACTGTAGTAAATTTACCAACTTGTCTACGATATTCATGATATTCGTTAAAAATCTTCTTGGAAACAGCAGCTTACTGAGCAAATTACTCTAAGAAGTGTTAAGTTAATATTTAAGTGTATTTTTAGAATATTTGTTTGCATTCAACATCAGTGATCAATTATTTGTATTTATTCTTAATATCGCGAATATCTTTCTAAACACTTACTTCAGGTTAAATCTTCTCAGTACAAAGAACCTTCTCAACGTACATTTCGCATTCTAATGTAAAGTCATAGCAATGTTGGCATGTGGTTAGCTTTAAATTTTATCTATTTTTATTAAAATTAAATTATATTTTTAATCTAAAATCTTCATTCTAACAAATTTGTAAAAGCTTGATTGCTAATTTTTCAATTAATTTTATCAAATAAAATATTTTTAATTTTCAAAAGCTATTTTTTTATACCTTGATAAAGTCTATTCTACGTTAGTCAAACTGTGATTTTGGTGTATTGCGCGAGATGGAATGATAGACAACATAATGTATTTCATGTATTTTTAATTGTATGCAAGGGCATCCTCAAATAAAATAATAGATTTTTCTGTGTAAAAGCTTGCTTTTTCATATAAATTGTTGATTATATTGTCTATTTAAAGTTTCATAATCTCTATCCATTGTCTGAAATATTCTACTAAAATACCAACTGGAATTTATTAATTCTATTTTTTTATATTAAAAATAATTAATAAACAATCAATGATAATAATAATTATAATTAATTAATTAATTAAAATTTGTAACATCTTTAATATCTTTATTCGCTATTATTAACTTTAATCTATATATACATATATTAACTATCCTCAAGGCTTAAACATACATAGTTCATTTAATTTATTTACTTTTTGCTTGTTTTGCAAGGCTCTGTAGTTAATAAGAATGGGCATTCCCTTGTCTTAAAATTTGTACCTGTTTCCTGTGCTTATATTCTTTTATTTAATTTTAATATTACTATTAAATTATTCATATGAAAAGTCAAATGATAAAAAAAAGCTTTTAAAGAAACCAAATTTCAAATAAATTTAGAATTACACCATAAGTAGAATCGTACATTAAGGGCATGACGCTATCTACAATCTTAGGAAATTCGGGTTTAAGCTTTTACCTTTAAATAAATACAGAATATGATTTTCATCATTTAATGTAACTTTAATTTATCAATTTAATATGATTTGTGCAAATAAAATTAAAAGTGTGCTCTTACGAATTATGATTAAATGTAGGAAAGACTGTCATTGAAGCAGTATTTCTCTCAGGTGATAAATTATCATGCGACCTAATTACCATTGACTATACTCTAATGCTATTGCTATTAATTTTATTTTAAATTTTACATAATGATAAAAAATTAGAAAAAAAATCATAAGATGGTTTTTGACAATAAAACCACAAGCTAATTCAAAACAGAAATGATTTTATTTTGTTAATCTTTGTTTCTATTTACTTGCTTTTAGCTGATTGTATCCTCAAACTATCTGAATATCTATTATTAGCTGCACTCATCTATATTATAAAGTCTACGATTATTTAAACAATTAATTATTTTTTTAGCTAATAATTTTTTGCTGATAATTTTTTTGCTGAACAAAATATAAAGATTTATTTGGCTATATTTTTACTACATAAAATTATTGATTTCTTTAAAAACAATAAACTTCTATAAATTAAAATAAATAGATAAATATTGGATTTAGCATGAATCAGGTATCAGTCAATTATTTAATTAATTATCTTATATCAAAAAGCTATGACAAGAAAAATATAATAAATTGTTTATATTCTCTGTCTATAAATTTTATACTGGATCGTTTTATGTTAACTATTTTTAATGCCAAGGAAAAATTGTATTCTCAAGCATGAAAATAAAGTTACTAACTTACTTAATTTATGCAATAGTTCATTTTTATTACTGTGCGAATTTATTTTATTAAAACTAAATTTCATTAATCTGTACATTAAATTCCATAAAAAATTTTTTTAAATACTTTTTTTAATTTAATTAAGTAACTATTCTCAAATTCAATAGAAATCCTTGACATATAAAAATTTATTTATCATAACACTTAAGTTTGATTTAAGCACTGTAAAATAATTACATGATTGCTGTAATTCAATACTTTTAGTTATAAGAAAAGTGTATACTAAACCAAAAGCTTTTTTAAGTTTTCATTTTTATTACTGAAATAATTTATTTTATTAAAACTAAATTTGATTAATCTATCCATTAAATTTTGTAAAAAGCTTATTTAAATACCTTTTTTTTAATTTAATTAATAAATTATCAACAGATTCTATAAAAATATTTTATGTTTAAAAAAATTTATTTATCAAAACACTTAAGTTTGATTTAAACATTGTAAAATAGTCATAAAATTTCTGCAATTCAAAATTAAAGTTATAAGAAAGTGTATTTTTAATCTACAAAACAAAAAGTTTTTTAAGTTTTAAAGTTTTCATATCTTTATATATTATATTTTTGAATAAAAACCAAAAATTATTCTATTCTATTCCTTCAAATTTTTAGAATTTTTACAAGTTAAGTAATTTAACTATTTAAAGAAAATTTTGCTTTAATTTGAAATTGTTTTCATCCATTAAAAATTTTGTATTATTTTTCAAACAAAAATATTTAATAACAATATTAATTTTTTTTCTAACTTTTCTTTATGAAAATAAGAACTAGAAAATAACAAAGCTCATTCAGTTTTAAATCAAAAAAGCTAAATAATTAATTTGCTTAACTTGGAGATATAGTACCAAAACCAAAATGATATAAAAGTAGATTGTAATTTTAAGTAAGGAAATTGTTGGTTGGAATATTTATTTAAGCATTTCAATTAAATTTTATAATATTATTTAATATGAGTTTTTTTATTTCTTTTAAATATTTATAAATGATCTTTTATTTATTTATGAAAATTTTGATAGTTACAATTTATTTATTAATTTCCTATTATTTTTCTCTTAAAATTTTTTGCAGATTTGTGAACGAATCTTTTAAAATAAAAATTTTATTTTTATATTAGATATTGATTGTCTAGCTCCAAATAAAGAAAAATGAGTTTATCTTTTGAATTTATTAGAATTTAAAACTTATATAATTCAATATAAATATCTCTATTTAAAATAATTTTACCTTTTAAAAAATAATTATCATTTCTACTATTATATTCCTTTTTTTACTAATTTGTGATAATTTATTTTTTAATATCTGTTCTTTGATGTTTGATTCTATATCCTTAAAAATATTGTGTATACATTTTGAAAATTATAATTGAGAATTATTTAAAAAACTAGAATTTTACAATCTTTAAAATTACTGTTTTTGATTTTTATTGTTTATTGCATAAAATTATAATAATTTTAATTTATTCTCTATTATTAACATTATTTATCATGTTTTGATTAAAGACTGTTTTCTCATCTTTTATTCTAAAAATTAAACTTTTTATTAATTCTTTTGTAATTAATAAGAAACCAATAAAAAAATATTTTAAATAAAGAGAAAGCATAATTAATATATTCGATTAACATTAATTAATTTGGAAAATTTATATATAAGTATATATTTATAACTTTTAAAAAGGTGATTTAACTAATAGAAGTAACTTTAAATCTAAATTTATTTGAATTTATGAATTTACTTTATTTAATTATATTCATTAAGAATTAAGATAATATTAGTTAATGTATAAATCTTTAATTTTCATTTAATATTTATAAATATATTATTAAAATAAAAATATATTAATATAATATAAAATAAGTGTTATATAAATTTATTATGAAAAGGAACATTGGCTTATGCTTACTTCCTTTACAATTTATTTTCAGAATACATCTCTTTAGAAGAAAATGAAAAAAAGTATGTTTGTTTTATAATTCAAGAATAAATAAAGAATTTGAAATATCATAAAAAGAGGGAAATACAATTTTATTTTACCGGTTTTAAAGTGGATAAGTTATATGTATAACGATTGCTTATCACAAAATGTATGCTTAATTAATTTGGTGATCACCAAGTCTTAAAAATGAATCTTATTAATCATTATTTAAATAAAAAAATTTTGATTTATAATATTTTGGAGGAAATAAATTCTATAAAAAAACTTAAAAGCAATTGAAGTAAATAATTAGTATTAGAACGCTTTATTTAATAAGATGGGTTAAGAAAAATTAGATTAGGAATGTGATGTTTTATTCTTCCCTGATAAAAGCAATGAGTAGAAGGTGATTGATTTCATTAATTTGGCTAAAAAGGAGCTTAAGATTTGTGTATTTACTTTTACCAATACAGCCATTGCTACAGCCATCTTGAAAAAAGTTGAAAATGAAAAAATTAAAGTAAGAATTATTACTGATGACGTACAAAATGAAGGTAAATTTAGTATAGTAGATGTGCTTTAATATGCTAGCGACGATTTAATTAAGTTCAGAACAGATTTAAATAAGGATGCTCACATGCATCATAAATATGTTGTTATTGATGACAAAATGATTGCAACTGGGTCCTTTAACTGGACTTCTGCTGCAGTATTGAAAAATAATGAAAATTTACTTCTAATCAAAAATCAGAAATTGGCTAAAATATACTCAAAAAATTTTGAGGAACTTTGGGAATAATTTAAATCAACTGAAAAGTCTCTCTCAAAGCTATCTAGTGATGTAAAGTAAAGAGGGACATCTCTGAAAAATAAAATAGAAAAAGAAGCTTAAAAAGGTGAAAAGTAGGCTAGTAGCAAAGGTAGAAAGAAAGCTTAGCCATAAGAATAAGAGAAAAAGTAAGTTGCAGGAGATATGATAATTGAAAATGAGGAAGAAGATGAAGATCAAGTAAAAAGATCAAGAAAACCAAACAACTAATAATAATAAAAGCCCATTGAATAAGAAGATAATAATAATCCTCCACCTTCTAACTAAACACAAAACGGAGATACAACTCCTGTAAAAAGAGGTAGAAAACCAAGATAATTAAGCAGAGAAGAAGAGGAAGAGTTATAGTAAAAAAAAGAGAATGCAAAGAAAAAAAAGAAGATTAAAAAATTGGTCAAAATGAGCAAAGTAACTGAGGTTAAAAGGGTGGTTTTATAGAGCAAAATGGCTTAATCTAGATTCCAAAAATTCAAGAACATACTTTACAATGCAGCTTCATTCACTTTGGGAGTCTTATCTTTTGGTTCTTACCTCTATTTATCCTAAAGAAAATTCTGAGTTAGTTAAATAACTGTTAATATTTTTCTTATTTTTCATGTTTGTTTTTATCTACTGCTTGCTACATGCTTTGCTTTATATTATCAGAAAATAGTTAGTTTTTAATCAATATATATTTTTCATCTAATCATAATTTATTTATTAATTAATTATGATTAAATCTTATTTAAATTAAGTTCCTACCAATCATTTCTTTATCTATTAAAAATCAAATTTAAGTCATTTTTTACATCACACCTCTTCCAAATAAATTTTTATTTTGAAAAAATAAATAATTTTCTTTCATATAAATTTAATATGCAATTTTCTTTATATTGTTTTTAAAGGCCTGTAATTTTTCTAAAAAAAATAAACATTTTAAAACAAGATTGACTAAATTTAAAGACGAGAAAAGGATTAAAAAAATTATAATTAAAATTTTAAAAAATCTAACATGTTTTTTTTATAAATCTATTCATAAAATTATCAAAAAAAATTTATTTTTTTCATTTTTTTGTTAATTAATTAATTGTATTGTTATAAAATTTGATTATTATTAATTTATAAAATTTTTAAATGTGATTGATAAATAAAAATTAAAAAAATTGGTTATTTTATCTATAAAAAATAGAATTAGAATTTTGAATTAACATATTTAAATTTGAATGGTTAATTTAAAAACTAAAAAATTGACAAAAAAACTTTTAATATAAAGCAAAAATATTTATTTACATTGAAAAATATATAAATGTACAACTACTCATTTTAAGATGATTTTATAACTTAATTTATTTATTTATTTAATTCATTAATAATTTTTTTAAAATATTTTTTAAAATCAAAAATTTTGAATATTTAATTTTATTTAATTAGATCCTGTAGAAATTGGATAGAATTCCTCTGGAAATACTGCATGCACTATTTTATTATTAAATTGAGTTTATGTCTTTAAACCTTTATCCAAACTTCTTTTTAGCGTTATCTTCTTACTGTTTTTACTATTGCTAGTATGGATACCTAGTGATTTTTCATCTCCTTCTGTAAAAAGTTTTTAGTTTTTATTATAAACTTGGTTCATTCCATAGAAAGTAGATTCTAAGCTAATAATATTCTATATTTCGTTTGGTTCTGTATTTAAACCAGTAATTGTATCTAAAGGATTTGATGCATTTGTAGTTGTTCTATACATAACATCGCTTGAGGTATTTAATCTTTTAACATTTTTTTTGTTATTTGAAGGAGGCTTAGCATTTTAGTATACTCCAAGTTAAACCAAAGACGGATTTTATTATTATTGATTTTATGCAGGTTAAAGGGATGTAGTTCTATCACCTCCTCTGCTAGCAATTTTCCCTCTTTATTGATTTTCAAAATCTTAAAAGCTTGCCAACATAAAATTATTTTGATTGCTTGAACTTGAACAAAATGATGATTCTGTTCTATTTCTATGATGTGATGATTAAGTTCTGTTTTGTTAAGATGTTCCAAGCAATTTTTTCTCTCTAACCTTATTAGCCTTCTCCACATTTCGCTTAATAAGATCATCTTAAGCCTTTTTTTTATTCATTTAAGTCATTTAGCGAACTAGATAGTTCTGAGATCTGTTAAAATTCTGCACCCACATTTCTTCACTTTTTGTTTGCATCCCAATTTGCTTTAGAATTTCGACTCTTTGCAGTTTTTCTAATTTTTTGAAAGAATTAATAAATAAATAAATAAATAAATAATTAAATAAATAAATAATTAAATTAACAAAATTAAAAATATTTTACATTCAATATCTATTTTCATATTAACTTCTTTTGTAAATTCTCTGTTCTTCTTCTCAATATTGGTAATTTCTTTTTATTCGTTTTAGTGAATGAGTTTATCCATATTCTTTATCTCTTTTATTAAATAAGATCTCTTTTTACTATCTTAAATTCCTTTTTATTTTGCTATTATACTTTGTTCTTCTCTTTCCTTCAGTAAAACCTAATTAATTAGAATAAAATTTGTAAGCATTTTCAATAAAAAAATTGAAAAATGGCATAAATAATTAATTAAAAACCATAAAATTTTACTTGGAAATCTCTGCTTAGACACCTTTACTGGTCTTTTAAAAGTGTAACATCAGTGACTATGTTATTTAAAGAGTTGTCTAAGAGAGGTTTACTGCGATATCTACTATGAGAAGTTGATAAAGGATTAACCTAATTTCCTTTATAAAAACTTATAACTGTTGAATCAAATTCAGACTTAGCGTATTTGGTAGAAGTATCGTTAGTAGTTACTGGTAAACCTCTTTTTGAGAAATCAAAATTCTCATTTTAAAGCTAAGGAAGTCCCCTTTTATTAGGCAATTCAATATTCTAAGCTTCAATTTAAACTTTTATCTATTCATTTAAATTTTTACCACTAAGTAAAACTTAATTATTTTGAGGCTTGTAAATATAAATTTAATCATTATAGAATAAATTGAATTCTTATTCTAGTTTTTAAAGTGGTTTCTATTTTTTTGTGTTACTCAGTTTTTAAGTGGATTTCTTTTAGAGCAAGGGAATCATAGTTTCTTTGTATGTGACAAGGCTTTCAACTTAGCTCATTTAGCAAATCTTGCTAGCCTTCGAATTAAATTCTATTTTATTTTGGCTGCTTAAGAATAAACTATTAGGATTGTTGATAGATTTTTCTTCCTTTGCAAGACATCTATTTTAGTCATACTTCAAATTTATGTCTGTTAAATATAAAATTAGTTTTTTATTTTATATGAAATAGAAATTTAAAATCCTTAAAACTTATTGAATATTAAATGAATATATATGATATTAAAGTTTGTAGAAACAAGTGCGAAGTGCTTAAAACTGATTATATACTAAAAATATATCCTAAAAAGAGCTTAAAGCATGTCTATAAAATAAGTCAAAGTTTAAATATAATAATAAATAAATTTTACCATAGGTTGCTTTGAGCTCAGTCTCTTCGGAAAGTATAAATGTATAGTTTGATATTTATGAATAAGTAAAGAGCTTAATAAAGTATCCGTTATTTCTAAATCTATATGTTATTAGAGCAAGGGCTGCTGCTCTATATTTAGCTTCTTGGAGGGAAGCAAATTCAATTTTAAGATACTTCATTCCTCCAATCTACAATAATCCTATTTTTGTAGAAACATGAATCAAATGCATAATATCACCACAATATTCTTCATCAGACATTTCTTTAGTATTTGAATCTGCAGTCAATTTTAACCACTTTGGGAAAATTCTTTTTTCTTTTACAAAATAAAATTAATTTATATTTTTTAAATTTACTTTTACATAATTCTATGAATTTTTATTGCTCTTAATTATCAAAATTCCAAGTTAATCTCGCTGTTCCTTTTAAGGGAGAGTACTAAATCATATTGTCTTATTCCTTAAACGTTAGAGTTTTCTTTTGGAGAGTTTTTTAATAAATTTTAGGAAGTTCTTCATAAGTAGAGTAATGCAGGAAAAGTGTGTTTGTATTAATTTGTTAATGTACGTAGTATGAAAGCTAACTGTAAAAGGATCTTTTGTGATACCATTTTATATTTCGAAACCAATGCTGAAGCTTACTGCAAGCTCTTTTTTGTTGTATTATAGCAAAAACTTAAATTTGCTGTGGCTTGCTTTTATGGTATCTCCATATTTTTTGTATCTTTACAGCTGCAGATACTTAAATTAAATAATTCTTAAAAAACACTAAAAAAAGAGGCTTTTTTTAATTTTTTTTTTGCTATAAACTTTCTTGATTCTTAGGTAAAATTTATTCAGCTTAGTCAGCTACACTAGTAAGAAAATTGGTTTCTTCCAATTCATTTGATCTATTCTTATTTCTTAATTGATCCTCTTATTCTTTATATAAATCTCTAACTTAATTTTAGCTTTCCTCTTCTGAACCATGGAAAGCTATATAGTTGTATGATATAACTTGCTTTGTGAAAGCTGTAGCTATACTCGGATCTGGGCATTGAAATTCCATAAGGCACTCATATTCTTTTTATTAAAATCTTCTTAGTTTATTACATAGATAATTAAACTTCTCCCAATCTTTTTCAGTCATTATTTATTTTTTCAATTCTCTATCCATATTAGGCAAACTAATGTAGCTATGAAATCTATTGAAGAAGGGATGATATTGCATTTCGTAATATTTTTGATCTGTTTTTGTGAACAAAACCTTTGATCTTAATGAAGGACGCATTAAAGCGTTAAACGGATACTTACTGTAATAAATATGATTTTTAGATTCCTAACTCTCTATTACACGAAATCCCAAAACTTTTTCAGCTTTTTTTACATACTTTGAAAATAGATTTTTTTTAATATCTTCATAAATACTTTAAGCTTAATCTTAATTTTATATATATTTGTAGCAATCATTAAATATTTTACTAAACTCCCTCACTTAATCACGATGAAAATAAATAATTATTTAGTTAGGTTATAAATTATTATTGTTATTGTCTGAGTTTTGAATTTGCATATTTAAATTAGAGTTCTTTTGGTTTTATTTGTACTGAGATGATTAGAATTTATTAGCAGGCGTCATTTAATTTGACTTTGTGGAAGATTATGGAAGAGCAGGTTAAGGAAAGAGTACCTGCTAATATGAATTTAAAAACTATTTCATTTTTTTGAAAGCCTTTAATATAATTCTAGCTGCCATTTACATTTACTTTTTAATACGAAATCTGTGCAAGTAATCCCTAAACAATTTTTTAAGCATATCAAGACTTCTGTGAAATTAGTATGACTTTTTTTCATATAATAAATATTCCTTTCCCCTTTCTTATAATAACGTTTTGAGAGTTAGCTTCCTCATAGTATGTTTCTTCCAATGCTGAGATACCCTTAACGACATCTGTAAGCGATCTTCAGCTGTTTTAAGTTTACTTTTGAGCTACTTTCTGCAAACGTAGCCTCTCCATATCCTTTATATTATCACAACTGGGGAATTTTCTGAATATTTTTTAATAATAATCTTAATTTCTTCTCTCATTAAGAGGAGATAGTCATCATCTTAGAGAACAGTTTCAGAGGGGATGCTAATAAGAGGCCAATTTATTTTTGTAGAAGGAGAAAGAGCATAAAATCTATCAGTTTTTGATATCTAAAAAAAATAATTTAATTTGTGATTAAAATAATTTGTTTTACCATCTCCATCCTTTCTTCATCAGAAATTGCATTAAAATCCAAGGCGAATAGCTTAGGCATAGAATTAACAACAAAGTGACGAAGTGACCACTTAGTTGATAGAGGATTGTTGAAAATAGTAAGATACATTAAATTAGGTATTTCAAAGACCTTATACAAACTCTCAGCATCATCAATTAAATTATTATGAAGATAAAGTAACTTAAGAGATGTTAAATTTTTGAATGAAACATTCTTAGGAAAAGACTATATTTTATTGCTACTTATATCGAGCTTTATCAAGTTTGAGCATTATTTAATATTTTCTAATTCTTTAACCATTATTTCTGTCCCTTAAAGAATAAGAATTTTTAGCTTGAGTGGTTCTTAAATTCTGCTAGCTAAAACATTTGTTTTTTAAATAGTTACATTTCCTTCTTACAAGCTGTCAATATTTTTATTCAAACTCATTATATTAACTTTAATGAGCGTTTAACCTTCCTATTCAGTATTTATAAAGACTGCTTACTTTACCCAATATTTTTCTTTTTCTTTTGATTAAACAAACAAAAAAATCAATTTTTTTACCAATCAAAAATCTAATTAATAGTTAAAATAAATAATTAAGCATGAGAATAAATTATGCAGTTAAAAATTGATTATTTTCTCAAATTTCTAATACACAAAACTATAAAACCAATTTGAACTCATAAATAGAAATCTTATTTACTATTTATAAAATCAAATCCTTTTACTAAAGTTTAAAAAAAGCAAAATCAAATCAAAAAAATAAATTATTTTATTTAAAAATTCATTTAATAAAGTGTTTACAAATTATTTTCAACTCAAAATGATATTTTTTATTTTAATAATTTAAAGAATTAATCTTTGCTAAAATAAAAAACATAATTTTTATCTTAAAAAATATTTGCCATCTATTTTGTTAAACAAAAAAAATTGTTATGTCATTTTTATTATAAAAAAAAATACACATTTATGATTTTCAATATAAATTTGTTTAACTAAAATTTTTAAATTAATTTAAATAAGAAAAATCAATTTGAGAAAAATACATAAATAAATAAATAAATTTGCATACTAATTCGGTAATTTATTGGTATTTATTCTTTCCTTTAATTCTTCTTTTTTAAAGTTAATGCATAAAATGTATTTAGTAAATCAAATAAATATATTTTTGCTTTTAAAATTGAATTGAGTTAATTTTTTTGTATTTAACAACAAATATATTGAACAGTTAATATGATATTAATGAGGGATATTAAATATCAGATTAAATAGGATTAAATTTATATTAGTAAATAATTTTATTTATATTAAATTTTAGCTATATTTAAATTTTTAATCTTGGTAGAGCAATTTATTATAAAATATAAATAGAAACTAGCTGTTGCTATCTCTTTTTATATATTCAAGCATAAAAAATAGAAATTACATGTAGATTCAAATATGTTTGCATTATTAAATTGGATCCATTTAGTAGAAAAGATTAGACGCTGATAATTTATTTTGATAAATATCCAAATAAATTAATTATTTAGTTACTTATATTTTAATTTATTATTGATAGAATTAACCTAAAAATAAATCAATGTCTTTACAATTTAAAACAGAAGATGTAGTAAAGCTTATGCTTTAATTCATGAAAGAAAATGGATTAGTAAACTCTTTAAAGTCATTACAAGAAGAAACATAAGTTTCTTTAAATGTAGTTAGTAATACTGAGTAGTTTGTTGAAAATATTAAAGAAGGTAGATGGGATAAAGTTCTAAATGAGGTATAAAGCATGAAATTACCTGGAAAAAAGTTAATGGAGTTATATGAAATAGTTGTTTGCGAGTTATTAGAATTAGGAGAAAGCGTTGCTGCTTAATTCATTGTTAAATAGGCTGTTAAACCTGCTGGACTTTTCGAAGAATTCAAAGAAAGAGCTTTAAGATTAGATTATCTATCTAAAAAAATACCAATTGACATTAGAGAATTGTATCAAGATAAATACACAAAAGAAAAAAGAAGAGCTAATCTTGCTAGTTCACTATTAAAGGAAGTTGTTTCTGCACCTCCTTCTCGTCTTTTGCAGTTATTAGGTAAATAATTTTTAATTGAATCCTAATATCAAATTAGATCTGTTATTTATTAGGAGATGCATTGAAATTTTAAGAACAATCAGGATAGCTTACAACTGGGATTAAACTAGACTTATTCACAGGCTAAGTACCTCATACTGAAGATACAGAAGATATTGTAAAAATATTTATTATTTAGCAAAGGTTTTAAGAGTCTCAACTTTAGTTTTTTTATAAAAGCCTATCAATAAGGTAGAAAAGGTTGTTCAATTTGGAGGTGAAAGTAGAATTCTATGTGCAGAATTCAGTAAAAATGGAAATTATTTGGCACTTGGAAGCGCAGATGGCATAATAGAAATATGGGATAGTGTATTGATGAAATTAAGATCTGATTTAAATTATTAAAAAGACGAGCAATTTATGTTCCACGAAGAAGCAATTCATGCGTTAGCTTTTTCAGATGATGGTGAAATATTAGTTTCAGGTGATAAAGCGGGAACATTAAAAGTTTGGAAGACATAGACAGGAAAAAGCTTAAAGAAAATAGATAATGGCTTAAGTGAAAGCATCTCTTCACTTAAGTTTGGAGCTGATCCATCACATTTGATAGTTGGATATAATAAGAATTTAATAAGAGTCTATGGTTTAAAAAGCGGTACTGTCATTATGGAGCATAGATCAAAATAAGAAGGAAATATAAACGATATATTTGTACCTTCATTAGAAGAGGTTATTTCTGTTGGAACTGATGGCTTCATTAGAGTTTGGGACTCTAAAACAGGCTAATAGCATTAATAAATTAAATTACCTCGTACAGAAAACCAATCTGCAAACGAAGTAGAAATATTTAATATCCTTGAATCTAGACATAAAAAAGGTTACTTTGTTTGTGAAAAAAGTAACAGACTAGTCATCTTAGATAAAAAAACATTTGAAATAACAAGTTAGTACGTAAACGATAGAAATGAAGACTTTTCTTCTGGTTCACTATCAGCTTAAAAAAGATTAGTTTATGGCGTTACTAATAAAGGTTATTTATATTGTTATCGTGCCAAGGATTCTAAAATTTAATCCTTCTTTTAAGTCTCACAAGACGAAGTAATAGGCATAAAACACCATCCATCTCGTAATATTCTAGTAGCATATACTCTAGGTGGAGATTTCTTGTTTTTGAAGGCAAAATGAGTTATTATTGTTTTTATAAGTTAAAAATAAAAAATTTCGATTGATTAAAAATAATTTATGTATTGCAAATTCTATGAAATTTATCAATTTTTATAAAATTTAATAATATTTTTATTTAGTTAAAAAATTAAATTTAAAAATGATTAATAAATACTTATAAAATTAATTCTTTTATTTACAATTACTGAAATTAATTTATTACAAAGTTAGATTGAAAATGAATTAAAATTAATTTCATTGTTTGATTTTATTTAATTTTAAAAAAATTGTAAAGAAAACAACATTAATGTGTTTTAAATTTAAATTGAAATTTGAATTAATTTTTATTAAAAGTTTTTTTTGAATAATTATTTTACTTAATAAGATATTTTAAATAAGGAAATTTAAAAAGTTTAAAGTAATTATATTTTTGTCACTTTAGTTAATTATTTAGCTAAACAAGTTTTAAAAATTAAATTTAATTATTATTTTAAATTAAAGTGTTTTTATTCTAATTTTTTATCAAATTAATTCTTTAATTTATTATTACAAAACCAACTTATGCAAACATATTTGAAAGTTAATTTTAAAATTCATTTGTTTTTTAAGCTATATTCTTGTATTTTTTCTGATCTATAAACAAATTATAAAGAAAACATTAAAATGTCTTAATCAGTTAAAATATTTGATATTTAATTCAATTATTATTTTTAAAAAGTTTTTATTAAATAATAAATTTAAGTAAATTAAATTATACAATTTAAAAAATTTTAAACAAAAAGTTATTTCTTAATAGTGAAATGTCAATAACAAATAAACACATTCAAATAATAAATAAATTTTTTTAAAGATTTATAAAGAAAAGTTTGTTTGAATAGGGATAAAAACTTTAAAAATTAGTTTTACAAACATGAAATTAGAAATTAAAGTATTATTATCTTTGAAAGTAAATTTAATTTCATTGATAGAATTTATTAATCTATGCTTTGAATTATTTGAGCCATTTATGAGAAATAATTAATTTTTCATCAGGAACACCTAAAATAGCTTTTATTTTTTTTGCTTTTTAAAGTTATTTTAGAATGCTGTTTGGAGATTCATCTTGAAATTTGTTGATATATTTCTACATATATTTCTCAAAGGTTTTAAAGTTATCAAGTTTTTATTATTGCTATACATCATCTTTTCTTTCAATGTTAGGCTTGTCATTTTATGGTGATGGTGCAATTATCTAATCTTTAGGGAATTTAAATTTCTTAGCTTAATTTTTTATCTTTTTTTCAACTCTTACATTATTTAATTCTTGAATTAAATTTTAAGTAGGTGACACAGTCTTTTTCTAATGATCAATCTAAGGTGTTTTTAATAACTTGAATTCATTTTTATTTGAATCCTCTTTTTACTCTTCAAAATCGTCTTCGAATTCTTCATCTTCAAGTTCCACATTTTTTAAAACAACTTTTTTATTCTAAACTTCATTTTATTATTATATGGGAGACTAAGGAATCAATTTTTTTTACATAAATTAGTCAGCATTTTGTTTATTGTCAATTAATTAACTTTAAGCATTGTTTTCTTGATTTTAATTCATTTCAAATTTATTTACTGCCTAGCTTTGCAAAGGTTTTTATTAAAGTTAAGGCATTTACTATATTTAATCAATTTATTAGGACTTGATTTAGATATCTGCTTGGATACATTTTGAATTCTAATGAGGTTCCTTCTAAATTAAATTTCTTGGATATTAAGCTTAGGAATAGTTATAATAATTGTAAATTTATCTAAGATTTTTGCATTTTTCTTCCCAAATAGATAGTTCTTCTTTAGTTTGATTCTCTAGATCACATAGAATCTACAGCTATCTGTCAATTAATTTTTTCTTATTTTAAAGCTCTTCTAAAATTTATGCATCTATATCACAAGTAATATCAGAATTTTACTCTTCTTCCATTTACATTTTAGAATAATTGCCAATTAAAATTAATTATTTTTTTGCAAATAAAAAGTTTGTTTAAAATTATTTATAATTTAATGTTTTATGCAGTAATATTTTAAAGTGTTTTAAATATTAAAAAAAGTATTTCTAAAAAATTTAACATAAACTCTATTAATTTCCTATAAAAAACATCAAAAAGTAATTTTTAAAACAAACATCAAAATTCTAATTACAAAGATAATTTAGAAAATAATTAGAATTATTATTTTTCCAATCTATTTTGGTGGTATTTATTTTTAATATATTGACATCATAAATATAAAATAAATAGACTGCTTATTTATATATAGGTTTAAACTAAATATTCATTCTTAGCTTAATTCTTGCATTATTTGTAAATAAGCTGCATTAGATTAGAATTTATCTGAAAGTGAAGGTTTTTCATCATGTTGCCATTAATATAGATTACATTTGTTTACTTCGTTGAATTTTATACTTTCAAAATCTTATGCGTTACGCTTGAAGAAGTGAGCTTATATGCCTTCAGGGAGCTATACTTAATTTCCCAAGAGTTCTCTGCCATATAAACTGGTTTTATAATGATCAATTTCCTCTGTTTATTACTTTTTCTTTTCTTGCATTATGGATTCAAAATACTCTTTTACTTAAGCAGGACCATCAACTTCAATTTTAAATGGAATCATATGCACATTGACTGGTTCCTCCTATATCTATTTTTTATTTGTTTCTTATTTTGCTTAAAAGCTGTACATTTCAACAAATTATTTTATAACTAAACTTCTAAATATTAAAACTAAAAAAGTTTTGAATTGGATTGCTGTGTTAATATTTAATATAAAATAATCAAAAAATTAATAATTAGATTTTAACCAAAAGTGTTAAATTGTTATTTGTGTTTGTTTTTTTTAATCCCGCCAAAAATAAATGAATGTAGATGATATTTATTTCTACTAAGTATTTTATTAAAGGTAAATAGCGCCTTTATTTATATTTTCGATATAATTATCTTTAAAAGAATCTTAACAAAAAAGAAAAAGTAACAAACAAACACATAACTTGAAAAACAAACTACTAAGTAGAAGTATAAACTTTAAATGCAATAAATTGTTGTTAAAAATGAATTTTATTCATTCTTCGAATTCTATTTAATATTTCTACAAAAACTATTTATACCATTTTTCAGATAAAGTTAAATCTTTTTTTGTTAGTCCAAGTGATTCTCTAAGGTGATACGCCTTTTCTAACACAGAATCAAGATCTCTCTACCCTTCAGAAATAAATTATATTAATTGTTCTTCAAGTTATTCTATTTTTGTATTAGAAAAGTGAGAAATTAGTTATGTTTAATCATTCGATTAAGACATTAAACTTGATTAAAATTATTCATTTTAAGAAGGTTATGTTGATTCTATAGCACTTTCATTAGGAGAATTTAATAAATGGCAATTTTAATTTTATACTTTTTTTTCTGTACTATAATTAAACTATTTCTCTCTTGACTACTCCTTATTTAAGGAACTCTCCTTAGAACTTTAGTTTTCACAAGTTGACTTTACTGGAGTTTAAAAATCCAAATCTTTAACTTATTTGTCATGGTCTTACTAAGTTTATTCTTATTTTTATAAGTTGTTGTTATTAGCATTTTAATTTTCTTCAACAGTTGATTTCTGAAGTGATTTATTTTGAAAATTATTGGTAACTTGAATCAAATTGAGATTTTTATCAACAATTTATTATTTTTGGTTAAAATTTTTTGTAATTTCTTCAAATTCAAAATCGAAATCAGAATGTTTTTCAAATTCATCATTAAAATTATTTTCTTCAACTTTAACTTATTTATAACTTTAATATTTATATCGATTGTATTCTAATTCTTATTCGGAGTTTTTATGAGACTTGTGTTTTTCTTTTTACATTTTTTGCAAAGCCTTTTAACTAGTTTTTTCTGTTTATTAATATGGTTTCTATTTTTATTTTTACAGATATTTACATTGAGATTTATCACTTTTTTTCATGTTTTTTTAAGGGTGGTCTCTATTCTTCTCTCTATTAATATTAAGTTAGCTATCTTCACAATCAAATTCTGAAACTTTTGATCTTTTTAAATGAGTGACTTAAGAATCATTTACAGAATTATTTTACTTTCTACTTGTATCAGATAACTTCTGATGATCTCTTTTCTCTACTAAACAGCTATCTTAAGTGCCTTAATTTGATTAGATATTTTTTTAATTAAATTTTGGAGTTTCTTCAAATGAAGCATCTTCATTAGATTAGATTATTTGATTTTTTAATTTTTAAGTTTTCTAATCATGCAATTTATTGTAAACATCTTAAGAAGGAATAACTTCTGTCTTTTAGGGTGTATGTTAGGATAAGCTCTAATTGACTTCTTAAGAAGGAGGAGTAACAGATATTTTTTAAAGAGTATGCTAGCTTAAGCTCTAATTGATATCTTAGGAAGAATTCGAAGAATAAGAAGGAGGAAGTTCTGTTTATTAAGGTGTATACTTGCATAAGCTCTAATTTACATCTGAAGAAGATTGTGAAGGCTATTTATTTTCTTAAGAAGATTTCTTTTTAAGAATTTGATTTTCTTCTTCAAATTTCACAGATTTATTGTTTATTTTCTATAACGTATTAGCATCTTGCATTGTATTGTTCTTGGTATACTTTTTCTAATAAATCTAAAAATCAAGTTTCTTTTTTTCTAGTTCTTTTTCTTATTATAGTAAAGCAATCCAGGTAAGCAGTCTTTTCAGCATTCTTTTTTTCTTGAAAGCACACTTAACTATTTTTTTATCGATTTCGCACATATCATGTTAAAATTGTGATATTCTAGGTTGTTGTTATTGTATCTAAAAATACGATGGAACAAATGGCTGAATCATTTTCATGCTCGTGTTGGCTAGGATATTCTAATTATATTAAAATTAGTTTGGCATATTATTGAGTATAATAGGCTATTACTGCATTTTCTTTAATATATTTTTGTTTTTAAATTGTTTTATTTAATTAATTATTATATTTTTCAAATCATAATTTGAAATTGTAATCAAAATTTTATCTTTAGAGCAAACAAAAAATAAAATGGTAGATAAAAAAATAAATGTTTATTACATGAATATTTTTTATTTTTAAAACCAGTCAAATAAATAAATAAATAATATCTCATATTTAATTTGCAAATTATTTTTTATTTTTTAAAAAGCACTCATCAAATTATTAATAAATAAATAAATAGTTTTAAATAAAAAATTTAATTTTATCGAATATTTGTTTCATTTTAAAATCTAACCTTTAAAATCTTTTTAGAATAATTTATCGTTATTTTTCTCTTAAAAGATAATAAGCTGTAATTCTTTTTTAAATTATAGTTATATCTTTGTTTTATTTTATTGTAGATTTGATTAATTAAAGAATAATTAAATTAAAAATACATAGTTATATGTTAGGAGTGTTCTTTTGTTTTTAAAACAACATTTTTACTGGAAGATATTTCACTCATAATTACAAGTTTTAAAGATCAAAAATCTATATTTTTTTTTAGTTAGTTTATAAGTTTCAATATTCTTTTTCTCAACTTTACACATTTTATTTCATCTATTTATTAAATAAAAAGTTATTTTTCATTTAATATTTAATTATCTGTTATTCTCTTTTGTAATTACAATATTTTAATTATATTTTTGACATAATTTTGTTAGAAATTTTATTGAATTCAAGAATAATTGTATTGAAATAATATTGTAATATTTTAAGATTGTTCTGTATTTTTAAACAAAAAATAATTCTTATTGATATTTATAGGCTAATTATTCTTTTAGTACATAATTATCTGTTTTAAAGATCAAGCATCTAAGTATCTTTTTAAGTTATCTTACTAAATTTCATTATACTTTTTCTCATGTTATTTCATCAAGTTATTTCAAAAAATTTATTATTTCATTTTAGAATAAATTATATGTTTTTTTTTAACAATTAGTTTACCATATTTTAGTTATATATTTTATATTCAACATTAGTAGATATGATTTTATTCAAAGAATAATAATATTAAAATAAAATACAAAAAAAGTTATATCTTAAAATTATTGATTGCTTTAATTAAAGAAATAATGAATGGATGATATTTAGGCTAAATATTCAATAAATTTATTATAATATGATTTTATTATAAAAAATATGGAAATTTTTAATAAATTTCTTAAATTTTAATACTTCTTCTCCTTCTCAATTAATTTACTCGGATTTCTTTTTAGTTTATTTAATGTTTAAATTAAATTAAATTATAATTTTTACAATTAAAATGATCTTACTTATTTTTAAATTCAAGTTGTTTAAAATTATTATTATTAAATTCTTTTAGAAGTTATTTTTGGCATCATTTTATTTAAAATCATAAATTTTTTAAAAAATTAGCATTAAATTTATATGGAAGCTTGTATGAATCGAAAGAGAAGAGTTGAATAACTTTTAAACAAAACATATTTTTATAATTTTAACAATTAAGTTAAGATAATTGAATTAAATTGCATCATCTAAACTGCTGAAAAATTAATCTTCTTTTATCATTTTCATATTACTTACTTAAAATCTAGAAGATTCTTTTGGTTAATTTTAAAATATTAATTTTATAAAATTTTCAATTTGTGATTTAAAATTTCTTCAAAAGCAAGAGTAATGAAAAAGAAAATATCTTTAAATATATTTAATTAAATTTCTAAGTGAATATAGCTATTTTATTTTGGAAATTATTGTAATTCTTCATTTATGATAATCTCTAAAAAAATATTTTTATCAAAATTAAATTAAAAATAATAAAAATTTTAAAAATCATGTATTTTATTTAATCATCACAATTTTAATAAAAATAACATTATATAAATTATTAATAAAATTATGTTTTGAATTTTTAACATTTCTTGTTTATATAAATAAAAATTAAATATTTACATTATTAAATTATAATATTTTTTCAAATATTTTTGTTTTAAAATTATTTTTACTATTCAGAATTAATTAAAATTTAAATATAATTTTCCTATAAAAATTTTTTAAGAAGTAGATAATTTTTAGATATCAAAAGCTACATCTTAAATTCAAATAAAATATTAAAGTTTGCCAATTCAAAAAAAATAAAAAATTTTGAAAATCACTTTGATTTATGATTGGATTTAATTTCTTTTGAAGAGGAATTATTTAAGATTTTGTGATTTTAAAACAAATATTTCGTTTGATTGCAAAAAATTTAAAATCATAAAAGCAGAAATTCGTTTATATCTTTTTTTAGTTATTTATTTATTTGTTTGTTTGTTGCAAAAGGCGTATTTTAAATTTAAAGTGCAAATGAGTGATTAAAAGTATAGAGATAAAGAGAACTTTTCTATTGAATCTTTAGATTCTAATATGAAGTAAATAGAGGCAACTAATAATATAATTAACAATTTAGAGAATTAGTTGAATGAATTTTTTACTAAAAAGTCTGGAGGATATAATAGCAATTATTAGAGCAATCACAATAATAATCAGGAAATGGTTTTACAAATGAGCAGCTATTCTCCAAATATGAAGAGCAGTCCATTTAAATAGAATGAAGATAGTTATATAAATTCTATTAACTAATAAAGCAGCAATACAACTATTGTAAATAGTAAATAGCAAGCTAGTGATTATTCGCAGAATTTATATGGAGAAAGAGCAGCAAGCTCAGAAAAAAAGTAATACAATTTTTAAGAAGAGATAAATTCTGTAGAAAAAGACAGTGATGATGAAAATTAAGATGAGTAATTTAGAAACCAAAATTTAAATAGAAACAAAAATGAAGATTACAATCATGATAAAGATGAATTAGATGTAAAAGTGAATGAGAGCTAGTTAAATAACACATTTACAAGTGAATAAATGTTGAGATTAAAAGATAAATACCTCTTAAAAAATTATCAAACTAGCAATGAGTTATAAGCAATTCAAGAAGATTAGCTAGATGAAAATGGTTATTATTACAAAAATTATAAATCAGAGCAAGGTGCATTAAATGTGAAGAATAATTATAGTAACTTAATTTAGCAATAACAAGAATAGCAAGTGCCTTTGTTTTAGAATAAGAATTTGATGCATCATTTTTAATAGCAATAAGTAGGGTTTATCGATTAATAATAATAGCAAAAATAAAATTTATAATAGCAATAATAGTATTTATAGATGAAATAATAATAATTATAGGAGAATTTGAAATAAAATATTTAACTAAAATAACAATAATAATTATCTCAAGCAATGAATCAAAAGGATTTAAATAATGAAGATACAGTTGATAATTTGTAAAGCTTTAGAGGCGATGCAAGCTATGGAAGAGGAAATAAAAGTATGTTGGATAATTCAGTGATTTCTGTTAAAAATAAAGAGGAATTAGAAAATGAGTTAATTTAATTGCAAAAAAGATTAAACTAGCTTGATTAAGAGTCTACTGCTAGAAGAAATAACGTAGATCAAACAACTTTTAGTCCATCAAAAGCCTCGTAATAATATTAACATTCAACCGTCTAATAGACGAATCGAGGTTTAAATTCGATTGGCGATATATCCATAATTAATAACAGCTCTTCTACTATATAAGCATAAAAGCAAAATGCAACAAACAGAGAATAGCTGCCACAAAGTTATTAAAATGCTTCATCTCGTTCTAATTCAATGATTTAAAATAGCTAAAATAATAGCTCAATGCTTCCTTCAACTTATTCAACAAGAGGAACAGACAGTATTGTATCAAAATTACAAAAAATGGAGGAGTTTTATTAAAATAGAACAAGGATTTTGGAAGAAAGAATAAACTCTTTGGAAAGTGAGAACTAAAAGCTGTTAAAGACAAATAGTGAATTAGTTTAGCAAAATGAACAGCTTTAATAAAAGTTGATGATGTAAAAAGAACAATTTTTAATAGAAATATAGCAAAAATTGAAAGAGTAGGAGCATCGACTGAATACAGAGTTTGAGATGAATTTAAACAGGTTTTCTAACAAAAATTAAGAGTTTCTGTCCCAATAGCTTGAAGAAAAGCACGCCTACTAAAAAGAACTGGATTAAATAAAATTTGAGAGACAGAATTTGATGAAAGAGCTGGACGAATTAAAGAAGAATAACACGTAAATTAATTTTGTCTTTTTCGTTATAATTAATTGCATAGGATAAATACCAAGCGCAATAAGCAAATACTGGAAGTATTCTTTTATTTAAAAGCTGATAAGCATTTAATAAAGTAACATCTAAATATTTTTAGGAATGTTTACATTTCACATAAAAATCTCTTCAGTAGATTTTTTTTTTTTGAATTAATATTACTAAACAATTATTAAATTGAAAAATGTAATTACACTCACCAATAATTAGCTAGAAGAAAGTCTTAGTGCTATCTAAAAAATAATTTAAAAATAAGTTAAATTCTAATTTTTTTTTTTTTAAATTGAATATCTTTAAATGAAATAAATTAACTTTTAACTTTAAAAAAAAAATAATTTTGTAATTTGATGAATTTATCTTTGTGGAAAAGATATTTTTAGTAAAATGCTTTGAAATAAATGAAATTTAAAAAAATGGTTTCTTCAAAGCTAGAATAAAAAACGAAAAAAAAAGTGGCTTTTAATGAATATTTAATTGTCTTACTTCAAGGAATATTTAAAATAACAAAAATCTATCAGGCGAATATACAATTAAATTGTAATTGCGTAAAATTAAATGACATCAAAAATTTAATTAAGTTGTATATTTACTCAGATAGTTTACATAAAAATGAAAAAATAATAATTTGAAAACTTTCTCTATAAAATAACTTATTGCCAATTTAATGGACCATTAATTAATTGAATTTAAATTTGTTTAAAGAGTTAAATATATGTAGTTAAAATTAAATTATTCCAATCAAACTAAATACTGAGCTGAATTTAAATAAAGAAACAAAGCCAAAAATCAAATTAAATTTTATCTAATTAAAGCGAATTAACATATTTTTCTAGAACTAAATCAGTATTGATTAGTAACATCTACATTACGATTATTTGGATTACTCATAAATAATTAAGTATTTTGATTTTTATGAATTAATTAATTTATCCAATATATTTTAAGCCTTTTTTTTTACATTTTTAAGCAGAAAAATAATTTTGATATTCGATTTCTCAAAGATATTCAAATTCCAATTTTTTATTATTTTTTTTAAGGCAGATTTGCTGCTTTGATAAATAAATAAATATCTTATTGCACTTTTCATATAGCAAGCAAAAAGCTTATTTGATATTTCTTTTTAAATAAAAACTTAAATTCATGTATTTACTAAAATTTTTGCATAATATTGCAAATTGGAGTAAATTGATAGATAATGACTATTAATTCACTTTGATTTATTTTTTTTTTGTTTTTAATTTAGAGAACTTGTAGATGAGAGAGATAATATAAATTAGAGTTACTCTAATTTATTAGCTGTCCACAATTAAATGCTTTAAATTGACATTTAAAAGAATGAACGTAGCTTACATCATTCATTTTGTCAAAGCAGTTATTCTGATAGAAATACCAAGCCAGCGGTTGTCACTAACTAGTTAATTTTTCCTTAATGTAAATTATTTATTATTTTTAATGAAAATTGAATGAGCTTTTAAATTTAACTTCGAATTTATTATTAAATTAGCATAAATTTCAGAGCATAAAGTCGAGAGCCAGTAATATATTCAGGATAAGCGTTGCAACTATGAAAATCCTAATAAGAATTAAAGCTACATTTCAAAAGCAACTGATTAATAAATATCAAAAGAGGATTAACATGAGTGGAGAGAAGAGCTCAGTAAATTAAAGGAAGAGCTGGAAATAGAGAAAAGACAAAGGGATAAACTAGAGTCAGAGCTTAGAAGCTAGAATATCTAGCACCAAGAAAAGAGTCTATATGAAGACAATTAAGAAATTAATTCTTTGTATCAGAAAATTTTTATGACCAGGGAATTGAAGGCAAGAGAAATAGAAAAAAATAAAGATGAAGCCGATTTGTTGTAGAAAGGAATTAAAATAGATTCGAAAAATCAAGAAAATATAATTGAATAAGAGGAAGAAATATAATAAAATGAGTATGAAGATCAATAATTTGCACCTAGGTTCTAGCAAGATGAGAAAGACAAAAGCGAGTTTAAGAGTGTCTAGTTTGAAGAGAAAGGCAGATATAGTACGATATTTAAAAATGAGTCCATCAATAGTAACATTCCGAAAAACTACAGCTCAAATTTGAAATTAAAAAATAGCGAGTTAAGAGGATATGACTAATTCACTTAAAAATCTATAAATACTACTTAAAATTAAAAAAGATCTTCCTCTTAGTCATCTAAAGAAGGCATAAAAATTAATAATTAATATGTAAATTAATAAAAGCCCCCAAAAACTGGGGGATTAATGATTTCTACCCCATAAAGTAAAAAATAAATAAAAGAATCATATAGTAGTAGAGAAAATTCATAAAAGCATTATAACTCAAATTCATCATAATCACATCTGATGAAGTCTGTTTCTTTAGAAAATTATAACATTGCTAACTATGATACAAGCGAGTCTTAATAAAACTTAAATAGTAAATATACTCAAGATTAAACCACAGATAAAAAGATGGTTAAGGAATTTATCAAGCAAATCGATAAATTAAAGAAAGTGATCCTATAAAAAAAGAAGAAAAGCTCGATTCCAAATAGTACTAATCAATCACAAGGAAGTACGAAAGACAAATTATAAACTTAAGAGAGATAGTCAAGCAGGAATAATAATGAATAGTAAATGCAGGTGAGTGTTTAGAAAAAATCAGTTAAAACTCCAATTTCTTCTTCCAAAAAAACAGCAACCAGTGCAGCTGTTGATGGAAATGTAAAAAGAAGCACTATACGCTCAAATTCAGCCAATAAACAGCGTATTTGAAATTAAAAATATTTTATTGATTTATTAAGAAAATCAAGAAAAAAATTAATAATTTGATAAGGAAATATCTGTGTTTATATCTATTTATTTTTGTTTGCAAAAAGATTGATAGATCTATAAATTAATTGGTAGTTAAATATAAAATTTAAACGGGTTAATTATCTCATAATGTTTTTTTTTTTGCAGTAATTTTATTAATCTATTTACAAGTAATATGTATGTGTTGGTATTTAAATTAAAATTTTTCATAATTTGCCTTAAAATTAATATTAATAATATTGCAGTCATTCATTTGTTAATCGATATTTAAAATAATCTTAGATATCATTTGGTTAATTCTTCTCTTTTCCTCTTTTCCACAAAAAAACTTATCGGATAATAAATATCTTTCGTGAGTGAGATTATTATTTAAAAGCAATGAAGCAGCTAAGTATTGAAATAATTTTAAAATTAACTAAGCTGCAATTTAAATTTTAGCATAAAACTGATAAAATATTTTTAATTTGATCATTAAAAATAGACAAAGTTTTTTTAAATTAAAATAGATAACGCAAATTAAGAATAAAAACATAAACTTTGATTGCTTTTACAATATTTAAACAATTTTTGAATTGAAAATTGGAAAATGAGCTTTTTTTAAATTTAAATGCCTTACTTTGATCTTGAAAGAATTTGCAAATTACAGTGCAATTATTAATTACTCCTATAACGGATTTCTCTGATAAAGACGTCAGGGAATTATTTTTACTTACCAGGTACATTTAAATAGAAACATGATTTTTTAATAAAAATAGAAGTAATGAAAACAGAGTTTGTGAATAGAAGGAAATACATACAATGATTCAAATTTCCTAAACCTTTGATTTATGTTGGTGTTACATTATACCTATAAAAGATTTTCTTTTCAAATAGAAAGACTCTTTTTGTTATGTTTGGTTTTCTTAATGTATCTATCTACTTTTCTCTTTCTTTTTTAATATTACTTACTAATTTAAGGCAGATAATAATTAAGAAATTTTTGATTACTTTGAGTGCTTGCTGTAAATTATGGAAAAAAAATAAATGCAGAAAAAATTTATCTATTAATCAAAAAGTTATGTTTGTATTCTGATTAAACATTTAGTTATATATCACAAGCATCTATCCGAATATAAAGGTAAAAAATAGCTATTATCTTTATTTACATTTATAGCAAGCACCAATAAATAAAATAAATAGATCGAAAAATTGATTAATTAAAAAAAAAGAATTTTATCAGTATATCTTCTTGTTTTAAAAATAAGAAAAAGTAAAAGAAATTGAAATTTATAATTAATAATTTAATAAATACTATCCAAAAGCTAAAAAAAACTCAGAATTAGCTTATACATACTAACAAATAACTTCATTCCTTCTAACAAACACATACATACATATTACAATGTCAAGCTCTCTCATCAATCCCGCAATCACTAAGCTCTACAAAAAGAGTAAATCAAATCAAAGTACCAGTACCTTAGAGACTATTTCTGAGGAAAAGTCTTTCTTCTTATGCACTAAGGCTAAGAAGGTCAGCAAAAGTGGTCTTTTTTCAAATGACAGATTTATTTGTATCGATAACAACAGAATTTGCTACTATAGCAAACTTTCATAAAAAAGCACTATGAGCATGAAAGAAATGCAAAAAGTCACTCCTAAATTATCATTCAAGCACTCTGAACTCCACTCTGTTCAAACAAATCCCAACAAACCTAACATGCTAATCATCAATGTTCTTGGCAATGTAGAAATTAAAGGATAACTTTAAAAATTCAAGACAATTCAATAAATTAAATTTTTGTTCAAAAACCAAAATGACCAATTTAAGTACAAAATGATCATGGAAAAGATCATTGATAACGAAAAATTATGTTTAAACAAATAAAACTTAGAAGATTAATACATTTCTATCTTACATAACTTCTGAAAGCTCTTTTCTAATAATTAAACTAAGTCAGCGATTTCAAAGATATTTAAGATCTTAGTTAAATAAATTAAATATTTCAGAAATACTCTAAAAGTGGAAAAAAGTATATACGAGTATATTTATCAACTCATTAAGATACTATTAAACTCCAGCTTATAATAAACAATTATCTAGTTTTCTATACCTAATAACATCTCTCAAATCATTAAATTTAAGCAATACCATGCAATAATAAATCTACCACACCATATAAAATTACTAAAAAACTTAACTTAAAGTATTAAAAAAACTCAATGAAACCTTAAAATATCCAATCCTTCCTTATATTATTCAATTATTTTACAATTAATTAATAACTAACTAACTAATCTAACAAACAAACAAAATCAGTAATCACCCTCACTCACTCAATCTACTTTCTCAAAAAAAAAAAAAATATTTATTTATTAAACATTATCATAAATTATATTTTCCTTGTTGATTATTTCTTTCTATATTAAAAATGTACAAAGTCATTCATTTACACAAATCTTTACCTATAACAATGCAAATTTAAAATCCGCAAATTAATTTCAAACAATCAAATTAATGTAAATTTTAACAAAAGATACATCAATCAATTCAATTAGCTATAAAAAAATTAATTGGGGTTTTTTTATCATTCCAATTACTTGGTGATATCAATTAATTAATTTTCTTCTTTAATCATTCGCCAAGCGATTAACTTACACAGAAATTAATATTAAATACTAATTTCCTCATAATTTTTAAGATTCCTAAATTTCCTTATAAAAACTTATAAAATTCATAATCCATATTTGATTAACTTGGTTTTTCTTTTATATTTCTAACCTTTTTACACTTAATTCCTTTACTCCACTCTCTTAGGATTAAATTTAAACTGAATGATAATTACTCATTAATTTTAGCTCGAATATTATCTGGCCATACTCTTTTATCCTTATTTTTGTATTCAATAGTTTTAACTAGTTCATAATATAAATTGCTTTCTACTTTTTAATATTCTTAAAACACTAGATTTTATGTAAAAGGTGTTTTTGTTGAAACTCTATTTTTAAATAACTATCAGTAATTAATCTATATTTAGCATTATAATAAAACAAAATATTCTTTCTCAAAAAAATTATGTATAAAATCAAAACAACAAAAATGAGTAAACAATTTCGATTTTTTTTTTTTATTTGTATTTTTTAAATATTTCCAAATGAATTTTTGCTTCAATTGAAAAGAAACTATTAATAACAGCGTTCTTTTTTAAGATTTAACTTACATGAGTATTTACTATAAATATATAAATAAATAAATTGAAGTATGAAAATCCTCATTATTTAAATTGTAAAAGAATAGTGCATCTTTTAAAAAGAATAAATGTAACATAAAAAATTTAATTAAATCAAGTGAAATTAGATTAGTGATCTTCGTGCTCTTGAATGCGAAAATAATATCTTCGAACATTTGCTTCAAAAAAGAAATTCTCTAATGATAAATATCTAATATATTTTACTAAAATATATTATCTAGTTTGATTAATTTTAAGAAGAATACTTAGAAATTTTATAAAACTCTTTATTATATTTCTTTAGTAGCTACGTAGATAGTCTTCATAACTTTCGAAAAGGGTCTATTTAATAGCATATAGAAAGACTCTAAATATTCAAATAAAATTTAATTATTGTACAAGAATTTCTAAAAAAATATAATCAATATTAAGGAATTAATCAGACAAGCAATCAATTACATAAATATTATTCTATTTTTAAAAGTGAAGAATAATTTTGAAGTCATTATAAAATAAATATGTTTTATAAGAGTATTTTATTAAAAAAGAATTTCTTATAATTCTAAAAGAATTTAAATTAATTATTTATTATTAATATTATAATAACAAAATATACATTTTTAAAATAATACATATCATCATCGAATAATACTTCATCTGATTAGCTATTTATAAGAAAAAATACTTTTATAATCATTAAATTTCTAATTGAAATGATCTATTCTTAATCCACTTCTTAAATATTTTATAATTGATTATTTATCATACAAAAAAATAACATCAAAAAATTACTAATCATAATTAAATAACTTAACTTTATTTATTTATTTGTTTTTTATATTACCTAAAAGTTAAAACAAATTTAAATTCATGTATTAAATTTTATTTTATAAAATATTCTCTGTACCCCCTCTATTAAAAAGCATTAAAGAATTTCATATACCTAACTTTTTTTTGTAAAAAATATTTGGGATGGTATATAGTATTTTAATGGAATTAATTTGATTTTGTTTGAATAATATCAAAAATTTATCTAAAAATTGTCTAAAAATAATTTCAGAATTTATATTTTTAAAAGCTAATTTTTGAAACTAACCAACAAATATTTTTTGCTTAGTTTTTTATTTCAAATTTAAAATGAATAAATATTTTTAATGTATGTATTTTAAATTATAAAAATATTTTAAAAATATTATTCGTTTTTTATCAGTTGTCTGTTTATTAGTATTAAAAATAATAAATTAAGTCAACATATTATATTTTTGTTTTAACTAATCTATTTATAATAAAAAATTTGTTTAATTTAAAATGAAAAAAAGAAATTAAAATATTTATGAAAAAGTAAGTAAAATCACTATTCAATAAAATTCATAAATTGAATATAATATATAAATATATAGAATAAAAAGTGTTCAAATATAATATTATCTTTTAAATTGCTGGTTGAAGTTATTTAATTGAGGAAAATGCTTGAAAGATAATAAGCATTACATCTATCATTCAAAATATAAATTATAAAAAGCAATTTTGCAAATTGCTAATCTTTTAAACTCACTCAGAGAAAAATACAATCGATATCATTTTAATAATATTTTATTGTAATAATATAATTTTTAGTAAGTTTCTTTCATGAAAGCTTTTAGCCTTAAAATTTTGTATTACTTCAATACATAATTAATAAAATTTAAAGAGATAATTATTTATCAAAATTCAATAAATTATTTTGAATAAAAAAAATACATATTTTATTTTTAAATTAAATAAAAAATATAATTCAATAAAAGAATAAAAACTAAATAAATTTATTTAAAACTTTAATTTACTTTCTAATAAATAAATGAGCGAGTAAATTATTTTATTAGATATCCTTTTAGAATTAATTTATTTTATTGGTCAATACATATTAATAAACTAAGATCAAGTTTAGCAAATTAATCTGTAAATTGCTAATATCTATATTTATCTTAATTATCAGAACTCTACTATTTAACTATTAAAGATCATAAATAAATGCTTCTTGATAAATAAATAAATTAATTTTTTATTATGATTATTTAATAAATTTTAATTCTAATTAATATTAATTTTATATTTTTTTGTATTTGCTTTAAATTAAAAGAAATTTTAATTTCAAAATTTTTATTATAGGAATTCTTTCATATTTACTTGATTTTCTATTCTATTTCTAATGAATGAAAATGGTACTTATTCTAAAATAATTTACTTATTTGATATAAAAAATATGCTAAATTTTTATTCAATTATTTTGTATTTCTTATTCAAAATTAAATTTATTGATTATGTTTATTTTAATGTAAATATAAATATAAATAGTTAACTTTTAAACTATTTAAAAATAATCAAATTATTATTAAAAATAGTATTATAAATTTCTGATGAATTTTTATAGAAAATGAGTAAAAATATAATTTTAAATATGGAATTTAATTTAAATTCAAATGAAATTATTTTCTTGAAATTTATATTGATGGAGTTTATAACTTTTTAAATATGAATTTAAATATCTACTTATTATTTTTTTAAAAAGAGTTTATGATTTTTAGATTATGACGTTATAATTTATAATTCATTTCCCAAAAATGATGCATCTTTTAATTGTAATTTAAATCATACAAATTATTACATAAAAATAAATATCGAAAATTTGATTTCTTAATCTCATAAATTTATAATTACTCTCTATGCAATAGAGATATTCTAATGTCTAAAAGTAAACATCAAAAATAATCTATTTTACAGCAAATAAAATTTACATTTTTAAGAGAGAGGTGTTTAAATTTGTAATTTAATTTTTTTTGTATTAAAGATATCATAAAATATATTTTTTTAATTTTTATATTAGATATAAGATAAACAAACACCCAGTGTCTTGTTTAAATATATAATAATACATAATGTAAGTAAAATTTATGATAATAAGATAGGAAAATAATAAAATTTTAGAAGAAAATTTAAAAATTACCTTAAGATAATTTGTAATCAATTTTATTATTTTGTTTAAAAATTATACCATACTATAAAGAATTTGCTTCTATTTTGACCAAATAATATTAATTTCAAACATAGAAAATAAAATTTTGCTTTCTTTTAAGTTTACACTAAGATAAAGAATACATAAATGAAATTTATTGTTTGAGGTTAGATTTAGAGAGTAAAAACTAAAGCGATAAAAAATTAGCTATTTAATAGTAGTAAATAAGCTTTTATTTTCAAAAAAATAATTTTTTTTTGTTTTTAAATGTTAAAAATGTTGAATTTAACTTAAAGAAACAAATTTATTGTATCTTTGATAGGCAAGTAAGTATCCTAATTTTTGTAAAAGAGGAAATTAGATACTTTACATAATTTTGTTTAAGATACTTTTTTATTTATGAAAATATAAATTTTCTGAGTAATTATTTTGTTTAAAATTAATTAAGTAAGTAAGTACTATTACAAAGCAAAATAATTCAAAAATACTAAATTTTTCCAAAAATCAAATTAAATATTTTCTTAATGTATCTGAGAATTTGTAAGTAAAAATTTTAAAATTAAAGTTTGCTTTTGTTTACATACTATGTGAGCTTAATCTTACTTTTTTAATAACATTTTTATTTTTTACAAAGTTAAAATAATATTTTGGGTACAATAAACACAACAAAAATTAGCAAAAACTAGTTAGTAATAAAATTCTAAAGAAAAAAAATTGTAAATAAATAAAATTAAATGATAAAATTTTGATTTTCAATTAAGAAAAATAAAATAATTATTAGAATCGTTGATTCATGTAAAGAAATTGTAAAGATGTATGTATCTTTTAATATTTTTTAGTAGAAAAAAAATAAATATCTATTTTGAAATATCATCAGATATTATAATCTGTAAAAAGTCTTTAATTTCAAATTTAATTTATCGCTGGAGGCTTTTATTATTTATTTATTAGAAATGAAATACTTTTTAAAAAATAAAGATCAAAGAAAAAAAAAATAACTTAATTTATTTTTAATCAATAAGATTTCATATGTTGTTTGAGATTATATTTTGTGTAGATAAGTATTTAGCGAAACATAGATATGACCAAGAAAGCACTATCAAAAATTTAGTAAATTAGATATTTTTAGAGTCTAAGTTGTAAGTGTAAGCAGGATAGAAAATATAAAAAGTTTGGTAAAACATATAAAAAGATAGATAATCAATAAAAAAGTTAATCAATCACTATAAAAAGTTAGTTAATTTATAAGATATTTAGATAATTGTTATAATTATTAGAGTAAGGTTAAACTGATATTAATTATCGCACTTACTACTATACAAGTAGTAGAAGAGAAACTAATATCTAATAGGTTCGGAATTAAAAGTAGTGAGTGAGGGACTTTTTTATTAAATAAAATTAAAAGATACATACAATGAAATATTATAAATTATTAATAAATTTCGATGTTTTAGAAAATTTTGTGATTTACCGCTTTAAATTGCTTGCAGATTTATTTTTCTAAATATAATTCTTTAAAGGACCGAAGATTATTATTTTCTCAAAACTTTGATTGTAACCATTAATTTTATTACTTTTATATCCTCAAATTTTTTATGGTTAAATATAAATATTGACTTAATATTTTAAATGAAGATTCATAAAAATAGAAGAAAGCGAATAAAGGAATTAATATTTATTTATCTAAGTAAATGATTAATCTTTTATAGGCTGACTGTATTTGGGAAATGACAATTTAGATTTAAATCAGAATTTAGTCTTGATAATATTAATTACCTTTTATGAATATTATATATAATTTAATAATCAAAAATAATCATCAAAAGTTATTAACTTCAAAAACAAATTTTAGGATAAAATATCTCGCTTTAGATTGTTAACATTATAATTTTTTTTGCAAATTTAAAGCTCAAAAACATTTAAAACATGAGTTTACTAAAAGATTCCAGCATCTTCAAGTCTTCTGGATAGTTGTTACTAGCTAGTCCTTCTGCTAGTCTTTAATTTATTAAGTAAGATAATCATTTTGGAAGCTAAAATTATTTTCTAAGACCATCAAGCAGGGGATCTGTTCACCCTAGATAAATTTTGATCTAATAATCATAGTAAAATCACACAGCTTAATAATAGTAAGTTTAAGAAAAGACTTCATTTTTACCACAATTATCTTAGCAATAGAACCTAAACAACAGTTAGCCTTAATTGGTTGCTTCAAGAAAGAACTCTTTAATCGCTAAAAATATGAGTACTGAATAATTAAAGGATTGGTTGATAGGTAAATAACCTTCCTAACAAAATTTATTGTAAGGAGAGAAAAATTAGAATTAAGCAAGTATTAAGGGTAATCACAGCTTAATATAAATAGGATCTTCTTCAAAAAAATAAGATTTTTTTAATGGAGACAAAAAAACAGATATAAATAATACTCAAGAATAAAGTACAATTCAGAACTAGGACAACTAGCAAATTAATCAAATTTAAGAAAGAGGTATTATTCGTAGAACATAACGCCGTGCGCAGAGTGATATAATTTATTAACGATAACCAGACGTTTCTAATAGCAACTAAGTGTAAACTATCATTCAAAATACTTAACAAAAGAATTAAAATGAATAAAATTCAGATGAAAAACAAAAAAATGAGGAAAATGAGTAAAAAACTCAAGCAAAAATCATTGTGCGTAAAAGACATAGAATGCCTTCTTATAATCCTACTAATCCATAAAATTTTGATTAACATAGTCTATAAAATCAACAAAATAACTTATAAAACCAATAATTAGAATCTTAATAATCAAATCAAATGCTACAAAATTTTATATAAACTGATAACCACAAATCTGTTGAATTTACTAAATAATAACCATCACCTCTTATAGAGGAGAATTTCAGATCAACTTTGAACATGTTTTAGAGTCCTAATAAAAATAATAGAGTCGGATTCTCTTCTGCAGAACCTTCACCAATTAAAAAACCTGCTTCGATGACAAGCTTAATGGAAAACTCTTCTACAGGTTTTCACAAATTTTAAATAAAAAATTTGGTAAATTCAAACTATTCAAACACTGTCACTATTCCTTAGTCATAATCTACTAAAAACCTCACTTAAAGATAAATTCTTTTGAAGGACCTATAAAACATAACAGATTCTAGAAAATTGCTAGAGATATCTAGTAACAATGCACCTCTCAACTCTAAATTGGGGAATTCGTAAACATTTTAGCACGATTAATTAAATTAATAATTAGGAAAAAAGCTTACAATTTTTAATTCTCCTAACTCAAGCAGTTCTTCACCACTCGATGAGATGCTATCAACAGCTAACTCATCATCCTCTTAGCAAAACCTTCCTTTGATCAAAAATAGATAAATTAAAAACTCTTCATTACAGCATATTGAAATGCCATAAAAACTTTAAATTCACTCTACAACATCCAAATCCTCTGTCATCTAAAATATGTGGGGCAGCTCTTCCAATCTTGACCAAACCAGCGAATAAAGCTAGATCTAGCCAAAGGGTATTTTAAAAAACAAAAGAGACTCATCAAAAGTCAAAAAATAAGTTGCATTTGATAGGAATCTGCATATATTTGAATTAGGATAAGACTAGTAATCTTGATTAATCTATTAAAAAGCATGCAGCGTATTATTTATTAATAATGATTCCTGTTTGCATAAAATACTTAGAATGAACCCTACAAAAAAAACAAAATCACATAAATCTTTATAACAAATATACTAAATTAATACTAAGTTATTACATTTTCCACTTCACTATAACTAACTATATACAAATTGCTCCATCATTTTATAAATTATAAATATATGGGTCTATACAAAAACTATCTATCACTCATGATTAATACTATGTAAAATCAATAATTAAATGCATCAATAATGGCTATTATATGGCTAAATAACTATCCATTAATATTAATTTAAATTAGATTATAAATTTTTAATAACAACTAAATATACTACCAATTCTAATTCAAAACATATTTACTAAGGTTTTTTTTATCATATATATTTATATATTTCGTTTACACCTTAATTCCCTCAAATCATTCAAATTTTTATACTAAAATTAGTTATATGCTAATTAATCAAAATATTTAAATGTAAGTTAAAAATATTTTGCAATACTTCCAAAAGGTAATAATTATAAATTTTTTAGGTACTTTTTGTTAATAAATTAGCATAAAAATATAAAATAAATTGAATTTTGTTTTCATAAAAGACAAATTAATTTCTAAAAATAGATTATTCAAGTCACAACTTTATCATATTTTGCTACAAAATCAAAGAAAAAGCATAAAAATTGTTCAAATTTTACATCAGTAAGCAAGAAATGCAATTATAATCAAAATTTGTCATTATTATGGCAAAATAGAACCAATTTAATGAACTCAAATTTTTATATTAGTATTCAAATAATTTATTAATGAAAATATTCCAAAATATTTTTTATTTATTTGCTTAATTTAACACTGATTATATTTTTAAATTTTAAATTCATTGAGAAAATATTTTTTCTAGTTCTACAAAAAAAATAAAAAGAGTGTAAGGAACTAAATAAAATAAGAAAATTTTATAAATTTTGATTCATTTAATAATTAAAAGTAAATAAAGGTGATGATGCTTACAATTTTTCATAGCTTTATCTAATTGAATAGAAATTAATGGTTTTTTATAACAAAAATTGAATTTTTACTTAAATTTAAAAATAATATTTTCTTTTTAATTTAGAGTCAATAATTGGATTAAACATTTTTGAAAAAAAATACATTTAAAATGATCTAGTTAAAAAACAATTCTAATCTCAATCAATTTAATATTTTTAGTATAATGTATATTTCAAAAATATTTTATTATCTAATATATATATTTAATTTTACAGATAGATTTAACATATTTCTTATCCACTTAAAGTTAAATCAGGCAGCATTTATTTGCTCCTATTTTATTTCTTTTTGTTTAACAAATATTTAATCACAAAAATCTCTATAGATTTCAACTCTACTCTTTCCTTTTGTTTCAATGAACTCTTTCTTGTAGTAGATAAGGAAAATAAAAGTTATAGCTGCAAATATAGCAAAAGTACCGCCTGCTTTTATTCCTTAAGCCATGTATGGGAAGATTATACCAATAACAAGGGTAAAAATCCAAAGTACGCATGTATTAATTTGTAGAGCCTTTTATTCTAGCATTTCACCCTAATAAGCCCAGACTAAGGGTCCTTAGCTTAAAGAAAAAGCGATTAAGAACAAACAGATTGCTAAAAAGCTAGGAATGAATAAATCCAGAGATAAAAGTATTGCAATTAGTGCTAATGAAATAACTAAAAGCACAGTTCCCCATAGCATCATAGGTCTTCTTCCCTTCTTATCAACAATAAATACACTAACTAAACAAGCAAAAAATTGTATAAATCCTAAACCGATAGAATAATAGTAAGCATTATCTGCTTGGTTGGCATCTTCGAAAATTTAGTTTGAATAGAAATTGACACCATTGATGCATGTCAATTGTTAGCCTATGCACATCAGAAGACCTAATAGCCACCTTCTATTGAAGCTTTTTTTAGCATAATCATTTTCTTCTGAATGTTCATGTAAATCTGAGGTTGCATTTTTATCATTTTTTTAATGTTTTGTTTCAGAAGATATTTCAGAATTAGTTGCAGGATTAACATTTTGACTATTACTTTTAGCTTTTTCAGTATCGATTTTATTGTTTGAGGAAGACGTTGCATTGACTTATTCCTTTATTAAATTAACTTGAATATCTATTTCAGATTCATCTCTATAAATTGTTCTTAAGAAGCTCTATAATTCTTTTATTTTTCCCTGCTTATACAGTTCGCAAGGAGTGTCGTATCTGAAAAAAAGGACAAAATTGATAAATCTTAAAATTGTAAATATTACTGGGAAGCCAACTACAATTCTCCAATTAACCTATTTATTAAATAATTAATTAGTAAGTACAAAAACCAAATGCTTAAAGCAGGAAAATTTAAATCGAAGAATTAATAAATATATATTAAAAATTTTTTGATAATTATAAATAATTTACCTAATTATCGTAAGTGGGATCATCAATTAAGTTTTACTTACTCGGAAGACTCAAACCTAGCAAAAAAACCACACATATTCCAAAACAGACTAGAAGTTGATTGATACATCCAGTGATACCTCTTAATTGAGTAGGCGATACTTCAGCAACAAAAGAAGAAACATAAGTACAATTCAAACCTATTATCATACCAGCAATAAAACGACCTATCATCAGATTAGCTACATGTGTATCAACAAGTTAAACTATACAAGCAATTATAGTCAATAAATCAAGAAGCATGGAAGCTCTACGTAAGTTGTTCTTGAAAATTTTCAAAACATTAACAGCAACAGGAGCAGAAATAATGCATCCAGCTGCAAGAGAGCTAGTTATCAATGAGGGATAAAGAGTTTCTTTATCAGTTCCTCTCCATCCATTCAAACTTATGATGACTATATTTTAATAAAATTGTATTAAGAATAAAAATAATATCTTCAGTTAAAAATTTTAGATTTTAGTAAAATTATTACTATTATATATTTTAGAAATGATTATTAATATTAATAATTTGGTTTTTTTACCTTAAGAAACCGAGTTATAAGTGGAAATATTATAACCAAAGTAGAGACTAGCTAAGCATATATTAGAAGCCATAGCAAAAACTCTAGGCTTATTGATATTTATTTCTTTTTACATTTATCAAGAAAATAAGAGTGTGATTTACTTGTAAGCAAATTTTTTCTTTAAACTTTTTTAATTGTTATTTTATATTATTTTATTTAAATACATAAATTATTCTTCGATATAAAGTAGAATTTAAAGTAAAAAAACATAGAGGTATTTTAAACAAAGTTGTGAATTGAAATCAAAAAACAATTATATTACGTAAATTTACTAGTATATTTCGGTATTTAATTTATCTATTGTATGATTTACATTTTATTTTTTTTAAATACACTATTTAAGGATTTATATAAACTGATAATTGAATAATTTTATCTCAATGGTTTATACATCTCTCTATCAGTTAGTCATATTTAATGGGAGTTATTCCATTTGTAAATGAGTAAAAATTTTTGAAGAATAAAGTAAATTTATCCTTCAATTAGAATGAATATTTATTTAAAAAATTTTAACTATTAAATTTAGGTTTGGCTGATGTTAAATCTTCATTAAAGTTAAAGAATATTTAGAATATGATGCAGAAATATTACTTTACTATTAATATACAAAATCTTTAACGATTTTTAATTTAAAAATGATGAAATAAACTAAAATGAGTCATAATTAAACAAATTATAATTATGTTTAATCAACTATTCAAAAAAGTTTACAATTTTATTGAATAAGCAACAAAAATTGATTACTAAATTTCTTTATAAGCTAATTAAAAATTTACCTCAAATTTAAAAATAAAAATAGATATAATTAAAATAAAAGAGATATTTGATGTCATTTTACTACTAAATATTTTTAATTGTGATGAGTCTATTTTATTTGATTTAGTTGTATTTCTAATTGAAGCTTAAAAATTTTCAAAATGTTTCAAAAAATAATTTCAAATTGATTTTTTATATATTTAAAATATTTATTATATAAAGTTTAAGTTAAATTTATTCGTTTTTTGATTGAAAATAGATTATATTCAATTCGTTTGAGATGGTTTTCAAGTTATTTATCCTAATACATATACAATAATTTATAATCAAGTTACATTAAAAAAGTGTAATAAGAGAGTGTAACAACATTCAGAGTTTATAAATAAGACTTATATTTGTAAATCTATTGTTTTATTAATTATTTTTATAATTTAATCAAAGATTAAAGAATTTATTAGAAAATAATCTGGAACATAAATTACAGTTCCAAAATAACAAATTAATTTGCAAAAAAATCAAAATCTTACAAGATATATATTCTAAAAATACATTTAAAAAATTGTAAACTAAATAATCTAATAAATTAATTGTGTTTAATATATAAATAATAGTATATTGTTTGTAAACCATAAAACTTTTTTGTGTAATTTATAATATATATTTAGTCATTTTCAAACGGTAAAACAAATACTATTTTCATTAATACATTTTACAAATTTAAATTTACTTTTTAATATTTTATTAAATATTTTATTTAAATGTATTTTTATTTAATATCACATTTTATTAAATCATTTTTTGATTAAATTTATCAAATATTATTAATTTATAATTAATTACTTTAAGTAAATAATTAATCCTATATAACTAAATTATATTTTTAAAATATTATCATTAAAATGATTTTTTAATAATACTGTTTTTATTATTTTTTAAGAGATATTTATTTCTTTTAAAACATGCTTCAAATTATTTAAAGAGTAACTAATATTTTTATATTCTCATTAACATTTATTTCTATTATTTATTTTTTCACAATTTATTAAAACTAAATGATTTAGTCAACAAATAGAAAAACTAATTAATATCATTGAATTTTCTTTATTTAGAAATTATAAAACAAGAAATCATAAAATTACTTTTACATAATTTATATTACATAATGCTAACTTATTCATTCTACATGAATTAAGTATTAAACTAAATCTTTGATTAAATAATCAATATTGTTCTATTTTTTGATTAACTCTTGTAACTTCTGTCTTATAAAAATATTTTTTATTTAAATTATTCCATTATGAAAATTATCTAAAAATTTTATTTTATCACAGATAATAAGTATTTTCTTCACTTATTAAGTCTTCTAAGATTAATTATTAAATTAAATTTTTTATTGAATCATTTATATTTTTGTTCATATTTAAATTCTTAATTTGCTCCTTTATCTGTTTTAATTTAATTCCTACGAAAATTTGTGTTTTTAGGAATTTTCTAAGTTAGTTGGAAATCATATAACTTAGATTATTTAAATATTTTTATTTTAGCAAAAAAAAAATAATGAAAATAAAATTTTAGATTGAATATGATTGGAATTGTAAAAATGAATGATTATCGCATGTATATTTTCATACATGAATAGAATATATATTTATACAATCAAATATTTAATGAGGTATAGACATTTTTGTATTGAAGTATGAGATAAGATTTATTTATATATGTATATATTGTTTATTTAAATTGGTTGGTTTATTGTTTATAATTTGAATATCAAATAATTTTTGATCAATCGATCAAAGTAAATTTATTTTTGTTGCTATTAATTTTCGGAAATGAATTTTTTAATCAAGCAGCATTCATTTATTCAGGTTATTTTTGTTTTAAGCTTACAGCAGGTTTATTGCAGAATTCTCTGTAGATTTCGATTCTGCTTTTTCCTTTGGTTTCAATAAATTCTTTCTTGTAGTAGATAAGGAACAAGAAGGTAATGGCTGCAAAAATAGCAAAAGTACCACCAGCCTTAATGTATTAAGCCATGTAAGGGAAAATAATACCAATAACGAGAGTGAAAATCCAAAGAACACAAGTATTGATTTGTAATGCCTTTTATTCTAACATTTCACCTTGATAAGCCCAAACTAAAGGACCTTAACTCAAAGAGAAAGCAATCAAGAATAAGCAAATAGCTAAGAAACTAGGAATGAATAAATCGAAAGACAATAAGATAGCGATTAAGGCCAAAGAAATGACCAAAACAACAGTTCCCCAGAGCATCATAGGTCTTCTTCCCTTCTTGTCAACAATAAATACACTGACTAAGCAAGCGAAGAATTAGATGAATCCCAAACCAATAGTATAGTAATAAGCGTTGTCAGCTTGGTTGGCATCTTCGAAAATTTAATTAGAATAGAAGTTGACACCATTAATGCAAGTTAATTGTTAACCAATACACATCAAAAGACCTAATAACCATCTTCTTTTGAAACTTTCCTTAGCATAGTTGTGTTCTTCAGAGCCATTTGATAAATCATCACTAGCACGGTGTTCGTTCTTCTTTTCTTTATTGGTTGAAGAAATATCGGAGTTGGTGGCAGGGTTAGCAGGTTAAGCAGGATTTTATGCCTTTTCAATATCAACTTTGTTTGAAGAACCAGAAGTAGCATTGACTTATTCTTTAATCAACTCAATTTAGATATCGATTTCAGATTCTTCTCTGTAAATTGATCTAAGGAAATTCTTTAAATCATCTAACTTTCCTTATTTATATAGTTCGCAAGGAGTATCGTATCTGAAAAACAAGATAAAGTTAATGAATCTAAGAACTGTAAAAATGACTGGGAAACCAACAACAATTCTCCAGTTAACCTAATTATCATATGTGGGATCATCGATTAAAGCTTACTTACTAGGAAGAATCAAACCAAGCAAGAAAACAACGCAGATACCAAAGCAAATTAAAAGTTAGTTAATGCAACCTGTGACACCTCTTAATTAAGTGGGAGAAACTTCAGCAATAAACGAGGAAACGTAAGTACAGTTCAAACCAATGATTAAACCAGCAAGGAAACGACCAACGATTAAATTAGCGACATGAGTGTCAACAAGTTGGATAACGCAGGCAACAATTGTCAAGATGTCAAGAAGCATAGAAGCTTTACGCAAATTGTTCTTGAAAATCTTTAAGACATTGACAGCAACTGGAGCAGAGATAATGCAACCAGCGGCTAAAGAACTTGTAATAAGTGAAGGATATAGAGTTTCTTTATCAGTTCCTCTCCAACCATTCAAACTGATGATGACTAAATTATTATAAAATTATATTTAATATCATTTTATTTTTTTAATATTCAAAATTAATTCATTATTTTCCAAGTATCTTTTAAATGTTTTTATCATTGAATATTTAATTTTAAAAAAGCACTCTTTCTTGAGAATTCATATAATTTTAATTTTTAATACTCAAGAGCGTTTGCATATTTATTTGCATTTTTTTTTTTTGAGATTTTTTGGAAGTAGGAATAAAATAATTTTTTTGTAATTACCTTGAGAAGCAGAATTGTATGTGGCAATGTTGTAACCAAAGTAGAGACTTGCTAAGCAAATATTTGAAGCCATAGCAAAGACTCTAGGCTTGTTAATGTTAATTTATCTATCCATTTGGAATATTTAAAGCAATTAAGCGATATTGATTTTATTTCTTGAGGAAATATTTGAATTCTTAGTTATATTTGAGGTACTATTTATTAATATGTAATTTTTATTTTATTTAAATTATTATATTATGCTATAGAGTTTGAGTCAATTTTTAAAGTTAAGATAGTAAAATTATACATATTTGTACTAGCGTTGATAATCGAAATCAAGTTATTAAAAATAGCATCAGTTATCTAGTATTTCTTAGTGTTTAACGAATCTGATGAATTACTAATTAATTCAAAGTCTGGTTTAAAATTTATTTACAAACATTTAGACAATTTAATAGTATTATACAGCTTGATTTTACACTTTTTTTTTATTAAAAAGTGTACTTCTTGATGTAATTTATATTCTGAGGGTTGTTTGTTTATTGCCCAACTCCTTTTTTAGAACTAGAATTTTTATGTGCGTATTTCGAAGTTTTTTCGAAAATATATGAGAATAGCTCAACTAAAATAGTTAAGTTTGACTTATTAAATTAGGTATGAATTAAATATCTAGTAACTGAGAAAATATTTATTTGATATCTTATCTATCAATACGCACCATTTAATAAATTAATATACATGGTTACTTAAAATATAGAGATTTCCTTTAAATGGTAAAATGCATCCCTTCAGTATGTCTACAATTTATATGTTTAGCAGATATATTTTGAAAGAAGAGCACAAAAATAGAAAAATGATCATGAAATTTGAATTTAATTGATATTTAAAAACAAATATACTAACTGTATAACTAAGAACGCCATATTGATGATTATTAATAAGCATAAAATTTATATGTTTGAGCTTAAAATTAATAAAAAAGCAATTAATTTATCCTTGCAAATTAAGAAATTTAATGCACTATATTTATAATTTAGTTTTTTAATTCTTTAATGTAGGCTGTCAGTAAGACTTTTGAGAAAGCATAATGAAAGAAGCCAAAAAGGACTAAGACACGTTAATTACAGTGATTTGAGGTAAGTATCAACAAAAATGAAATTACCATCTTTGATCTAGATGGATATCAAACAAATTTTAATAATTTAGAGCTGTGATATGGTCTACTATTTATTAAGTCTTCATTAGAACGGTAAATTTTTAGACAATGATGCTTGAACATTAAATTAATTATTAAATACAAAATCTTTAACGATTTTAAATTTGAAAATGATGGACCAATAGAATAATTAAAATAAAATGAGTCATAATTAAGTATTTTACAAAGATATTTCATATAATATTAAAATTCATTTTTAATTTTCCTGTGTAAGAAACATTGAGCGCTTACATGATTTTCTTAGACATTAATTTAAAATTAACCTCTATCTTTTTTAAATAGAGCCATCTAAATAAATTAGCCTTATCTAAATATATAATTTGAAGTCATTTTGCTACTAATTTTTTCTAATTATTGCGCAATCTATCTATTCTATCTTTTTTTACTGCATAATAATTTACTGAAAATTTTAAATTTCTTAGTAAAGGGTCAAGTAAATAATTACAATCTATTTTTAAAAGCGTTTGAAATACATGATATATAGATATAATCTAAAATACCCACTGATAAATTATAATCTTAATCTTATTATACTCATCCTTTTTAATTTAATTTAAGTATTTGCTTTTTTAAAACATTTGAATCACATAAGGGACTATTATAAATGAACCATTCTCAAAATAACCACATAATACTCAAATAGAGTTTTATGAAAAGTATAAAAGCGTCTTCTGGCTTTAGATTAGATTATATTTTATCTGTATAATAATGAGATATAATATTTAAATTTATGTTCATATTACGCCATAAATTAAGAAGAAATTATTAAAAATCTATCTAGAACAAAAAATACAGTTCTAAAAAGACATAGATGGTATCACTTAAATTAATAAGATTTACATAATATACAAAATGAAGTACTATCTAATTTATTGTAAGCCAGTTTTGATTAATTAATTCACTCCCTCTAACAAACAACATTAATTGTAAATCATACAAATATTTTGTTATAATATTTATCTTTGACATATTATTGAATAAAATGACCACAATTATTTTTCTTATATTTCTATGCTTATATGAATGTTTTTTATTTCTCATCTCTTGGATATCATTTCAATAAAAAGCCATTATTTATTTCAAAGGAATAAATAGTCATTTGTCTATTTACTTATATTTTATTCTACAAGCTAAAATTATTGGCTCACTATTTATATTTTATCCCAATATACTGTTTAATCGAATACTTACGAATAAATAAATATAAATATGGTATGTTTTATATGATTATCTCTTATGTAAATTTAAATCTTTACTTAATAATATTAAATAAATGCATTCATCCTTGTCTTTTTTTCTACTAATTATAATTATTAAATTAAAGACCTATCTTCTCCCACCATCGAATTAAGTTCATAAAAAATAAAAATGGTTTCATATAATAGTTTTTGTGATATTTTCAGCTGCTATTGATAGAGCACCGATACTATTTTTATACAACTAAATATGACCAATAATATTCATTGGTTGCTAAAAATTTTTGCCTAAATTAAATCTGTAATAATTAAATGTAAAATTATTACGTACTAATAGTTTTACAAAGTTTAATTTTCAAACACTTATTGCATACAGGTTTGGTATAAAATAAAATTAATTGAAATTATTTTGTCATAATTAGGATAAATATTAAAATATTAACTAAGAAGTCATAAACAAATACTTGCTTACTTGTTTTTTATGGATAATATTGCTTATTTAAAAATTTATTAATTTTCCCAATGATAACAACAAATGCTTAATAATATCAAACTACCTAATTTTCATGAAATTTAAATGAATCAATTGAATATAAAAGCATTCTAAATTATATATAGAAATGACTATTACGAATAGATATTTCCTTTTATAGCTTACATAATTTTGATAACTATCAAAAAATAGTTATACAACAGCAATAATTTTTATTTATTTCAAAAATTTAATATCAAATTACTCTCGTATTATCCATATATTCTCTTTTGAACTATTTGCTTATTTATCATTTTTATTCATGTATTTAATAAAATAATATTTTAATTAAAAAAGAAAAACAAATAATTTTAAATTCTAAAGTCTATTTTTGTAATGCAAATAAAATTTATTTCATTATGTTTTTTTAATAATTGGTTTCAACTAGTTTCATATTCTATTCTTAATTAATTATAAATAAAATATTTTTAAATAGCTTTTTTATATAGACTGATTGAAACTTGCAAAAATTCTTGATTTAATTATATAAATTATGTATACTAATGAGCTGTTATTGGAATTAAGATAATCAAATTTATTTTACTTCTTTTTTAAATAGGATTTAAATATATAATTATTTATGAGTGAATATGCCAATTAATCGTATTTTCTTAGTTATTTTGATAATTTTTTTTAATTAACCAGAATTTAAAGTCTTGGTTGGATTTTAATGATGATTTTTTTATTATGAATACATTTTAGCTGATTTTGAGTATAATTTTGAGTAATAATTTCAAATGCAGTCATCAGTCTCTATTAATTTGAAGCATGAAAGATAATAAAAAATATACATGAGAATAACTAGGACTAAAAAAAACTCTTTGAAAATTTAATTTACATCATTATTAACTTTTTTTAATTAAAATAGAAACTTATTGTTTTTAAAGTAAGTAAATTAGAAAGTAAAAATGTTTTGTTTTAGAAATTAAGACTCTATTCTAATACTTTTTTGTAATTCGAATGAAATAATAAATTTAACTTAAAATTTAATCAACTTTGGTTATTCAAGAAATTATATACAAAATTTAAAAAATAAAAAAGTAGTATAATTAGTATCATTTTATTCAAAAATAAATATGTATGGTATGGTATTGGTTTGTTTTAACAAGAAGTAGAAAAATATTTATTCATAAATGAGGAATATATATTTAGTTTTAGAGAAAAAAAAGTTAAAATTAACAAATAAAGCACTATTTAGATTCTTATAGATGCTTAAACATAATAATTGCTATTTAAAAATAAATAATTTTATTTTAGCTTTTATTATTTATTTATTATTTTATGGTTAAATTTTAATATAAAAATAGATTTTTATTTTATTAAAAACCAAAAATTTTTAAATTTTGACCAAGATGAAAACCAGTCAGAATATTATTTATAATTAAAGAAAACATAATATTAAATAAATTGATAAAAGAAGAATAGATGCAATATATAAAATATTTATGTAAGTAAATAAACATACATATAAGTAAGATAATTAAAATAGACATATTTATTTAAATATAATTTAACTAAGTTTTTTAAATTTCAAATTTAAGACCAATATAGTCCATCGCAATCTCTGTAAACATTTATTTTTTATTCATTTACACGCTTTCTATCAACTAGAATCCAGACATCTTCATTAAAATCACTTTTAAATCTATTAACAATTCCTTCTTTATAGTATGATACATTAATTTATTTATCAGATGTTTCTTAAATTTGATGGGCAAGCTCTTCATAGATTTCGTTAGCAATTCTAATTTTCTTAAAGTGCTTCTTTAAAATTATTCCAACAATAATTAAAGAAACAAGGGTTAAGGAACTTATAGCTATGCTTTTTTAATTATTTTTTATTAATTGCTTGCACTTGCAAAATATAGTAAATCTAAGTCTTGAAGATGTCAAAGTTTATGATTCTTAATCATATTTGAATCCTAATTTTTCTTGATTTTCAGTGCTTACTAAGAACTTTTCTAATATCTTCTTTTGTTAAGCAACGGCTTTTTTATCAGCCAAACGTTGTTAAAGCTCTTCAAGCAACTAAGCTCTGCTTATTTTGATTACTTCTTCTTCCTCTTTTTGCTTTTAGTCAATATCACTTTCCTATGCAAAGCACATTCTATGACCATTATCGTATTGTATTTGTGTTATTTTTTCAATTATGAAACTCTCTGAGCTGCTTATTAAATTTGGATTTAGTTTGCACTTATAACCTTCTTAAATGAATCCATCGTTGCATTTCATGACATAATTTTTACATTAAGCATTTTCAGGACATACAATGCATTTAGGTGTATCATATTTAACCTCATTTTTGCAAAACTTGGGAGTGTTAGATGCAACATAATCCAAGGAAACCATTACAAAAAAGACAAAAACGCAAAAATAGATGAAGTAAAGTGAATAATTGATTTTAGATGGATTATAAGTTAGATTCTCTGTATCTGAGTATTCTTTAACAATTTTTGAAAATATTTTCTTGTAGTCTTCTTTGCTTTAGTTTACTAGTGAATATTTAGCTTTGAGCATTTCTTATTTTGACATGCCTGCACTTTTGTTAGAAGTATTTGATTTATTAGAAGAAAAGATACTTCCAACGCTTTTATTAGATTGAACTCTTTAGTTATTGCTTACTATTTTATTGTTAGTGTTATGAGTATTTGTGTTAGAGGATATTTGTTAATTAGCTTTATTGTTTTAATTTATGATATTGTTGTTCTTTGAGCTATTGCTACTGTCGCTATTAAACTAAATACTATTTTTTTTAGATATTTCTGTAGGTTAAATTGCATTCTTATCTTATTTATTATTCTAAGTTTGTCTGAAGACGAGTTAATCACCTCCTATGTTAACAACATTATTCTTATTAATTTGCTATTGTGGTGAATTTGCTTATTATAGTTGGTTGGGTTTAGATATAATCTAGTATGTATTATTTATTTTATTTCCTTCACTTATATTTTTAGGTGGAGCAGCTTACTAAATGTTTGGTTTTTAAATTTATTTCTTTAAGCTATCCTTTGCTTCCTAGTTATTTTTGAAGGGATTGTAATCTAGAATTTAGACATCATCATCTTTTTTATTAGCATTCTATGAGTTTTTCTTCTACTACTATTCAAGCCATTCATTTTTTTATGCACCTGCTAAATTTGGAGGTATAACTGCTTCTTTAGGAGTAGTTGTATTTGAATTGCTACCTTTTATTGGTTATTTATTCTAAATCTTGTCTGGGTTCTTAATTAAGTCTAAAAAATTGACAGGTTTGCTCATTTTTATAAATAAAACAGATTTTCTTTCTTATTAGCTAATTATCCTTGATAAATTTTTTATAAATATAATAATTATTCTTTTTAGAATGATTTAATTTTTGTTTTTGAATTTCTATTAAAATATGACTCCAACTAGTAAATATTCGCTCCAATAAAATTTCTATTCATTTGATTTGAAATTGAATTGATAATCCTAGGAGACATTTCAAATATTATAAAATTTCTCACATAAAACTGAATTAGAGTAGATTATCAAAAGTAAAGATATTTTATCATTTCCTCTTTCAGCTTTTAAAAATAAAAATCGATTTTCTCTAAAATCTCAAAATAAAAGAACAAAAGTATCTAAATTACTAAAATCATGTTAAAACTTTAAGAAAAAAACACAATAAGTTAGGTATAACAGATAAAAAGCACTCAATATTATTTTTGCTATTTTTTTTATTATAAATGAGAAAAATTTACTTTAACTGAAAATAATTTTTTAATTAATTATCTTTGTATTCATTCTTATAATTTTAGTATAAAAATATTCAAATAGAAAAATACTTTGGTTGTTAATATAAATTCTTTAAATAATTCAGATTAAGATCAGATATACTTGATATTTCTATCTTTAGTGATAGTAGATTGTCATCAAAAATAAAGATATTTAATGAAATATTTTTTCATTCCCTCTTTAAATAAAAATGGAAATCTATTTTCTCTAAAAATCTCTAAAAGAAATTAATAAAAAATAATTTTTATGACTAAAATTATACTAATTATGCTAGAAACAAAGACAAAAATAAGAAATATCATCTAAAAAACACAAATGATGAGTTTTTGTAATTTTTTTATTTTTAATCAGTTTATTTGATAATTATTTTTAATCCAACTTCTTAGACTAATTAATTTTTACTATTCTATCAAAATTTTATTTAGAAGGAAAACTATTTTAATTTATTCTAGTTGAAAAATTGATTTCAAAAATAAAAATAAGATTTTGTATATTTTAGTGAAAGGTACTTATAAAAATTACTATGGAAAGTATTTTGAATTTTAATATAGATTCTTTAAATAATTCTAAGCTAGATTAAGATCAGATATGCTTGATATATCTATCTAGCTTTAGCAATTGTAGACTGGTTCATAATTGCATTAAAAAAATAAATTAGATTAATTAAGTCTAAAAAAAATTTGATCAGTTTTTAAGATAAATTAAAAGATATGAGAGTAACTAAATCTTTTCTTATATTTAATATGTACAAAGACTACATGAAATTTAATAAAAAACTTCTAAAAGCTAATTACAAAGGGACGTACCTATTTGAAATCTTGGTAGACGAAGAAAAAAAAGCATACCAATATTATTTAATTGACTTCGATAACTTAAGCGTTACTTGGCAAGAAACTCCATTTGAAAAATATGATGTTAAATTCAGTACAGATGATGCTATAATGCTTAAAATAACCAACAAATAAGTTAATCCTTCAAAGCTAGTAGCTGAAAAAAAAATAAAAGCAGAAGGAAAATAAGAATATATAAGTAAACTTACCTCAGACTTTTTCCCTACTGTACCCAAGCTCTGAAGAAGCTACATAATAAAAATCAAATAAATTTTTTATTAAATGTTGATTACATTTATTAAAATATTTGCTTTTAGTCTTTATAATTAACTCTGTACTTGCACTACAAGTTTGGGAATAAACTTTATTTTAGAAGAAAATGATTTGATAATTGATATAAAAGCAAAAATGTGAATATATTTATTTAAGTATTAAATTTATTTTTCATTAATAAATGATTAAAAATTGAAAGATAAGTTAATGTTTTATCAACATATTCTTAATTAAATTATTTAAATAAAAACACAATTCTTTTTAAATTCTTTTGATACTTATTATAATTTAATACAAACAAAATACACTATAATAATTTTAATGAAAACATAAATAATAACACTTTTAAATTAATTAATGGTAAGGGAGGATGCTTTATTTTAAAAGAAGAAGATATAAATTATGAGCTACATTTTATTATTATTGAATAATATATGATAATAATTAATTAATTTATATAATAGTTAAATTAAATACTCAAAATAGTTTATTAGTTTTCAGTAATTGTTGGTCTGATAATTCATTTAATAATTATTTTATTATCTATTTATCATGTTATTGTTGTTAATTTTATATTGATTTGGAGGTAGCTAGCTATTTTATTACATTATTTTCTAGTTGTTATTCATGTTAAGTGCTGATAGCGCTTGTGATTATCTAGGGTGAACTTACCCAAATATTCCAGCACTACTACTGCTATTAAAAATTTATTTAGGAGGGTTGTTAAAATTAGTACCATTTATATTTGTAGAAGAAGGAATAGAAGATGAAGAAGGAATAGTTGAGTTGTTATTACTATTAAAATTGCTTACATTATTGTTGTTATTTTTGGCAACTCGTATTTCATTGACATTTCCTGTAGCTGCTTTACTAAGTTAATTTCCTTGAGGAGTGTTTTCGTTGTTTAAGTTTTAAATACTTTTTCTCAACTAATTTTATTATTCACTCGTTTATTATGCAACCACTTTGTTTTTTTGAACTCCTGATTCAGTTAAAAGTTAATTTTATTAAGGCTATTGCTGATTTTTACCAACTTATTGCATTAAATCCTTAAATTTATTTTCTATATCTTGTTAATCTTTATCATTTCCTTCCTCGAAAATGATCCATCTTTCTCTTTGTCCATTTTTCCATTCTCCCTTTTTCTTTTAGCCATTTGAAGTGAAAAAAGTACCTTTTCCATGCTGTTTACCATTTTTCCATCCACCGATATATTTTCTTCCATCTGGCCTTTAATTAATTAAATTATTTATATTTAAATTTACTTATGCACATACTCAATTTACCATTCAAATATTCCGAGTCCATCCTTTTTATCATCTTTGTACTCACCTATATATCTCCTCCCATCAATCCATGTAAAAATTCCACGGCCATTCATTTTATTACTTCTCCATGTACCTGTGTATTTTCTCATATCAGGCCAGATGTAAGTTCCTTGTCCTTCAATATCATTGTTAGAGAATTCTCCATCATAGCGAGATCCGTCACTCCAAGTAAATGATCCAAAGCCATCCTTCATACCAACTTTGTATTAGCCTTTATAAGTGGCGCCATCGCTCCATGTTTCTATACCTTTTTTTAATATGATGAAAGGATTAATTAAATAGAAAATAAAATTTTTTTTGCTTTCAAAAAACATATTTTTAAATTTCTTGTAATTTTTAGAATAATCAATCAAATATAAATTTTTAGAATAACTTTAATGTAAATCTGATTTACCTTCACCGTGTTGAAGATCTTCATACCATTACCCTTCATATTTAGAACCGTCTTTGTGAATATAAACACCATAACCATGAGATTTATGATTTTTCCATTCTCCATAGTAAATATCGCCATTAGCATGGACTAGTCTTCCATAACCGCAAGCTTTATCAGCAATCCAATAGCCTTGATAAATAGAGCCATCTTTCCAAACTTAAATACCTTTACCATATTTTTTATCGAAAGCCCTTTTATTTTTTAGAAAGAATTATCTAAATAAGTCAAAAATAAAGATGTTAATTACCATTCTCCAATATAAATTGCTCCATTTTCAAGGAGAACAGGATTTCTAAAGTAACGAGAGTTAAAATCATCAGTGTCTTGTTCAGGATAAGGCTTATCAAATTCAAACTAAGAAACTTTTGAGAATTTTGATAGATGTTTTATAGAAAAATCAGCCAATAGTTAATCCACTTTTTTATTGTAAGAGTCAATTCTGAGTTTTGTAAATTTTCTACGAGCAAGCCATCCTCTCAAAAGAGATTGAATTTTAACGATATTGCGATATAAAACGAATTCATAATTTTGCATTTTTTGGTTTCCTACTTTTTAAATTGTTCCATTATCTCTAGGTAGAGGTTTTTTATCAACTTATATTTCATATTAGCTTCCCTCTAAAGATTTTACACATGCTCCACAATTAGCTTAACCCATTTTATAAAATTTTTATTGCTTAAAGTCTACTTATAAATCTATTGTTTTTCAAATTATTTATTTGTTTGTTTTTGTTAAACAATCTGTTTGTTTTAAAAGATCTATATTAATTATTAATTAATTACTATTTTGAAAAATAAAGATCAAAATATGAATATGTGTTTTTGCATGTGCTTTTATAAATTTGCAATCTTTAATAAGTTTTTCTTTGTTCGCATTTTTGAATAAATTAATAGAAATAATTTCAAAATTGATTTTTTTTTAAAAAGAATTGGTAATTTAACATCTCTTTTTTTTCTCTTATGTATAAACTATCTCTAATACCTAAAAAGAAAGCCACTTTATGAATTTCAAATAATTTATTATTTGTAAAAAGAATATTTTCTCCTTCTAAAGTTAAGTTGAGATTGTAGAAATTCTAGATAGATATTTTTACATTAAATTCTAAAACATAAATTAAAATATCTAAAAAATTAATTATTTCATCTAAATCTTCTTCAATTTCTAAATCTTAATACTACTTGTTTACCAAAGCAAGTTTTTATATGAAAATTTTATTTTGAAGAAGACAAAGCTTTTAGATTAAATTTTCATTAATTTATCAACATTTTATCAAAATTTATTAATTAAAGTGTTTCACATTTTAAAATAATTAGCTAATTGAAATAGCAGGTTTTATTAATTAAAATATTTCACTTTTTAAAGAAGTAAAAAGAATCTTAGCTGCTAAAAATTTTGAATGAAATTGAATAAATTTTTACCTAGTTTTGATAGAGTTAAACAAATTAAAAATAAATTCAAATTTTGATAAAGTTGAAGATATCAAAAATAAATTAAAATTGAGATATAATGAAAGCAATTTTCAAAGAATTTTAAACACAAAATATATAAAATGCAGATAAATTATATTGGTTGATTGATTTTAATAAATTAGCGAAAATATTTTTAAAATTGGTTTATTTAAATTGTTTTTAAATTTACATTTTTATAATAATTAATTTTATTTCAAGAATATCAAATATTAGAAAGAGTTATTAAAGTAGGATGATGATCTATAAGAAATCATTAATTTTTAAAACATTTTATTTCATTAAAGATTTAATTAGGATCATTATTATCTGACTCCCTGCAATGTTTATTTAAGGAAAGAGTTTTTACCAGTAATGTTTTTCAACATGTTAGAATTAGGTCCAGAGCCAAATGTTTCAATGAGCTTCTTGTCGATGTTTTTCTTAATAATCACTTATGGTGATCTGTCGCTGACATTGGTTGAATCAGTTGATTTCTCTTGTTGATACAAGGTATAATATAGCTCTTAAACATTTCTTACACTAACTTCAAAGGCTATAAGATAGTATTTAAGCTTTATTTTTTTGGAAGGATTTTTATAGAAAGATTGGACAAATTTACAATGAGCATCTAAATTAGAAAAGCCTGTCTAAGCAATGGCATATGTGAGAATGGAAATGATACTTTGTTCATCTAGTGAAGTGTTGAAAGTTCTTCCATTCTGCTTGTAGTATTCGGTAATGCACTTTTGGATACTTTCGCATGCCAGAATTATTGATTTAAATTTACCAGTTGGGGTAGTACTATTTTTCATTTGATGAATGTAATCTATGCACTTTTAATAGGGATTAACTTTTTATTGTTATTATTATTATTATTCAGCTTCACCACCTTAGTTCTATACTCCCTATACTTAATCAGAATTAAATATGGTAGAATTACCTCTAAGAGGATCATTTTATTAATAATATTGCATAACTTGCATTTTACTCTTGTTGTTTACTTTAAGTTCAAAGATTATATCTTACTCTTCATCATTGTTTTCTATATCAAATTCATCTTCATCATCTTCTTATTTTTTACCCTTTTCTTTAGCTTAAGGCTAAGAAGGTTAAATTAGAGGACTAACGAAAACCTATTAATGTGAGCTTTATTTGCTTTAGAAGTTGCTATCGATAGTGTCTGTGAAGCTGCTAGATTTGGAATACTTATCGCTGTTAATAGCATTCTAATCTGATATTTTTTGTGCCTATAACTTTGGCTAAGGCTTATTACATGTTGAGTAGCTTTTATCATTTTATTCTTCTAATTCTTCTTTGATTGATCCAAATCCATCAGAAGAGATAAACCCTTAGCTACCAAACAATCTTCTTGTTTCTTCATCAAGAGACAAATGTGCAGGAATACCAAACATCTAAGGAGTTAATCTTGAACGATCAATTGAGCTTATCAACTCCCTGTCGTCAGGGATTACCAACTTAATCAGCTCTATCAATATTTTTGGAATTTTTTCATTTTAGAAGACTTTGGAAATAACAAAATTTTAGAAATTGTGGTAGGAAAAAAGCTATTTAAGATCTTCGTTCATAAAAACATTTTTTTTATAATGAATATCATAATATTATTTAATAACTTCCATATAAATTTTAACAAAATATTGGAATTCCCTTATTGCATTTTTGTAAATTTTGAAAGCATCAATCATTGGACTGTATTTTTCTTCGCTGCTGAATCTATAGGAGCTGATATTATTGTAGAGGTAGTTACTTTCTTATCCATGTTATAGTTGATCTAAGGGAACTACTTAAGGAGCTTAATTTTGTTCTATTTGCTACTAGAATTAATCTTTAGGGATTTCTTAACTCTCTGTGGGGTTCTAGTTTGTGTTAAGAGTTTCTTCCTATTTCTTCTTTTGAACCTCAAGCTGCTCGCGATATTATTTAATTTATAGAGAGTATCTTGCGTAAAAAGAGGTAATAAAAAGTTATCTTATTTAGAAAAGAGTAAAATTGTGATCATCAAGATGCTAGCTTATGCGTGTGGTGCATTCAAAGTAAAATTAAAGATTCTTTTTCTGAGTGTCAGGATCTATATCTTTAATCATCGATCCATGACCTGCTCTGAGTCCTTGGAACTAATTTTCGAGCATGTATGATGGAAAAGAATTATTATGAACATTATGATTATAATTTGTTGGAATGTATCCAGATATATTAGTAGGATCCTCTTTTTGTAATTTATTTTAATTAATATTGTTTGTATTGCTATTGCAACTTTAATAGTTAGACTAGTCATCGTGTCTGTGAGATCTTTTTTGACCATCTGGAAAGTTATTTACAGGAGTTGGATTGCTTAAAAGATCTGATTTAACGCTTTGAAATTCATTCTCGTTGGTTAAATTTGAACTACCAAAATGCTTTTCAGAGCGCTTATGAGATGATTCGGACCCTCTTATTTAATTGTTTTCTCCTTGATTATGGTGTAAGTGAGCATTTTTTTGGTTCTAAAATGCAAAATTATTTTAGTTCTAGTTTGGATTCTATGTAGTATCTAAATCGCCTAACAAATTATTCATATTAACCTCAGGCTCTTCTTAAACAACTATTGGTCTTTCGCTCATTATCTATTTTATCTCTTTAGGAATTAAAAAATAATTTAATAAAAGCCCAATTTATTCAACAAATTAAAATTTGCTAAAATTTTTTCTTAATAAAATAAATTTTCTCATTTTTCCTTATAAATTCTAAATTTACTTTTCAAATTTGCATTAAAAACATCATCGTATTCCCCTCTATAATCCCTTTTTCCTTTCATTTCAGATATAAGTTTGCCTTCGTATGCCCAAGGTATGTTGCTCAAAATCATTTTATCACACTTTGAATGAAAAAACCTAAGCCAATTTGGCTTTTTACCCTATTTTATAAAAAATGAAAATTAATAGTCTTTTGAAGTACTTTAAAGCAATAAATATTATCTAAATCCATAAAACATTAGCTAATCCGCTACAGACTAACTTAAATTAATGGTAAGTAAATGTTGCATTTAGTTAATTAATAAACTAAGATAATTTAGTTTGCATACTTTTTTAAATTAACAGGACAGACAATTTGACTCTTTTACTATTCTTAACTCTTCATAATTCGAGTAATAACTACTTGAGCTGTTATCTAATTCGGTGCTGACAGACTACTATGATAAATCACGTCTATCTTTTAGCCTTTGCTTAGAATTATTTGTCCCCATTTTTATTATCTTTACTTATTTAAAGAAAGTATTTTTTATTCTATTTATTATTGTTATTTAATTTTTTTTGATCTATCACCAAGAATTTATAAATATTTATGCATCAAAAAAATACAAAATTTTTTTGATTTATCTTTATAATGCGATATAGTTAGTTATTGTAAATTTTTTAACATTTGTTTAATAAGTTGATTAAATTTATGTGATTTATAAGCACTTACTATATTTTTATATGTTTTACATTTTTTTACAAAAATTTAAAGAAATTCTTTCTGTAGTTGATCTTATGCAGATTTTTGATCTATTGATCGATCCATTGCTTGCTTGAGCCCTGCATACTTTATTTAATCTAATTTTCTTCAATAAAATTAATTGACTTTACTCTTTACAACTCTTTTGGAATGCTTATAGAAATATATTTAAGAGAGAAATTCTCCACTCAATTTAAAAAAAGAAATTAATTATCTACAAATAATTAACTCAACCTAAATTATAATAATATGATAATCAAAATACTTTATTCAAAGTAAATTATTGTAGACACTTTTAAAAAAGATACATATTCCAAAATATAAAAATTAATTACTTATATAATTTAATAAGCATAGAATTTTCTTTAAAAAAAATCTATTTGACCGAAATTTACCGATCAAAATTAATAAAATACTCACAAGAAGTTTAATTTTAAGTATCTTAAAATATATTAATAATATATTAAAACTTAAATATCATTAATCTTTCTTAACTTGTTGTTAATGACGAGCAGGAGTGTTCTTCCAGTAGATGAGTAATTGAGCGAAAATGGTTCCATTTAAGATAACAGCTTCGAAATTATTGAGCTAATATTATAATAATTAAAATATTATTTTCTTTTAATACTTAAAAACTAATGAATAATTACTAAGACAAAGAAATCAGGAGCTTCAGTGAGAACAGTGAAAGTTCTAGCAATGCAACCAGAAAGATTCAAGAAAACTGTAAAAGCAGCAAGTTAACCAGTGCTTTTGTTCTTGAAGTTGGAATAAATTTGAGGAGCTCTTCCGAAGAAAACTATTAAAAAAAAATAATTGTTAAATTTCTATTTTATTTTACTGATTAAAATATTTATTTGAAAATAAAGTCTTACATAAGACCATGTTGATGATCATAGCAAAATCGTAAAGCTTAGTGGGAGCAATCTATAAAAGGAGGGGACCAGCTACAACACCAAAAACTATGTATGTACTTAACAACTTAACAAGGCTGAAATTCTTTCCATAGACGTAAAAGAGAGCCATAATGATAATATTTTAGATAATAATGAAGACGTTTTCACCATATAAACTGAAACTATTTTGCTTGTACAAATTGTAGCTGACTGTGAAGAAGTATAAAAATGTCTAATTTTATGATAAATAATATTTATTATTTCAAGGATTAAATAAGGCTTTTAAGCATTTTTTATAATGTAGTTTATATTTAAGTCCTTCATATATTAATTTATTTATTAATTTTATTTAAAATATTAATATCTTTTATATAGCTATAACTACCAATTTTATAAATAATAAATGATATTACTTCAGAAGCAAGAGCAGGGAATGATAAACCTTCAACTGATTTATTCTTAACAATCTTAAGGATCTAGGGAACCTTCAAGATAGTAGAAAAGACTACAATACTAGTACCAAGGATCTTAGATAAAGTCTATTTGAATAAAATATAAATTTAGCATTCAAATTATGTTTTTTTATCTATGATCAAAATTCAAATGAAACTAATTTATAAGGTATGATTATTTACAAACTTGATGCAAGGAACGTTCAAGAAATCATTCTTAGTGAAAAAGGTGTCAAAACACTCTTCAGTGAAAATAACAAACTTGTATTTTCTGGTCTATAGATGTTATTTAATATAAATGTTAGTTAATACATCGCTGATTTGAGCATTTAAGAAATAAAAAATAAATTATTTCATTCATTAAATGTAGTTTGTAATAGATGAATTTATTACATCAGGGGCTTTGACTCCAGCAGCCATGACAGTGCAAACTAATATTGCAAGAACTAAAATTGATTTGTTCATATCTATTTATCTAATTTCCTAACTCCTAATTGATTATTTTTTAACTTTTTAATTTAGTTGAAAATTTATTCTTTTCTTAAATTATATAAAAAAATCTGCTTTTAATTTATCTGTATTTAAATCAAACTAGTTGTATCAAAAATGGCTTATCAATCAATTAAAATTTAATATTGAAGTAAATTTGTGTATTAATCAAATTTTGTTAGACTTATTTAATAAACGTTTGTATCTTTGATAATATATCATTATCATTTCAACGCGTAGCACTAAATTATTCGATATGTGCTATAAAAATGATGTAATTAAAAGTGTTTCGCTTATTTTGTTTAATTATTCCATATTTTTATCATTAAAATTCAAATTTTGCTAAATAAAGCAATAAGCAATCTTCTATTATTTAATTTATTTTCCATTTTGTGTAATTTATGATTAACATTATACATGATTTACATATTGAATATTAAAATCTAAATTTTTTAATTAAGGAAAATAAATTTATTATGAAGATTTAAAAGAAAAGAAGATTTTTGCAAAATTTTTGTTTAGTTTAATTGGATTTGAATAGAAAATTTATTACTTTTAAAAAAATTAAAGTTCTTACAATATATTTTGAAATATCATATTATTTTAAATTTATTTTGAACTATATTTTCTTCAAATAAACATTAAGTAAGCTAGTAAGAAATTATTCTAATTAAAATTTTTAAGTCCCTAATTTCAAAGAATTTTACAAAAATTAAATTAATTTCATACAAATTCTAATTATTTAAAAATTTTTGTGAATAAAAAAAGTTTATTCTTTTGTTAATCAAGAATTAATATTGTTAAAATGATTAATTCTTAGAATTTTTAAGTTTGTAAATTATTTTTTATATTAATTAAGCTTTACAATAAATATTCTTCAAAATAAAAATAATTTATTGCAAAGATAGTTCAATTTAAAATACATAAATTAAAAAACATTTTATAGGATTTATTAGAATAAAATTTATTTTGTGGCCATTTAACTACTTGATAAGTCAATCAATCCTATTTAGCAATATATAAAAAAAGAAGTAGTTATATATTTCAATTTTTAGATTTACATATTATATTTTTTATTAACTAAGAAGAAAAGATTAAATAATGAAAATAAAAATAAGAATCTCTTTATAATTTTCTGATTTGATATTAAATAAATCTAAAATTATATCATTTAGCCAAGTTTAAAGTTTTAGTTTTAAAAGTACTTTTAAATATCTTATGAGTTGAATTTCATTAATTTTTGTATTTAAAAAATGCTATTAATTTTGATGGTTTTATTTTAATTAATTTAAAATAATTAATAAATAGATTTAAACCCTTCTTAAAAACTGGAATATCTAATTTTTAAATTTAGAGTTTAAAAATAAAAATGATTTAATAGAAAAAATAGTTTACAAACTTAAATGACGTAACAACTAACAAACTGGCAATTTTATCATTCAAAATTTAATTTTGATAACAAAAATAGTTTCTATCCTCTTCTCATGCATCACATACTGACATAGAAATAAATATAAGGTTTAAAATACTAATGAATACATTTGCTTTTTTATTTTTTATTTCAAAACAATACTTTTTCTCTCTCTAAATATTAAAATAATTAAAATTTTTTTTAATTTTAACTTTATTCTAATTTTAATTATTAATTTTAATTTGAAAATTTTATTTTAGGTTTTAATTTTTTTTAAGCTGATTAATTAATAAAATATTTTTCCATTATTGAAAAGCAATAATCATAATTATTCTTAAAATTTTGATTATTTAACTTCTGCTCTATAAAAATGTACCAATATCAAAAATTTGACACTATCCTTAATGTAAATAGAATTATTTTTTTAATTATTTAATTGTTAATTATTGACGCTGATAATATTATACAAGTTTAAACTCTTTTATTTACACTTAATTAATTTTTCATAAAATATTTATTTTCATTTATTTTTAAATTTTATTTTTAAGCACTTAAAAATTTTTTAAATCTATTTTAAATAAGTAACCTTAATTTAGGTGATTAATAATTATCAAATTTGGGTTTAGCTCTAACAAATTGCTCTTAAATTACAACTTTATCGCTTTAATTATGGTAAACGATTGATTAGACATTCAAATTTACATTATTATATTCATAAGAATTAAGCAATTTATTATTATTATTATTAAAGTTGGTTTGTTTGTTTGTTGCATTTTCTTATTTGCTTAATTTTCATTTTTCACTTTGATTTAGAAATTATTATTTGATGGATTAAAAGTTAAAATTAAATTGGACCAGAAGGTGTATAGAGTCTAAGTCTTTTATTAACAAAATATAACTCTCTTTCAAGTCTATCACTAAACCTTGTGTAAAAATATTTAGTTTTTAGTTAAAATTACAATTTTTACAAAATTAATAAAATAAAATGCATTTATCAGTTTGCTTTTTATTCCCTCAAATTCATTTTTTTATTATTTCAATAGGTAATTCTGCCTTTTTTCGATTATTTATTTAACTAATGCAATATAACTCAAATTATGTTTGAATTATAAATTAAAAGTGGAAATAGAATCTAGCATTAAGGTATTTCAGATATAGGTTAGGCATTAGTAAAATGTACTAATCTAGCATTTTTGACACTCATAGTAGAGTAAAAGTTTTTTTTATAAATTAATTAGTTTGTTTATTTATTATAAAATAATTTGGTGATCTTTATTTAAAATTATATTTGCATTCTTAAAATTGCTATTATAGGACAAAAATAATAGGTTTTAAATGTATTAAAAGTTAGAATTAAATAGGAGATGAAGGCATATCTAATTTAGGTTAAGCTTTAGAAAAATGTATTAATTTAACGAAATTAGTACTTGGTATTGGGTAAATAATTTCTTATATATATCAAATAAATTATAAATTCGGCGTTTATTATTAGTAAATAAGAATAAAAAAAGAGATTTAAAGTATTAAGTTAAATATAAAATACTTTCAATATTCCGCAAATATCATTTGTTTGTTTCTGAAAAAATTTTAGTCTTCATTACATTTTTTTTGTTTTTCTCAAAATAAACTAACAATTTTCTAATAAAATAAATAGTTGGAATAAAATTGGGCCATAAGGTGGATAAAACTTGAGTTCTTCTTTAGCTAAGTGCTCTCATCTAACAAGTTTAGAACTTTTATTACAGTAAATTTTTTTCAAAATTTTAATGTAAAAATTGTAGAACATGTTACAAATAATTGTAAATTATATCAGTTTAAATAAATAAATAGTTTATTTTATAATTTTAACAAGTAGAATAGCATTAATAAAAAAATAGGAAATTATGTATTTATTAAATTTCCAAATTAAATTTTTATTGAATATGAAAAAAAATTTTTATGGACTAAATATTTTACTATTTTTTGATTTTTTAATTTATTTCTTATTTATAATATATTTATTATAATGTTTTAAAAGTAACAATTAAATAGGCCCATAATGTGTATCAAATTTAGGTTTAGATTTAACAAATTGTTCTAATCTCTCCACATTAAAGCTAAATATTAGGTTATAAGCTTTAATATTTTTGCAATCAAATTAATAATTTTATATTATTCAAATTTTAAAAGTAAAAATAAAATTGGATCTTAGGGAGCTTCAGATCTATGTGTTGGTTTCACAAAATTTACCTAACTTAAAACCTTATCTCTTAACTTATAGTAAGAAAATAATTAAATATATGATTGATTTCTTATTTAGGAAATTAATTTATTTTCATTTAAAAAGGAAAAATTTAAACTTTTTACAAATTTTTTGCATAAATTTATATTTTAATTTTCCAAATAAAATAAGCTTTTAAATAATCTAAAATATTTAAATAAATTCTTATTATTGAAAAGAGATAATCAAATTTAATCTTAAGGTGTTATAGGTTTAGGATCTGCCTTAGGAAAGTGTACAAATATCTCACATTTGACTGTTAATATAAAGTAAAAAAAAGATAATTTATGAATTATATCAGATTTTTGAATTTAAAAAATTATTAAAGGAATTTTAATTTTATATATATTAATCTAAATAATATATTAGTTAGAACTAAATAAGTGATGAAGATATAATTGATTTTGGTTCTAAATTGTCTAATTGCACTAATCTTCATTTTTTGAGTCTTTTTCTCTGGTAAAATAATTTATGTGTTGATTTAATATAGTAATTATTATCAAATAATCCACTAAGCTTGCTAAATTTATTTACAGTTTAATTATTTGTTTATTTAATTTTTTCTGTTATTATTATCAATTTTAGTATTTTCATTATTTTTTTTATTTTTTATTAAAAAATAAAGTAATTTAAATTTGAAGAGTACATCAGGTTTAAATTAAATTTTAAAATGCTGTAATAAAATTTCAACTTTAACACTCTACCTCAGGTAACTTACTTCATTTTGATTGAGTTTTTTCTTTTAAGGGAAATATTTTAAAAATATTTATTGAAAAATATAAGCAACAATTTAATTTGCAATGAAAATGTATCGAGTTTAGGCTTAGCTTTAGCAAATTGCTCTAATATCTAAACTTTGACACTTAATTTAGAGTAAAAACAGTATTTTTATTTATTTTTACTATTTTTTGAGTTATAAAAATACCATAATATTTATTCTTAACTAATATTCAACCTTATAAAAATGAATACTTATTTAGTAAAATTTTACCTGAATATAATAGTTATAATCAAATAGGGAATTTGGGTGCAAAAAATTTAATTTCTGGTTTAGTAAAGAGTGCTCATCTCTTAAAATCATTACTTTATCTTCGGTAAAAATATTATTCATTTTTGAAAATGTTTGTAATATTTAATCAAATAGTTATTAAAATAATTTTTAAATAAAGTTACAATTAGGTTGATGAACTGCAAAAGAAGAAATTGAAAAAATAGATAATTAAAGCCAAGAGATTAGTTATTAATTTTGCATTTTTATGATAATATAAATAAAATTATATTGTTTAAAATAGAAAATAAAAATAAATAAATAAAAGTTAAAAAAAATATTTTATATTAGTGCTTTGAGTCTATTCTTGTAAAAACAAATAATCGCTATTTTTACATATTTTTGTTAAATTTTTATATGATAAATTATTTATTTAACTGTTTTAGGTTTTAAAATATTTATTGAAAAAATGATTATATGACAGTCATTTTATATGTTTTTTTTTCTTTCTTAAATCAGAATTTATCAGATAAACCTTTATTTTAACTAACATCAAACATAGTGTGTTAATTTTTTATATAAAAAAATTAATTTTGCTACAAATTAATAAAGTTTAATTAAAATTTTTAATTTTAATTAAAATTTTTTTGATTTTCAATATTAATTAATATAAGGACTAAAATCTATCTATGACTAAAAAATCTTGGTTAAATAGTATTTATAACTAGATTTTCTTTCAAATATTGTTTATATCAATTACAGTTAATTAAATTATAAATTTATGGACAAAATTTTAGGTGTCTGAAACTTTTTGGGGAGTTATATTTTTAGTATTAACTTTCATTTGCAGCCATTTTTTAATTTAAACATAATTTATTTTAAATAATAACACTTCGTTTTAAACCTATTATTAATTAAAATTTTGAAATATTTCTCAAATCAAAATGAGCCAATTTTTAGAATATCAGATGATTATTTTATATTCAAAACTAAGATTTATAATTTTATTTTATTAAAATAATAATAAATGAAAATACATATATATCTATAAAATTCAAGCTATATATTTATTTTTAAAATATAAAATTAATCATCAGTTAAGAATTTTATTCTTTTATTTTTAATTCCTTCAAAGTCTTGGATGATATCTTTGCAATTCAGACTTAGCAACGGCCATTAAATGTACTTCATCAGGTCCATCAGCTAATCTAAGTGTACGAGCATTAATATAAGCTTATGCTAGATGGTGATCCTAAGATACACCTGCTCCACCGTGAATTTAGATAGCGGCATCAATAACTTCACAAGCAACCCTAGGAGCAACAATCTTAATCATACCTATTTTTTTGTATAAAAAATATATAAATTAGAAATTTTAATTTATAATTTTATATTATCAAATTACTAATTTCTATTCTAGCATTTTTGGCACCAACTGTATCAATCATTCTAGCAGCATTTAAAGTTAATAATCTAGCTTAATCTATTTTACATCTGCAATCACCTTTTATTTTAATATTTATGATTATCATATAATTAAAATATATTTTTTAAAATATACCTATGATTTAAAGTACATTATCATTGTCCTTAAGTTATTTGCCAAATGTAGATCTTCTTCCAACTCTATCACACATTGAATCATAGCATCTTTCCATCAAGCCAATTAATCTCATACAATGATGGATTCTACCAGGTCCAAGTCTTCCTTGAGAAATTTCAAATCCTCTTCCTTCTCCAAGAATCATGTTTGAAGCAGGTACTCTTACATTTTAGAAATCGATTTCCATATGGCCATGAGGAGCATCATCACTTTTATAAAAAAGATTAAAAATTTAAATATTTATTTTACTAATAAGTTGATTTAAGCCTTAATTATAAAATAACTTTTAACATCCAAAATACAAATTTTTTAACTGTTAAATGAATTTTTTTATAATTTAAGATGATAAAAATAAATTTTAATAAAGATAAATTGTAAATATTTTAATCTAAAAATAGAATAAATTTTGTAATTTGTAGATAAAAAAATTTTTATTAATCCCTTTCATGAATATTTATTTGTTTGCTTGTTATAAAATAAAATATGATTTTTTACATTCCAAAAACTTATAAGGGTCTTAGAATCTTAACTCCAGGTGCATCCATAGGTACCAAAATTTAAGAGTGTTATTCGTGTCTACGTTTCTTAGGATTAGGAGTAACACCCATAACGATAGCTACCTTGCAATGAGGATCTCCAGCACCTGAACTCCACCACTTGCGTCCATTTACAATGTAGAAATTTTCAGGCTCTTTAGGACATCTGCTTATTTATAAACTCATATTAGTAGCATCTGATGAGGCTACTGCAGGTTCTGTCATGCCATACATAGATCTTATTTCACCATTTAACAAAGGTTCTAACCATTGTTTCTTTTATTCTTTTGTTCCATATAAGTGTAATACTTCCATGTTGCCTGTATCAGGTGCACTACAATTGAAAACTACTGGAGCTAAGAAAGATCTTCCCTTTATAAAATAATTTTTTTACTAAGATAAAAAAAATTGAATTAATATTACCATAATTTCACAAAGAGGAGCATATTCGAGGTTAGTTAAGCCTGAAACAGAAGGGAGGAAGAGATTCCAAAGTCCTTAAGCTTTAGCTTTTTCTTGAAGTTATTTTAATACAGGAGGAACTGTTTACCATCTTAACTTTTTGTCTTCAGAAATCTAGTTATAGTAGGTTTATTCATTTGGATAAATATACTTGTCCATAAAAATGATTAATTTTCTTTCAAGTTCTTTATATTTTGCAGAGAAGTTATTGAAAATTCCCTGGAGCTTGGGATTAGGAGGAATTTCACCAGTACTTTTCTTAATCATTAACTTGCATCTGTTTGCAAGGAATTTTGCATTTTTATGATATAAACCGGCATTTGTACTGCTGGCGTTTCCAAGTTAAGATCTCTTTTATATAAATATTAGAAATTATTAAGATAAAAAATGGATATAATTTTTAATATTATGTTACTCTGAAAACTCCTTAGCTGATTGCTGCTAATCTAAAAAAGGAGAAACACAGATAGAAGTACCAGTCTTTATCAGAAATTTCTTATAAACCCATTTTTTCGCAATAAGTTTAACGAATAGTGAACTCATGAGGAATGCCATGATAAGTAAAATCTAATTTACCAAAGCCAAGGATTGATGGGTAGGAATAGTAAGCCATACAAGTGTAAGCAGCATCAGCAATAGGATTGCCTAAAGCAGTAAGTTCCCAATCAAGAACAGCTAAGATTCTGGGTTCAGTAGGATGGAAAATAACATTATCTAATCTGTAATCACCATGGACTATACTGATTTTAGAATTGTCAGCAGTTTTAACAGGTTTATTATTAGGTAGCCATTCAATCACATCATCCATATCCTTTATAGGATCAGTTTCAGCTAACTTATAATTGCGGCTCCAAGTTTCAATTTGCTTATCATAGTAAGCTTCAGGATTTGCAGATAAGTCTCCAAGCCCAATTTAATATGGATCTAACTTATGAAGTCTTACTAAAACATCAAGTAATTCTCTATATATCTCTCTTCTTTCATCTGGAATTAAGCCCTTTAAATCTATGTTATCAGCTCTAAAAATTCTTCCTCTAACATAGCTCATTACGTAGAATTCAGTACCTTTCCATTAAAAAGTAAATTATTTTATAAATCAAATAAAATTATAAAATTTAAATAGATTTTTTTAGAATAAAAATCAAAATGAATGCTTTCTATTCATTTTTTATCTTATAAAATAAAACATTTTATCTAAATCCACTTAAATAAAATTGTTAATTTGTTTTAATATTAATCTTTGTTTTTCTTGTTTATATTTTACCTATTATTTAAGGGTCACTGCAGTATAATATGGGTTTAGCTACTGGGAAGTTTGCTTTATGAAGAGCAGAAATAATTTTGAATTCTCTATCAACTAAATGAGCTCCTTTAAGAAGCTTGCCTGGAGGTTTTTTTCTTAAAACGTATTCTTCGTTTCTGTAATTAATATAAAATGTAGGATTAGATTGTCCATGTGAAAATTGCTTGATTTCTATTGGATGAACTTATCCGTTAGTATTTTCGTTGTATAAAATTTTATCAAAATATGTTCTCAATTAAACAGAGTCAAATTGATGATTTTTTCTAACTTCGGTAGTGTCCATTTCTTCTTCTTCTTCTTACTTTCTATTTATTTATTAATCCTTTGAAATATTTTTTTTTTTTAATTATTTGTAGATTAGAGAGAATCTATTTTTGTTTGAAACGAATTAAGTATTGTTTATTTAATTTAGAAAAGGATTTTTATAATCACAGTCATAAGTTATATGATAAATTCCAACAAAAGTGATTCATATGACGTAGAATCAATTCCAATTATATCATTACTCTTTAAATTTATCTAAAGATTTCTGTAAAAAATCTTTATGTTTGCTGAAATTAACAGTTGGAAAAACAAAAGAAGTAATAATTGATTGTAAAAAGATTTATATTAACCACTAAATTAGATATACACAAATAAACAGATAAAAAATTAAATACAAAAATAGAAAATTTCTCAACATTAATTGGTGAATAATTAAGAAAATTGTAGATTTTATATAAATAAATAAGTTGTATGTTACAAGTAAAATAGATAGAAATTAATGTATTTTTATTATTATTTTATTTAGTTTTTATCAAGCAAGAAGGCTATGGAATGTTTTATTTTCAATTTTGATTAATTAATTACTAAGTTAATTAAATTATAATTGCTTTAATAATAGTGTGTAAAGAGTGTTAGTAAATAAAATAAGTTTTTATAGATCAGATTTTTATTATATCAAAATAATATCTCATTTTCCTCATAATTTTAATTCAAGTTTGTTTTTTATTTGACTGGAGTTTCATTGATTTCTCAAAATTTGCTTACTCTTTTATAAAAATTATAGATTAAATCGTCTAAATATAAACAAAAATATATAGCTTCATAAATCAAGATTCTTAAATTTTGCTTCGTCTAAGGTTTTATGAGTTTTCATTTTCTTGTAATGTTTAATCCAAGAAAATAAAAAATTCTAACTCAGTGTGACTTGGATCAACAAGTCTAAGATGTTTTTCGTTTGCCAAATGCAGTATGCTAATAAAGCAATTCTAGACTGAAACTCCCTAAGCTTAATTATCTTATCCAAGAGAATTTGGTAATTAATGCATTAAATCACTAAACTTGAGAGAAACATCTTCACTATTAATTTGAGTAATCGCACTTTCAATTTACTCCTATTCTTCATTTTCAGATAGCTTGGCTTTATTTTTTCTTTTTCCTCTTTTATTTTAATTTTCTTATACAATTTAACTTAATTAGGTTAATTAGCTGTTATTTTCTTTGCTCTTCTATTAAGTCATAGTCTACCATACTGTTTCTTTTAAATCTCTAATTCTCACAGGCTTTCTTTTTATAGTTTATGAAAAAAAGTTTTGGGTTTTATTTTGAGTGTAGAGACTTTGTGAATTATTATTAGCAGAGAAAGGGTATTGATATCTTCCGTATGGTGAGTTATTCATTTAAATATCAAATTGACTTTAGCCTTCTCTTTGTGTGTTAAAAAATCTATTATCTCTTTAATTATTATACTTCTAAGGATTGTAAAATCTATCATCCATTTCATCATATAAATCATCAAAGCCAATAGCTTCGTACTCATTTTAATATTCATCATTTTAATTAATAGCATTTTAGCTTGTATTTTAATTCTATTAGCTCTACTAAAATATATCAAATTAACTGTCATATTCACTAGTAAATTCCTTTATTCTACTTTATTTTGTATTTTCTATGTATTTTAAACCTATTTAGAATACTCTTTTAAAAAATAAATATTTAAATATTATCATAATATAATTAAAATTAGTACTGCTCACTGGTAATTTTATAATCTTTTTGAATAGTACTTTTCTACTTTATTTTTACATATTTTAATCCTAAATTACTCTTATATCTCTAAAATTTCTTGCCTATTACTTCTTTATAGCTTTCTTCTTTCTTTTTGGTTTAGAAAATAAATTATAATTAATCTTTAATGTTTTGACAAATTACTCCATTATTTAGGCTAAAATCAATATATTTTTGTGGCTTCGTTAATCTTTCATACTGGTTATTCATGGCTATGTTTTCATTTTATTCTTCAGCTTCCATATCTTCCTTTATCTCTCCAAGTAATAGATCATCTTACAATTTTTTTGAACGTATTTTTTTCCTTTTATTAGCACTCAGCTTTTGTATATCCCATTGCTTAGGGTCTCCCCAATTTAAATTCCTTTTTAATAAATTTTTATTGAGAAACATTACATAAATTAAAAATTTACATGAGAAAATTAGAGAATATTGTTTTATCTCCTCCTCCTACTTTGTTTAAAGAATTATGAAGTAAAGAATTATCAATTTGCTTTGTTTCTTAAGTTGATGGATTTTCATCCTATAATATATTTTACAATTTTCTATTTTATTGAAGAAGTTTTAACTGAAATTTATACATACATGATAATTTGCATAGTCATTTGAAGAATCAAAACCTTAGTATTCGTCATTCAAATCGAATCTTATCTGCTTTGTGTTCTTAAAAATACTGTTATCAGGCGTGTAACTTTAAGACATTTATGATAAAATAAAATCTTCTTTGTTTTATGAAGACTGAGATGCATTTTGAAACAATGAATCGTCACTCAGGTTTCTGTACATAAAATTTTATGAGGTAAAAGCATTCATTTAATATGCTAGGTTTATTTCGTTTAATAAAATTTTATCATTCTCATTTTAAAGCACTTAATTGACTATAGAAGCAGAATTTTCATCCATGATTTCCATTTTTTTATTATTTTGAGTTAGAATCTTAATATCATTCTCAGAGTTTAAACTTTAAATATTATCAAATAGCAATTATTAAGAAACTTCGTCAATCACTGACATCTTAAAATCAATTAATTCTGGAAATAAATCGATAATCTAATCTTCAACAGGAGCTGAGAATTTATTTTTAAATTCTTCTTAAGTGAATAATTTCATATAATTTGACTTAGTCTATTTTTTTTAATCTCTTTAAACTAATTTTTACTATTTGCCCAATGCCTCATCTAATTCAGACAAATTTATACAAAGCTCTTTATCTACTTCCAGTACATTAAGAAGAAGACCTTCCGAGCTAGTATCGTCAAAATACTAGCTTTTCTTCCTAAATAGAGGATCTAGATCAAAAAGAATATCATACTTATCAACAATTAATTTTTCTGGCTTTTCTATCTGCTTTTAACCAGCAATAAACGGATCAAAATTTTCAAAAGATCCTTGTTAGATTTATTTTTCTTCAAATGAAACTATCTTTTTTTCTAATTATTAATTAATTGAATGATTAAAATATAAAATAATGATTTTTTAAAGAATACTTTAATCGTTTCTGTCTTATTTATTTCCTTCATTCTTGCTTTCATCCTCTTATTCTTCATTTTCCATTTCTTTACTCTTGTCTCCACCTATTTATCCTCTTGCTATACATGCTAATAAATGATAAGCCTCTTTTGATAGTCTATCAACTTTCATAGAATAGAGCTTGGAAATACACTCTAATATACATCCTGAGTCTTTCCACTCATACAAAACTAATTAAAGTTCCTATTCTACATCAAAATCAAAAGCTTCATCCGTCTTTATTCTCTTTGTATTTAATGTTTTAAAAAATAATGATGTGTCTTAACTTTACTTTATACTTACTAAGATAGTAAATATAAAAAATAAATTCTTACACTTTTAGATATTTTTTGGAATATTTGAAGCCATCTATCTTTTAGTTATTTTTATTCTGGAGTGAGATGTGAATCATCATCACTTTCTTGATCGCTTTCAGCATCCAAATCTATGCTTTCATCCTATATTTATACAGAGCTCTAACTCATGCTTATGCTTGTGTTAACTCTCCTGATAGGTTTATTAGAAGTCTTCATAGCTAAATCGTCAGATTTAACTAGCTGACTATTATTTCTCCCTTTAAGACTGCTATTCACACTTACATTTTTTTTCTAAGAAAAAGATATTTCAGCTGCTTTTTAATTAGAATTAATCTCCCAAATATCATCCTAATAATCAAGATCATAAGATGATATGTTACTTTCCTTTTCTGTTTCTAAATCTTCTATGCTATATTTTTCCTTTCTAGAACTCTTCAAAGTGCTTTTTGCCCTTCTAATTTTTGTTTGCTTTTTGTTTGCATTCATCTTTACTATTTTTGCTAACTAAATGCGTATATCTATCTATCAATATTTATGATTTATAAGCTGATAAAAAAAATAGAGTGCGCAATAATTAAGATTTTATTATTTTATTTAATTAAGTATTTTTAAATCACAAAAATAAATACTTGGTAGAATGTCAATCCCACCAAAAATTAAATTTGAATATTTTCTAATTTTTGGCATAGTTGTTATTACTGCTTTTTTAATAATAAACAAATAGTAATTTATTTTTTTGTATTGCTAATTTTGCATTAAGTAAATTAGACATCCAGAAATTCTGAATAATTTAATGTGCAAAAAATATTCTTCTAGATATTATTTTAAGCTAATTAAAATATTTTTTGATATCATCAACCTTTTCCTTTAAGTTTTTTAAAAGTTTTAAAAATTAAAATTTATTAAATAACCACAATTAAATTTTTTTTTTTCCTAAAAATAGTTATCAAGCAAATTATATTTGTTATCATACTAGATTTTATTTGCTCTTTTATTGAGTCATTTTTTATTTCTTGATAAACTAAAAATTAAATTTAATCTAATAATAAAAAATTTCAATGCTCACCTTAATTAATTTTAAGATAGTGATTTATGTAAATGAATGAATTAAAATGATTTGTGTCTAATGATATTTTAAACTACGCTATTTTTGTTTTAATACTATTAATTTCTAAGTATTTAAGATTAAATATATATTTATCAAAATTGAATATTTATGGGTAATATCAAGGTTTTACTTAAAATTTTGATAGGCAATTAAAACTCTTAAAAATATTAAATATATAACAAATTAGTAATAAGGGTAGGAGATAGCATATAATTTAAATGGAATAATAAAAAGAAACATTAGGAGAAACTAATGTAGGAATTACTGCCTTTTTAACCTAAGGTAAACCTTTCAAGGGCATTGTTAAGTATAGAATTTAAGATTTTATTGTAAATGAGGTGACTTAAGAAAAAGAGACACTTTATCCTTCTGAGAAGACAATATTTTAGAAATAAAATAATTAGAAGAAAGATTAAAGCAATTAAGAGGCTCCTCAAGAAGAAAAAAAATCAGAATATGAAATTTCTGATGAGCTTTCCTAGAAGATAAAAGAAATATTCGGGTAGGAAAAAGGAGAAAAGATGATAAAGTTTTATAATGATTTAGAAGCAGGCTTGAAGGCTAAAGAAAACGAATTTAGTATTTTAATAGACTGCCCAGATGAAAAGGAGGAGAGACTCAAAATTCATTAATTTGTGAGAGAGGAGCTAATTCATATGGACTCATCCACTGAGGGAGATAATGCAAAAAAGTCTATTAAAGTATTTTTTACAAAAAACAAAGCAAAAAGAGGTAAAATTGACCAAAAGGTTTACCATTGCGTTTTATTTAAAAATGGCATAGATAACTTTACTGCCATTCAAAACATCAGCAAATATCTGAGATTACCTCCAAAGAATATTAACGCTGCTGGTATTAAAGACAAAAGAGGAATCACTACTCAACTTATAAGTATTGCTATGAGTAACACATCAGCTGAGATACTCAATCAAAGATTCCAAAATTCAAGATGGAACAATATGAAGGTCTAAAATGTTAAAGATGCTACTTCTCAACTTAGAACTGGTGATTTGTACGGAAATAGATTTTCATTAGCAATTAGACTGGTTTCGTACGAAGAATAAGAAGTCATAAAAGCAGTTGAAGACCTTAAAAAATTAGGGTTTATCAATTATTTTGGTATGTAACGTTTTGGCACAAATAATAGCATTCATACTCACGAAATAGGTAAAAATATTAACACTATAAAAAAAATTAAATTACTCAAACAAAAATATAATAAAATTTTTAATTTATGGGTGATTTTTAGCAATTTTTATTTTTTAATTAGGTTTACTCATCCTAAAAAGACAGTGGGAATAAGTTTTTGATTCAATAGTCGGATAAGAAACAAATGATAAAAGAGTAAATGAAGCTAAAAAAGCTTTCTTAAAGGATAAAACTTAAATTAGAGATGCTTTGAGAGACATTCCCTTTAAATACAAAATAGAAAGAACATTGTTGTAAGGTTACGAAAGAGTAGGTATGAAAAATAATTTCCTATAAGCCATTTGCTTTTTAAACAGGAGCACTAGAAATCTTTATTGTCACGCTTATTAGAGCTATATATGGAATCTACTTGCTTCTTATAGAATTCAGACATTAGGTAACTAGCTTGTTAAGGGGGATATAGTAGCAAAAAAGAGAGAGAATTTTTTGATAGATGTTGAAGCTGAAGTCGAAGAAGAAAATGGCTAAGAGGAAGAGTAAGAAGAAGAATCTAAATATTAAAGCATTGGTGATTATGAAATTGAAGTGATAGACGACTCAAATATTGATAAATATACTCTCTATGATGTTCTAATTCCTATTATAGGAGGAAAACTCAAAATACCTGAAAATTTTAATTTAAATGCTTACCTCACCTCAATTTTAGAAAAAGATGGTCTTGATTAACAATTGTTTGAAAAAATCTAAAAGGAATTTTTTGTAGAAGGAGGTTATAGATTTTTAATATGTTAAGCTGAAGACGTTTAATATTCCATTAATAAATACAATGAGAAAAACTAGGACATTCTCACTCCTTACTACAACGTTTAGCAAGATCACTCAGAAGAAAATGGTAAATATAGTGCCCTTTGTTTAAAGTTTACTCTTGCGAAAGGTTCATATGCAACTATGCTAATCAGAGAATTAACGAAAATGCCTTCTGATTTTGACACCTAAATGGGTTTAAATAAAGAGTACTAACAATTAGAATGATTAAAAAATAATTTTTTCATGTGATTTTTCATGATATATATTTTTATTTTTTTAAAAAGGATATAATTTAATTAAATAAATTAGCTATACTTCATAATTATATAATAGTTAGATATTAATGGATAATTGAATTTGAAGTAATTCAAGCAGTTATATAATTTTTAAATTATTTTCAAAAATTAACTAGGAATAATAATAAATATTCTAATTCTTTTTTGCACTTCAAATTTAGCTTACTTTCTTAAACTTTGTGCTTTAGTTTTTTATTTTATCTTCAAAAAAGCAGTAATTAACTCTAAAAAAACCACAATTTTTAAAAAATTTTATTTCAGTTATTAAGAGAGAAAGTTAGAAATAATAAATTAAAAATTAATTCATTCATTTTTAGAAAATAAAGAATGTAAATTAGTTTATATTTTTATGACAAATATATTTTATTCTCATCCAATATTAAAAAAAACTATTTTTCTTAAAACATTAGTAGTAGAAGAAAATAAAAATTTTATCTAATATAAGTAATTATATACTTTATTATTAATCTAGTATTTATGCATATTAAACTTAGTGAAATTGATGTTTATAAGATTTCTTTCTATTAATAATACTGTTTCTTAACAAAAATAAAAATTAAAAAATTAATAAAATTGGGGTAAATAATTTATTTTATTAAAAAAAATAAATTTATGAAGTGACTTTAATATTAAATTGCTTTCTTATTTTTAAAAAGAATTTCAAAATTTATTTATCACTATAACCTAAAAATATAAATATTTAATTCAGTGAATCTAACAAAGAATTTTCAAAAAATAAATGATTATTTTAAAAATTAAAGAATTTTAGAATTAAAATTCTTTCACTTTATACAAAACACCACAGAGAATTAGTTAAAAACCTAGATTGTAAAAAAATTAAACATCTTTTTATAAATAAAATAATTTTTGTCAAAAATATTAAAACATTCATTTTAAGGAGGTCTTGTTCATAAAATAAACTCATACTAACATATTAATTCAGTAAAGTATATCATGCATAAATTAAAATCCTATGTCAATTATACTAATCAAATAAATTTTCTATGAACTCAAATATAAACCAAATATATGATTTCACTAAAAGTTAGTTTATATATTAATCATAATTTCTTTTTTCATTAATATAAAGAATCTTTTTTGTTTATTAAATATTCTGATTAAATTAAGAGTAGTAAATATTTTTTTATTTCATAATTTTAAAAGGAATCTTTTAGTACTAAGCATAAAAAGTAAAAAATAATTAAAAAAGTGATTTTACACCAAAAAAAATTGAGTGTTATCTATTTATTGTTTGTAATTAGAAACAAAAGAATAGATAGAACAGCCCAAATCTAATTAACTATAAAGTAAATGCATGAATTTTCCTGTTTATTGTATTAAGGATAATAATCAGAGTGTCTTGATTTTATTAATTAATATAATATAATTATAAATGAAGATAATAAAATAAAATTTTTGTTTAGATTAACAAATTACTTTAAAGTTTTTTTAGTTATTTAAAAAACCATAATTAAAAATAATGCAAAAAATAAGAATAAAAAACTAAAAGTAAACACAAATTCTTTATCAAGCAAATACATTTGAAATTATACTATCTAAAAATAATGAAAAAAATAGGAAAACAAATTCTAAAAGTCTTTTTTGTCTTACTTTATATAAAGACTTTTGTTAAATGTGCATTATCTTATCAGTAGCAAAAAAATCTAATGAACAAATAAGTATATTCATCACTTCAAGTTGTTCAAGTTGACATAGATAATATATGCTAACTTAAAACGTTAAAATATATAATAACTCTACAATAACCATACTAGGATTACTTCTTTGCACACAGCAATAAATGCGGTTTAATACTTTTATAACTTTAAATATCTACAGGAGACTATAAGCTCATTTAAAGTTATCCTATTATAAAGGATGTTTCAGCAATAGCTTACAATTATGCTCTAAATACATTATGGGTAGCTGATTACTCCTATAAAATAACTATTTATGACGCTTCTAATCCATAATAGCTTTAAGCTTTGAATCAGATAACTTCATTTAATTTATCAACTTAGGCCATCTACTTCAGTTCGGATAACAAACAGGTCTACTTTCTTTAATCATAAGGGAATATTCAAATTTATTTGATGTAGAACTTAGTTTTTATCTAAAAGTTTATCAACGCTAATAATCCAGCTTCAATCCTTGTTTTGCCTCAGTAAAACCTTTTAATTTTAGGAGGATATAATTTATACTTCTACTAAATCTAGAATAGCAGTTATGATCCCACCTAACCTTATTAGCTTGGTAATTCCTAATAAATTATTACAGGAGACAATACACCTAAAATGTACTTTGTTGATAATAAATATCTATTTACTTGGTCCACATTTACAGGATTAAACCATTACGACATTTCTGGTTGCATTAAAACATAAATATGTGATAATACATCAGTTATCATGATAGCAACCCAAAAGTAGCTCATCTTAGGATTTTAAAATATCTATTTGACTAAGGACACAAATTACTTCATCGTTTTCTACAATTTTTATGGAATCTACATTTATGATGTCAGTTAAAGATCAGGATTTACTCAATACTATAGTATTTAGCTTACAGGATAAAACACTGCTATGGGAATAAGTTAAGATGAAAAATATATTATCCTAACTTTAGATAATTCATTGAATGTCTATAGGTAAATCCCTTCAAACCTAAATATTTAAGCTCCAAATATTCTCAATACACATTAAAATACCTTATTTAATCAACATGTTTAGTCTATAAAAACATTTTGGCACTGCACTATAGACGATAATCTTAATATGGCTATTACTAATGGAGCTAACGGTGCTTGGCTGATGAATATTAATCCTATCAACTATAGTATTAATATAGTATAGCACTTAACTTACCAATTTTCAAATAATATCTTAGATGAAGCTCGCTTCTTGTCAGGACTTAAGTATATTGCTCTTTCTCCAGGCTACTTGATATATTTCTATTCAAGATCTGCAGATCTTTCACAGTTAACACAGCTTTCTATTTACACACCACCAATGAATAATGCTCATATAGGATGCATAAGATAATCAAAAGATGGAAAAACTTTGTTTGTTGCTGGAGGCTAAGCAGGCTTAATAGTGATAGATATTTCTGACATTAATAATCCTAAACATATTTCTGCAGTTTATTATACTTTCCCTTAAGCTCCAAGCTGCTAAAGTAAAGGAATTTCGATATCAAATGATGAAAAATATCTTTATATGACATATAGATATTTAGGTGTTGTAATCTATGACATTTCAGATTTCCACAATCCTAAATAAGTAAATGTTGTTTACACTTTGGGTGGAGAAGACGTCTTTCTTACTGATGACAATTTAAATATGGTAGTTGTTGATACAATTTATGGGCTTTCTTTCTGGTCACTTGAACCAGATAGAACTCAACCAATAAAATAAGCATCTCTAATGACTTAAGGATAAGCAGTACACATGAGATTTCTTTAAAACTATAGCTTTATTTTAACAACTTCTATATACAAAGGATAGCTTTTCTTGATAGACTACAGAGACAGAACTAATCCGTAGCTCATTCAATCATACTAGTATTAAGGAGTGGAGAATAACTCAGCTGATGTGTGTATTTCACCAGACGAATCATTTTCTATGATGATATTCCCTAATGGAGTAGTTTATGTACCTCTAAGAAATCCAGTCGTATTCCATACAGATATTATTTGGTTGCAAGAAACACCAAACTCTTCAACGAATAAATAAATCTTAATGAATCCAGTAGATTTTAGCTCACAAGCCCAAAATTTATAAGTTGGTATGAAAGTTATACTTAAACTAAGTCAGCTTTATTCAGTAAATACCGTAGCCTTGGTAAATGCTTTTTACTATGAAAACTAAGTGATGAACACACTACCTACTTGGGTTACTATCTCCTAGAATTCCTTAAGCGTATAGGTTTCAGTTGATAAAGCTGCTATTGACTAATCATTAATTTAATCCTAGGTAAAAAAATAAGGTAAGGGAGATGGAATATCTTCTTAAGTTGTTATACAAAATAAACTCTTTTTTTTCTAGCTTTCAGAAAGAGTTTCAGTTACTGATTTTGTGCAGTCCTAAATAGGAATTACAAGCGCACTCTCTACTTAGATATATAATGATTGCACGATTTATTAAATAATACTTGACTCTGGTTTTGTAAATCCAAACTACTCTGATAATTAAATTTAAGCTTTTTTAACTTCTTCAGTTTATACACCACAAATCATGGAATAAATAAAGTACATTCTTCGCCAAAAATTAACTAACTATCCTGTTCAATTCAATATTCAAAATTCTCTTTTTATAGACATTTACTCTCAGGTAAAAGTTATCACTTCTTACTCTTCATCAGTTGTTGTTTACTTTTTTGTCAACTCTACTGTAGCATAGTTTGTGAATAAAAACTACCCCGCAGTCTTAACTTCTTTTTCTTCTAACTTCGACTAAATTTAAATACAAGGAGGTATTGATTCTGTTAACTCTGTCCTTCTAAATGGTGTCAAAATTTCAAATTTAACAGATCCATCTAAAATCTAAATAAAAATATAAGTCAGTGATGGAGTTAATTATGATATATACAAACAATTTGAATGTGGAGATACTCAAATAATTACTCTAAATAGTCAGACATATAAAAATCCGAATCTTAGCTTATAAGATGATTTTAATCATAAATTTTCATAAGCCAGTGTTCAGATTTTAACTAAATTTGATTATTAAATCAGCTCTGAAGTCTTTCTTAATAAAGATGTCTCTAATTTAATTTTAACAGCATTTATTTTGAGCAATAAAGGCACATACACTCCTTTGAATAATTAATTTTGGCTCTCTTATGATTAAAATTAAAAAGTTTTCTCAGGAACTCCTTCATCAAGCGAATATAATACAGTTATTAGACTCAAAGTTGTTGCTACAGATGGATATACAACAGCAGAAGATTTTTTAGAAATTCATATTAACGCTATACCTCTTTCTTATGTTCTGACTATTTTATTTTAAGTTTTAGGTCCTACTCTAGGTCTTTTAGGTTTGTGGAGATACAGCTCTACTTTTTATAATATAATCAATAAAAGTAAACATGAAACTTCTTTGATTACGGTTAATGCTGGAGAGTAGATTATTTTACAGATTCCACTAATAAAAGATGAAATGTAAATCGCTAGAGACATCTGGGGTAAATTCTACAAGTAATTATCTAAAGATAGTTTTATATTAGCACTAACCAAATCAAAAGAAACGTATTCAAAAAATAAAATGCATCAAAATATTCAAAAAAAAATTGTAAAAAATTAACAAAATTTTATTAAATCTATTCAATCTGACTATTTCTTAAAAGTTAACTAAAGTTAAGAATAACAATCTCCATAGAGAAGTAATCCTTTGAGCCCAATCAAGCTTTGCAATGACGAAAATGAAAGTTAATTTTAAAACAACTCTCCAACTCATTTACATGAGCTAACTTCTTAAGGCCTCAAAAACAAATTTAAATTTCCACAACTAAACAATGATAAAAATATCGAAAATTCATCTTAAGTATCTTAATTTTAGACAATAGTTAGTGCATCTAAAGCTAATAAAATTTAAAGATAAGTCACCAAACTTGAAAAAAAACAAGTGAAAATGTCAATAATGATATCATAAAAATATAAGTAAGAAGAGCCCAAATAAGCTGAGGATTAATCAAATAACAGCTATTTTACTTAATCTGGATACCTGAATAAATAATACATACTAGACTAAGTAAGAATATTTTTAACAACTTAAAAAAAAATTAAAAATAAAGAATTTGTTATCAATCAACTTAAAGATTCTAATAGTAAATTATCTTACTGTATCTTTGGTCTTGCATCAGTTTAATTTGCTGAATTTGATGAATCAACTAAAAGAATTATTGAGTTTCTTAAAAGTGTTGCAAGCTAAAGTTTCTCCAGTCAAGAATGGTATAAGCAATATGTTTTTGTATAACCTTGTATTGAATTAATACAGACATAACCTTTTCCTACCATTTAAATAAATGAATAAGCATTAAATGAAACTCTGAAGATATTTAACTATGAAGAAATAAATTAAACTTAAAAAACTAATTCTAACTTATTCTTCTCAATTTTTAGACCACTTATTGAAGATTACTTGATTGCAAGCTGTTATGGTTTTACCTTTGATACCTTTTACTTTATTCCTCACCCTATTGGAGAATGTCTTCAAATGAAAGCTCACTCTCTAAAGTGTATCGAAGGATACGTTCCAGTAACTGATTCTTCTTGTATGAATTTAAGAAAATGCTTAGGGCTTGACTATGTTTAAAAAGAATTTATTGAAAACTAAAAACTGAACTCTTGGGTTTAGATGATTGACATTTCTAATAATGTCATACTACTTAAAGGGGTCCCTTTAAACAAAGACGTTGGAAGATATTTATTCAAAATAAATGATTTCAATGGTTACACAATAAAAAGAATAAATATTGAAGTTAATTACAATAAATAATTAGCTTCCTAATTTAAAAAGAATGAATTAACATAGAAATCTACTGTTTTTCCAGAAGCAGATTAAAATATTGAAGAGGGTTATGCATAAGATGAAGTGCAAATGATGGTTTCTCAGTATTGTAATTTTACTAAAAAGAATTCATAGAATTTGAATGATATTTACTAAACAAGTTAAAAAGACGAGCTACTTGAATGAAATAAAAGTGTATTAATATTATTTTAATATATATTTTACATTACTAATTTGTTTTTGCTATAAAGTAGATTATTAATTTTTCTTTTAATTTTATCATAATAACTTTTTTTAATGATTTTTTAATTTAATTTTGCAATATTAAATTCAAATTTCTAATTAAAAATAATTTTTTATTAGAGAAGTTACAATTGGAGGATTTTTAGACCAGTAGGCAGAAAAAACGTCTCTGCCTACTATTTTTTCGCCTTCCAAGTATTTTCCTTGGAGGGCTACTTTTTTAGACTTTTTTAAAAACATTTTTAACAAATTTTAATTATAAATTATGTTTCAGTACTTTTTTACTGAATAATTTTTATTTTTTAACCCTTATAAAGTAAAAAATTTTTAAATTCTGAAATGAACTAAATTGAAAATAATATGAATTTACTTGATTTAAAAATATTTTATTGAATTTGCTTGAAAATTATTTTTTAAATAAATACAGAAGAATGAGTTTCTTGAATGTAAAAAAAATTATAAAAAATTTATTTCAAAAATTTTGTTTACACCACATATTTCCCTTTATATTAACCTTAATTAATTTTATAATTTATGTAAATAAATAATAAAAATGATTTGTGTCTAAAGATACTTTAAATTCTACTATTTTTATTTTAATACTATCAATTTCTAAGTATTTAAGATTAAAAAATATTAAACAAAATTGAATATTTATGGGTAATATCAAGATTTAACTTAAAATTTTGTTTTACAATTAACACTCTCAAAAATATTAAATAAAAAACAAATTAGTAATAAGGTTAGGAGATAGCATATAATTTAAATGAATTAATAGAAAGCTACATAAGGAGAAACTAATGTAGGTAATAATGTCTTTTTAACCTAAGGCAAACTTTTTATAGGCATTGCTAATTATAGAATTAAAGATTTTATTATAAACGAGGATATTTAAGATAAAGAGACCTTCTGAGAAGACAACATTTTAGAAATAAAATAATTAGAAGAACGAGAAAACAAATTAAATGGCTATTCAAGATGAAAAAAAATCAAAATATGAAATTTCTGAAGAAATTTCTTAGAAAATAAATGAAATATTTGGGTATGAAAAAGGAGAAAAGATGATAAAGTTTTGCAAAGACTTAGAAGCAGGCTTGGAGGCTAAAGAAAACGAATTCAATTTTTAGTAGACTGCCCTAATGAAAAGAGAGAGAGACTCAAGATTCATCAATTTGTGAGATAGGAGCTAATCCACATGGATTCTTCCACTGAGGGAGATAATGCAAAAAAGTCTATTAAAGTATTTTTTACAAAAAACAAAGCAAAAAGAGGTAAGATTGACCAAAAGGTTTACAATTGCGTTTTATTTAAAAATGGCATAGACAACTTTACTGCAATTCAAAACATCAGTAAATATCTGAGATTACCTCCAAAGAATATTAATGCTGCTGGTATTAAAGAAAAAAGAGGAATCACTACTCATCTTATCAGTATTGCTATGAGTAATACATCAGCTGAGATACTCAATCAAAGATTCCAAAATTCTAGATGGAACAAAATGAAATTCTAAAATGTTAAAGATGCTACTTCTAAACTCAGAGCTGGTGATTTGTACGGAAATAGATTTTCATTAGCAATTAAACTGGTTTCTTACGAAGAACAAGAAGTCATAAAAGCAGTTGAAGACCTTAAAAAATTAAGGTTTATCAATTATTTTGGTATGCAACGTTTTGGCACAAATAATAGCATTCATACTCACGAAATAGGTAAAAATATAAATGCTATATATAAAAAAATTAAGTCGCTCAAACAAAACAAAAATAAAAGTTTTTAATTTATGGGTGATTTTTAACAATTTTTATTTTTTAATTAGGTTTACTCATCCTAAAAAGACAGTAGGAATAAGTTTTTGATTCAATAGTTGGATAAGAAACAAACGATAAAAGAGTAAATGAAGCTAAAAAAGCTTTCTTAAAGGATAAAACTTAAATTAGAGATGCTTTGAGGGGCATTCCCTTTAAATACAAAATAGAAAGAACATTATTGTAAGGTTACGAAAGAGTAGATATGAAAAATAATTTCCTATAAGCCATTTGATTTTTAAACAAGAGCACTAGAAATCTTTATTGTCACGCTTACTAGAGCTATATATGGAATCTACTTGCTTCTTATAGAATTCAGACAATAGGTAACTAGCTTGTTAATGGGATATAGTAGCAAAAAAGAGAGAGAATTTTTTGATAGATGGTGAAGCTGAAGGTGATGATGAAAATGGCTAAGAAGAAGAAGAATCTAAATATTAAAGCATTGGTGATTATGAAATTGAAGTGATAGACGACCCAAATATTGATAAATATACTCTCTATGACGTTCTTATTCCTATAATAGGAGGAAAACTTAAAGTCCCTGAAAATTTTAATTTAAATGCTTATCTCATTTCAATTTTAGAAAAGGATGGTCTTGATTAATAATTGTTTGAATAAGTTTAAAAGAAATTTTATGTAGAAGGAGGTTACAGATTTTTAATATGTTAAGCTGAAGACGTTTAATACTCTCGATTAATAAATACAATAAAAAAAACCAGACACTCTTACTCCTTACTACAACCTTTAGCAAGATTAATAAGAAGAAAACGGTAAATATAGTGCAGAGAATTAACGAAAATTTCTTCTGATTTTGACACCTAAATGGGTTTAAATAAAGAGTACTAACACTTAGAATGATTAAAAAATAATTTTATATAGAAATTTTTTATCATAAATATATTTCTGTATTTTTTAAAAAAAGAAATAATTAAATTTAAAAAATTAGTTCTACTTCACAGTTTATTATAATACTTAGATAATAATAATTCTTTATAGTATGTGTTAACACTAAGTTTAAATAGAATTTGTAACAATTTAAAAAATTATACAATTTTAAAATTATTTTTTGAAAAAAGGAATAATTATAAATATTTTAACTCTTTTTGAACTCAGAATTTAGTATAATTTGTTAACCTTTGTGCTTTTATTATTGTTACATTTTATTCTATCTGAAAAAAAACAGAAATAAAAAGCTAAAAAATCCTCAAAATTAAAAAAATTTTATTTAAATAAAGCAATAAAGCAAAAACTACTTTATTTTTAGGAAATAAAGAAGGTAAATTAACTAATATATTAATGATTAATATGATTTATTCTTTGCTTTTAAGAATAATACTATAATACTTAAAACGTCAATAGATGAAAATAGAAATAATAAAGAAATTAAGTATTAAATAATTCCTGTTTGATTTATTCTTATTACCCCAAGATTTTTATAGCATGTTATTAAATATAAGAAAGTATATACTTTACATATTCATTTAGCAACGAATTTGATGTTTAAAAGATTATTTTTTTAGTTTTTATTAATCCTCTTGAATGATAAGAAAAATTAAAAAAATAAAAATTAAAAAAATATGTAAAATTGGGGTAAATAATGATCCTGTTATTGAAATAAGAAATTTTATTAAACCACTTGAGTTTTTTATTACTTTCTTATCTTTTTAGAAGAATTTCAAAAAATAAATAAAATCACAATAATCTAAAAATAGAAAAATATTTATTTGATTTTGAGTGGACCAAATAATATCTTCATAAAATAAATGATTATTTAAAAAATTGAGTTTTTTAAGAGCTTTACAATTATAACTCTTTCACTTTTTATAAAATGCAGAGAGTTAGTTAAAAATCTAGAATATAGAAGAATTAAGCATCATTTTGCAAACAAAATTTAATTCTTGCCAATAAAATAATAATTGATTTTTAGGAGGTCTTCTTTATATAATTAATTCATACTAGTTTTTTAATTCAGTAAAGTGTATATCATTTATAAATAGTTAAAACCATATGTCAATCATACTAATCAAATAAATTTTCTACAATGTCAAATATTAAACGAAATATATGATTTCAAAAAAATATAATTTATATATTGAACATAATTTCTTTTTTCATTTTATGAAAGTATCTCTTTTGTTTACTTCATCAAGATTGATTTTAGTTTGTTAACAAATTTAAGAGTATTAAGTATTTTTTTTAAATTTAAAATGAATTTTTTGTACCAATAATATAAAATAAAATAATAAGAAAATTGAAAAAGTGATGTTACACTAAAAAAAATTTGAGTTTTATCTATTTACTGTTTATGATTTGAAATTAAAAAAGATCAGCCCAAATCTTATTAAATATAAACTAATTGAATGAATTTTCCAGTTTATTCTACAAAGAATTATATTAACTATGTCTTATTTTATTATTTGACATCATTACAATAGAGGATAACTTTGCTAATGAAATAAAATTTTTCTACATTAAATAAAATTTTGCTCTTTTTAATAATTTACTTTAAAATTTTTCAAGTTAATTAAAAAGCCACAATTAAAAATAATGCAAAAAATAACATTAAAAAGTTAAACTAAATACAAATTCTTTATAAAATAAATAAATTTGAAATAATACTTTCAAAAAAAAGATGAAAAAAATAGCAAAACAAATTCTAATAATCTCTTTTGCATTACTTTAGATAAAGACTTTCGTAGAATGTGCATTATCTTATGAGTAGTAAATAAATCTTATGAATAAATAAGTATATTCATCACTTCAAGTTGTTCAAGTTGATCTAAACACTATCTGTCAAACGAAATAACTAAAGTTTATAATAACTCTACAATAGCCATACTAGAATTACTTCTTTGCACTCAGCGATAACTGCGGTTTAGTACTTTCATAACTTTAGATATCAACAGGAGACTATAAGCTCATTTAAAGCTATCCTTCTATAAAGAATGTCTCAGCAATAGCTTACAATTATGCTCAGAATACACTATGGGTAGCTGATTACTCCTTTGCGATAACTATTTATGATGCTTCTAATCCCTAAAAGCTTTAAGCTTTGAATCAGATAAATTCATTTACTTTATCTACTTAGACCATCTAATTTAGTTATGATAACAAGCAGGTCTTCTTTCTTTAGGCATAAGGGAATATTCAAATTTATTTGATGTAGAACTTAGTTTTCATTTAAAAGTTTATCAACACTAATAATCCAGCTTCAATTCTCGTTTTGCCTCAGTAAAACCTTTTAATTTTAGGAGGATATAATTTATATTTCTACTAAATCTAGAATAGCAGTTATGATCCCACATAACCTTATTAGCTTGGTAATTCCTAATAAATTATTACAGGAGACAATACACCTAAAATGTACTTTGTTGATAATAAATATCTATTTACTTGGTCCACATTTACAGGATTAAACCATTACGACATTTCTGGTTGCATTAAAACATAAAAATGTGATAATACATCAGTTATCATGATAGCAACCCAAAAGTAGCTCATCTTGGGATTTTAAAATATCTATTTGACTAAGGACACAAATTACTTCATCGTTTTCTACAATTTTTATGGAATCTACATTTATGATGTCAGTTAAAGATCAGGATTTGCCTAATACTATAGCATTTAGCTTACAGGATTAAATACTGCTATGGGAATAAGTTAAGACGAATCATTTATTGTCTTAACCTTAGATAATTCATTGAATGTCTATAGGTAAATCCCTTCAAACCTAAATATTCAAGCTCCAAATATTCTCAATACACATTAAAATACCTTGTTTAACCAACATGTTTAATCTGTAAGAACATTTTGGCACTGCACCATAGATGATAATCTTAACATGGTTATTTCTAATGGAGCCAATGGAGCTTGGTTAATGAATATTAATCCTATCAATTACAGTATTAATATAGTCTAGCACTTAACTTACCCATTTTCAAATAATATCTTAGATGAACCTCGCTTTTTGTCAGGACTTAAATATCTTGCTCTTTCTCCAGGCTACTTGATATATTTCTATTCGAGATCTGCAGATCTTTCACAAGTGACACAGCTTTCTATTTACACACCACCAATGAATAATGCTCATATAGGATGCATAAGATAATCAAAAGATGGAAATACTTTGTTTGTTGCTGGAGGTTAAGTAGGCTTGATAGTAATAGACATTTCTGACATAAATAACCCTAAACATATCACTGCTGTTTATTATACTTTCCCTTTAGCTCCAAACTGCTAAAGCAAAGGAATTTCGATATCAAATGATGAAAAATATCTTTATATGACATATAGATATTTAGGTGTTGTAATCTATGACATTTCAGATTTCCACAATCCTAAATAAGTAAATGTTGTTTATACTTTGGGTGGAGAAGATGTATTTCTTACTGATGACAATTTGAATATGGTAGTTGTTGAAACTATTTATGGGCTTTCTTTCTGGTCACTTGAACCAGATAGAACAAAACCAATAAAACAAGCATCTCTAAGGACTTAGGGATAAGCAGTACACATGAGATTTCTTTAAAGCTGTAGCTTTATTTTAACAACTTCTTTATACAAGGGATAGTTGTTTTTGATTGACTACAGAGACAGAACTAACCCATAGCTTATTCAATCATACTAATATTAAGGAGTGGAGGTTACCTCAGGTGATGTGTGTGTCTCACCAGACGAATCCTTTTCGATGATGATATTCCCTTATGGAGTTGTTTATATACCTCTAAGAAATCCCGTCGTATTTCATACTGATATAATTTGGTTACAAGATATACCAAACTCTTCGATGAAGAAATAAATCTTAATGAATCCAGTTGATTCGATCTCAAAAGCTTAAAATTTATAAGTTGGTATGAATGTCATACTTAAACTAAGTCAGCTTTATTCAGTAAATACTGTAACCCTGGTAAACGCTTTTTACTATGAAAACCAAGTTATGAAGCCACTTCCTACTTGGATTTCTATCTCCTAGAATTCTTTGAGCGCAGAGGTTTCAGTTGATAAATCTGCCATAGATTCATCATTAATTCAATCTTAAGTAAGCAAATAAGGTAAAGGTGATGGCATATCCTCTTAAGTTGTTATACAAAATAAACTCGTTTTTTTCTAACTTTCAGAAAGAATTTCAGCTTCTGATTTTGTGCAGTCGTAAATAGGAATTTCAAGTTCACTCTCTACTTAAATATTTAATGATTGCATCGCATATCAAATAATATTAGACTCTGGTTTTATAAACCCAAACTACTCAGATAATTAAATCCAGTCTTCTTTAACTTCTTAGGTTTATACACCACAAATCTTAGAGTAAATAAAGTTTATTCTTCGCCAAAAAATAACTAATTACCCTGTTCAATTCAATATTCAAAATTCTCTCTTTATAGATATTTACTCTCAAGTAAAAGTTATCACTTCATACTCTTCATCAGTTGTTGTTTACTTTTTTGTCAACTCCACTGTAGCATAGTTTGTGAATAAAAACTACCCCGCAGTCTTAACTTCATTTTCTTCTAACTTCGACTAAATTTAAATATAAGGAGGCATTGATTCTGTTAACTCTGTCCTTCTAAATGGTGTCAAAATTTCAAATTTAACAGATCCTTCTTAAATCTAAATAAAAATATAAGTCAGTGATGGAGTTAATTAAGATTTATACAAACAATTTGTATGTGGAGATACTCAAATAATTACTCTAAATAGTTAGACATATAAAAATCCGAATCTTAGCTTATAAGATGATTTTAATCGTAAATTTTCTTAAGCTAGTGTTTAGATTCTAACTAAATTTGATTATCAAATCAGCTCTGAAGTCTTTCTTAATAAAGATTCCTCTAATTTAGTTTTATCTACACTTGTTATGAACCACAATGGTACTTATGCTCCTTTGAATAACCAATTTTGGCTCTCTTATGATTAAAATTAAAAAGCTTTCTCAGGGACTCCCTCATCAAGCGAATATAATACAATTGTTAATCTCAAGGTTGTTGCTACAGATGGATATACAACAGCAGAAGATTTGTTAGAAATTCATATCAATGCTATACCTCTATCTTATGTGTTGACTATTTTATTTTAAATTTTAGGTCCTACTCTCGGTCTTTTAGGTCTATGGAGATACAGTTCTACTCTTTACAATATAATCAATAAAAAGAAGCATGAAACTTCTTTGGTTACTGTTAATGCAGGAGAGTAGATCATTTTACAGATTCCTCTAATTAAAGATGAAATGTAAATTGCTAAAGAAATATGGGGTAAATTCTACAAGTAATTATCTAAAGAAAGTTTTATATTAGCACTGACCAAATCAAAAGAAAACTATTCAAGAAATAGATTGCATTAAAATATACAAGAGAAAATTGCTTAAAATTAACAAGCTTTTTTTAAATCCATTCAATCTGACTAGTTCATAAAAAGCAGCTAAAGCTAAGAATAGCAAAATATTATGAGACTTAATGCGTTGAGTCCAATTAAGATTTGCACAGAAGAAATTGAAAGCTAACTATAAAACAACTCTCCAACTCATATGCTTGATCTAACTCCTTAAGGCATCAAAAATAAACTTAAATTAACACAAAACGATGATAAATATTTAGAAAATTCATCTTAAGCATCTTAATATAAACCAGTAGTTAGCGCATCTAAAGCCAACAAAATTTAAAGGCAAGTCACCCAACTCGAGAAAAAACAAATGAAAATGTCAATGATGATATCATAAAAATATAAGTAGGATGAACCAAAATAAGCTGGTGATGAATTAAATAACAGTTATTTTACTTAATTTGGATACCTGAATAAATAATACATACTTGATTAAGTAAGAATATTTTTATCAACTCAAAAAAAAATTAAAAATTAAGAATTTGTCAATAATTAACTTAAAGAAGCTAATAGTAAATTATCTTGCTGTATCTTCGGTCTTGCATCAGTTTAATTTGCTGAATTTGATGAATCAACTAAAAGAATTATTGAATTTCTTAAAAGTGTTGCTGACAAAAGTTTTTCTCCTCAAGACTGGTATAAGCAATATGTTTTTGTATAACCTTGTATTGAATTAATATAGACATAACCCTTTCCTACCATTTCAATAAATTAATAAGCACTAAATGAAGCTCTGAAAATATTTAACAAGGAAGAAGCAAATTAAGCTTAAAAAACTAACTCTAGCTCTTCCTTTTAAATTTTTAGACCACTTATTGAGGATTATTTGATTGCATGCTCTTATGGTTTTACCTTTGATACCTTTTACTTTATTCCTCACCCTATTGGAGAATGTCTTCAAATGCAAGCTCACTCTCTAAAATGCATAGAAGGATATGTTCCAATAACTAATACTTCTTGTATGAGTTTAAGAAAATGCTTAGGGCTTGACTATGTTTAAAAAGAATTTATTGATAACTAAAAACTGAATTCTTGGGTTTAGATGATTGATATTTCTAATAATGTTATACTGCTTAAAGGGCTCCCTTAAAACAAAGATGTTGGTAGATATTTATTCAAAATAAATGATTTCTATGGCTACACAATAAAAAGAATAAATATTGAAGTTATTTACAATAAATAATTAGCTTCCTAATATAAAAAGAATGAATTAACATAAAAATCTACTGTTATTCAAGAAGCAGATTTCAATATTGCAGAAGGTTCTATTTAAGATGAAGTATAAATGATGGTATCACAGTATTGTAATTCAACTAAAAATAATTCATAGAATTTGTAAGCTATTTACTAAATGAGTGAAAAAGATGAGTTAATTGAATGAAATAAAAATGTATTAATATTATTTTAATATGTAATTTTTATATACTTCATTCTTTATATTGAGTAGTATCATTTTAAAGATTATTGGTATTTTTTTATTAATTTTGAGTTTGAACACTCTCATAGCTCGTTATTTAATTTTCAATGCATCTCTGTTTGTGAAAATTAAGGTTTATATTGATATTTGATTATATTGCTATTTTTTAACTGTTGAATTTGATAAAATGTATTTGTATAAGTGTTGAAGTTTTATTGGTGTCTATAATTATTAATTTTAACTAATGTGGTTATATTGTTGTTAATTATAATTCACCAGTAAATACAATTACTATTATTTTTTTGCTTTTCGTACCTAATTCTTCTATATATACAAAGATTTATACATAATAAATTAGTTTTTTTTTATTGTAAATTATTTATTGAGATTAGAATTAAAATTCTATCACTTTATAAATAACCTCTTGAGTTTGTTGAAAAGATAAAATATAAAAACATTGAACCTCGTTTTATAGATAACATTTTAATTCTTGTCAAAAATGTCTTTCATAGACTTTATAAAATTAATTAATAATTGTATTTTAATTCATTTAAGAGCATCTCATAAATAAAAAATTAAAATTAAAATCAATGTCAGTCACTTATTTAATCAAATAAAATTTCTACAGCTTTTTTAAATTTTATTTTTATTTTCATAACATTGTGTATGACGTCAAATAATAAGCTAAATATATGTCTTCACAAAAATTTACTTTTTTTCTTAAATATAATTTATTTTTTCACTTATAAAAAGTATCTCTTTTGATTATTAAATATTCCTATCAGGATTTTAGTTTGCTAACAAATTTAATTGTAATAATTATTTTTTTATTTGAAAATTTTAAAATATTTTAAGAATTAAGCATAAAAAATAATCAAAAAAGAAAATTGATAAAGTTATGTCAACCTAAAATAAATTCAGTGGTTATCTATTTAATGTTAATAATTTAAAGTAAATAAACAGTACCATTTAAATCTGATTAATTATAAAGTAAATTCATTCATATTATAGATTATTCTACTAATAATTATAATCAATTTTTTCATTATAATAACTGATATAAGTAGAAAAGGGGATAACTTAGCTTAATAAGTAAATTTTGTTATTTTTATATGAAATTTTTTTGAGTAATTTTAATTAAAATTTCTTGAATTTATTTAAGAAGATTATACTTAAAAATAATGCAAAAGATAACAATAAAAAGTTAAAAGTAAATAAAAATTCTTTATAAAACATATAAATTTTAAACAATACTTTTAAAAATAAGATGAAAAAAACAGTAAAATAAATTCTAATAATCTTTTGTGGATTGCTCTAGATAAAGACTTTTGTAGAATGTGCATTATCTTATCAGTAGTAAAAAAATCTTATGAACAAATAAGTATATTCATCACTTCAAGTTGTTCAAGTTGATCTAAACACCATCTGTCAAACTAAAAAGCTAAATTATATTATAACTCTTCAATAGTCATACTAGAATTACTTCTTTGCACTCAGCGATAACTGCGGCTTGGTACTTTCATAACTTTAAATATCAACAGGAGACTATAAGCTCATTTAAAGCTATCCTTCTATAAAGAATGTCTCAGCAATAGCTTACAATTATGCTCAGAATACACTATGGGTAGCTGATTACTCCTTTGCGATAACTATTTATGACGCTTCTAATCCCTAAAAGCTTTAAGCTTTGAATCAGATAAATTCATTTACTTTATCAACTTAGACTATCTAATTTAGTTCTGATAACAAGCAGGTCTTCTTTCTTTAGTCATAAGGGAATATTCAAATTTATTTGATGTAGAACTTAGTTTTCATTTAAAAGTTTATCAACACTAATAATCCAGCTTCAATTCTCGTTTTGCCTCAGTATAACCTTTTAATTTTAGGAGGATATAATTTATACTTCTACTAGATCTAGAATAGCAGTTATGATCCCACCTAACCTTATTAGTTTGGTAATTCCTAATAAATTATTACAGGAGACAATACACCTAAAATGTACTTTGTTGATAATAAATATCTATTTACTTGGTCCACATTTACAGGATTAAACCATTACGACATTTCTGGTTGCATTAAAACATAAAAATGTGATAATACATCAGTTATCATGATAGCAACCCAAAAGTAGCTCATCTTGGGATTTTAAAATATCTATTTGACTAAGGACACAAATTACTTCATCGTTTTCTACAATTTTTATGGAATCTACATTTATGATGTCAGTTAAAGATCAGGATTTGCCTAATACTATAGTATTTAGCTTACAGGATTAAATACTGCTATGGGAGTGAGTGAAGATGAATCATTTATTGTCTTAACCTTAGATAATTCATTGAATGTCTATAGGTAAATCCCTTCAAACCTAAATATTGAAGCTCCAAATATTCTCAATACACATTAAAATACCTTATTTAATCAACATGTTTAATCTATAAGAACATTTTGGCACTGCATCATTGATGATAATCTTAACATGGTTATTTCTAATGGAGCCAATGGTGCTTGGTTAATGAATATTAATCCTATCAATTACAGTATTAAAATAGTATAGCACTTAACTTACCCATTTTCAAATAATATCTTAGATGAACCTCACTTCTTGTCAGGACTTAAATATCTTGCTCTTTCTCCAGGCTACTTGATATATTTCTATTCGAGATCTGCAGATCTTTCACAGTTAACACAGCTTTCTATTTACACTCCGCCAATGAATAATGCTCATATAGGATGCATAAGATAATCAAAAGATGGAAATACTTTGTTTGTTGCTGGTGGTTAAGTAGGCTTAATAGTAATAGACATTTCTGACATCAATAACCCTAAACATATCACCGCTGTTTATTATACTTTCCCTTTAGCTCCAAACTGCTAAAGCAAAGGAATTTCGATATCAAATGATGAAAAATATCTTTATATGACATATAGATATTTAGGTGTTGTAATCTATGACATTTCAGATTTCCACAATCCTAAATAAGTAAATGTTGTTTATACTTTGGGTGGAGAAGATGTATTTCTTACTGATGACAATTTGAATATGGTAGTTGTTGAAACTATTTATGGGCTTTCTTTCTGGTCACTTGAACCAGATAGAACTAAACCAATAAAATAAGCATCTCTTAGGACTTAGGGATAAGCAGTTCACATGAGATTTCTTTAAAGCTGTAGTTTTATATTAACAACTTCTTTATACTAAGGATAGTTGTTTTTGATTGACTACAGAGACAGAACTAAACCATAGCTTATTTAATCATACTAATATTAAGGAGTGGAGATTACCTCAGGTGATGTGTGTGTCTCACCAGACGAATCTTTTTCGATGATGATATTCCCTTATGGAGTTGTTTATATACCTCTAAGAAATCCCGTCGTATTTCATACTGATATAATTTGGTTACAAGATATACCAAACTCTTCTATGAAAAAATAAATCTTAATGAATCCAGTAGATTCGATCTCAAAAGCTCAAAATTTATAAGTTGGTATGAATGTCATACTTAAACTAAGTCAGCTCTATTCAGTAAATACTGTAACCCTGGTAAACGCTTTTTACTATGAAAACCAAGTTATGAAACCATTACCTACTTGGATTTCTATCTCCTAGAAAACTCTAAGCGCTTAGATTTCAGTCGATAAATCTGCTATTGACTCATCATTAATTCAATCCTAAGTAAGCTAATAAGGTAAAGGAGATGGAATATTCTCTTAAATTGTTATACAAAATAAACTCGTTTTCTTCTAACTTTCAGAAAGAATTTCAGCTTCTGATTTTGTGCAGTCGTAAATAGGAATTTCAAGTTCACTCTCTACTTAAATATTTAATGATTGTATGACATATCAAATAATATTAGACTCGGGTTTTGTAAATCCAAACTACTCAGATAATTAAATCTAGGCTTTTTTAACTTCTTCTGTTTATACACCACAAATTATGGAGTAAATAAAGTACATTCTTCGCCAAAAAATAACTAACTACCCTGTTCAATTCAATATTCAAAATTCTCTCTTTATAGATATTTACTCTCAAGTAAAAGTTATCACTTCATACTCTTCATCAGTTGTTGTTTACTTTTTTGTCAACTCTACTGTAGCATAGTTTGTGAATAAAAACTACCCCGCAGTTTTAACTTCTTTTTCTTCTAACTTCGACTAAATTTAAATATAAGGAGGCATTGATTCTGTTAACTCTGTCCTTATAAATGGTGTCAAAATTTCAAATTTGACGGATCAATCTTAAATCTAAATAAAAATATAAGTCAGTGATGGAGTTAATTACGATTTATACAAAGAATTTGTTTGTGGAGATACTCAAATAATTACTCTAAATAGTCAGACATATAAAAATCCGAATCTTAGCTTATAAGATGATTTTAATCGTAAATTTTCTTAAGCTAGTGTTTAGATTCTAACTAAATTTGATTATCAAATCAACTCTGAAGTCTTTCTTAATAAAGATTCCTCTAATTTAGTTTTATCTGCACTTATTTTGAACAACAATGGTACTTATGCTCCTTTGAATAACCAATTTTGGCTCTCTTATGATTAAAATTAAAAAGTTTTCTCAGGAATTCCCTCAGCAAGTGAATATAACACAGTCCTTAGACTCAAGGTTGTTGCTACAGATGGATATACGACAGCAGAAGATTTTTTTGAAATTGATATAAATGCTATTCCTCTATCTTATGTGTTGACTCTTTTATTTTAAATTTTAGGTCCTACTCTCGGTCTTTTAGGTTTATGGAGATATAGTTCTACTTTTTATAATATAACCAATAAAAGCAAACATGAAACTTCTTTAGTTACGGTTAATGCAGGAGAGTAGATAATTTTTCAAATTCCATTAATAAAAGATGAAATCTAAATTGCTAGAGACATTTGGGATAAATTCTACAAATAATTATCAAAAGAAAGCTTTATATTAGCACTAACCAAATCAAAAGAAATTTATTCAAAAAATATATAGCATCAAAATATACAAATGAAGATTGATTAAAATTAATACATTTTATCTAAATTAAACCAATCTTATTAGTCCATTAAAAGTAACTCAGCTTAAGAATAGAAAACTCCTAATAGAATTAATCAGTAGTATTCATTCAAGGATTGTGTAGATGAAAATGAAATATCATTTTCAAACAACTTTCAAGCTCATGTTCTTGATCTAACTGAATAAGGCCTCTAAAATAAATTTACACTTTCACAAAAAGTAGATGATAAAAGTTTTGAAAATTCACCTTCATCATCTTAAAAAAAATCTCTATTTAGTGTATCTAAAGCTAATAAAATTTTAAGACAAATCTCCCAACTTGATAAAAAACAAGTGAAAATTTCAAAGAAGATATAATAAAAATATAAGTAACAACTTTAAAGATAAAAAGCTGGTAATGAATCAAATAACAGTTATTTTACTTAATCTGGATACCTGAATAAATAATACATACTTGAATAAGTAAGAATATTTTTAACAACTCAAAAAAAAATTAAAAATTAAGAATTTCTTAGCAATTAGCTTAAAGAAACTAATAGTAAATTATCTTGCTGTATCTTCGGCCTTGCATCAGTCTAATTTGCTGAATTCGATGAATCAACTAAAAGCATTATTAAATTTCTTAAAAATGTTGCAACAAAAAATTTCTCTCCTCAAGACTGGTATAAGCAATATGTTTTTGTATAACCTTGTATTGAATTAATACAGACATAACCCTTTCCTATCATTAAAATAAATGAATAAACACTAAATGAAGCTTTGAATATATTTAAATAGGAAGAAATAAATTAAACTTAGAAAACTAACTCTAATTAGTTTTTCTCAATTTTTAGGCCACTTATTGAAGATTATTTAATTGCATACTCATATGGCTTTATATTTGATAAATTTTACTTTATTCCTCGTCCTATTGGAGAATGTCTTCATATGAGAGCTCACTCTCTAAAGTGTATTGAAGGATACGTTCCAGTAACTAATACTTCTTGTTTGAGTTTAAGAAAATGCTTAGGGCTTGACTATGTTTAAAAAGAACTTATTGATAACTAAAAACTGAATTCTTGGGTAAATATTATAGATATTTCAAATAATGTTATGATACTTAAAGGGCTTCCTTAAAACAAAGATGTTGGAAGATATTTATTCAAAATAAATGATTTCTATGGCTACACAATAAAGAGAATAAATATTGAAGTTAAATACAATGAACAATTAGATTTCTAATTTGAAAAGAATGAAATAATATAGTAAAATATTGATTTTCCAGAAACAGATTCAAATATTGCTGAGAGTTTTGTTTAAGATGAAGTACAAACGATAATCACACATCATTACTACCATACGAAAAAGAATTCATAAAATTTGAACACTATTTTCTAAACAGAAAAAGATGATTTAATTCAATGAAATAAAAATCTATTAATATTCTTTTAATAAATTTTACATTAAAATTGGGTTTTTAGTTTATATTTTTTCTTATTCTTTAAATTTAGTAGCATTTTACTTAAAGATTATTGGCTATTTTATATTAATTTATGTAACTAAAATCTTAATTTTAGATTTATTAAAACTAGCTTTAGATGCTATTTTATAAAAATTTTTAGCTAAATATTTATTTGGTTTTAGTTACTTCAATTTAATTTTTTTTAATAAATCAAAAATAAAAATATTAAAGTAGAAATAATTTAAATAATTTGACCTAATTATAGACCTCCCCTCTTTACCTTGTTTCGGCATAGTTGGAGGAGTTATGGTAATAGATATTATTATTTTAAAAGTCTTTTAATATTTAATTCTTATCAAAAGTTTTTATAATATATTGAATTTTCTATTTTTCTAAATCTAAATAACTCAAATTTTGAATAGTTAATATTTATACAAGTTTTATAATGTTTAATAAAATCATAATTTATTATTATCTAAACAAATTTATTAATTCTTATAATTTAGATTTAAGTATGATTAGGAAATTCTTTTTGTAAACATTAAAATAAAATAAATAGTTGACAAGCTTTTAAGGTTACACTTTTGCTAATTACAAATTTGATATTAAGTACTGTGTTTCATGAGGTTCAAGAAGTGCTTTTAACTAATTAGAAAGACATATTAGGTAAAAGTATGAAATTAATTAAAATACCGTTTAAATTGAATCCAAAACAGCTGATTCTTTTGATGGAAGTTTTGAAGTCTTTCTTTCTTTAGATAACCAAAAGCAAGTGTAAATATGGAGTGCCTTGAAAGGAGATGGGAGATTTACACAAAGAAATTTAGCCATATTTGATTAAAGAATTGAAAACTCAATTAATGAAACTAAAAAAGCTTGAAAAGTGAAAAATTATAATATTAATTGATACATTATCTTGATTATGATTTATAAAATTTTTAAATGAAAAATAAAACCAAAAGTTTTATTACAGGTTTTGTTTTGAGCTGCTATAATATTTATAGATTTTATAATAAAGTTTTATATCAAATATAAAATTAATTTTTTAAAATTATTTAAGCGCAATGTCCTTCTTACAACTTGTTAGCATTTATTTTTAATACAAATTGAAATACTCATAATATTATTAAATTTCTTTTATTTAATTAAGTTTTTAACAATTCTTTTTTTTCTTTAAAAATATATTAATTTGTTATTCCACTATAATGAATTTTGTTTGAATGAATAATTGCAACAAATGACTAATATTTTTTAAAAATAAAGCAAATCCTACATAAAAAATGTCTTTTTGTTTATCATTTAAAAATTTTTTTTAATTTTGTTTTAAAATAGTTAAAGTAAAATAAATTTTTTTAATAAAACAAAACAAACAAATTTCATTTTTTAGTTTCATTAATTGTTACATCTATTTTTAAAATATCTTATTTTAATTATTCGTTATTAGGATCTAATTTTAAAGCTTCTTCTAGGTCAGATTTGGCATTGAAAATTAAATTCTATTTCAAATAAGCATTTGCTCTTCTGACCAAGAACCTGGATTCAAAGCTAATTAATTTATCTTTTTCCTCTTTAGTTAATTTTTGATTTGTCCAAGAGATGACTCTATTTTTGTAGCTTCTAATTATTTTAAGACCACGAAGGCAATTTGTTATAATATCTTCATACTTTTCTAACTTCAGGAAGCATGCACATCTGTTTAGTAATATGGCTAAATATTCTATTGTTTCAGTACTATCTATTTTCTTCAAGCATTCATTATAAATTTCAAGTGCTTCACTTACTTTATTTTCCTTAAAAATTAAAAAAATTAAATTAAAACTGAAATTCTTTTAAAACTATTTACTTTCATAAATGCAGCTGCTTATGCTTTAAGATGATTGACTTCTTCAATTGCAAAAGATTTTTCTATTTCTTTATAAATTTCTTTAGCCTCAGAGTTTTTATCATTAATTTAAATAGCTTGTTTAATTGTATCAAATGATTCTTTTAATAATTTCAGTTACTATTGAGCTTTTGCCTTTCTTATGTAAAGCTTTATCAAAAAATTATTTGAATCTTACACACTTTGCTTATTTATTGGGTTAAAGCTTGCAAATCTTGTAAATTTTTAAACTTTTTCAATACTTTTATTGCAAAATTCAACACACTCTTAGTTTTTACCCATCTTAAGATATGTTAAACTTATATTTCCCATAGCTGTTTCATTATTGTCAATTTCAAGGCATTTAAAATATTTTTCTAAGGCTTTTTCATACTAAGCAGATTTGAAAAGAGTATCTCCTTGCTTTTTTATTAAAATACTTTCTTTTCTTTTTTATATAGTTTATTAAACTCCTTCAAACTATTAAATCAGCTAGTTGTCTTTCAAGTAAAAGATATCTTCACTTAAAGACTTGTCTAAAATTTCTAAACTTCTATCAACATCTCCCTATTTATTATATAAAAATTATTTATACCAAATACTTAATTTAGAAATTACCTTCCATGATGTTGCAATAGCTTTCCTTAAAATTGTTTTTAGTCTTAAAGATTAGTTTTTAGCAAGCTCTTTTTCTTCTTCTTTTAGAGAATTGCAGTAGCTAAGGACCATATCTGCATCCATCAGTGCTTCTTCATAGTTATATAAATGGATATTGCAAGCACAACGATTAGCTATACAATTTATCATAGACTAATCTAGTTTGTAGGCTTAATTATATGCCATAATAGCTGAATAAAAATCTTAATTTTTATAGAATTCGTCACCTCTGTCCTTCAACCAAAGAGGATTTTTATTTTCTAAATCATCGCCGCTCTTTTCTTACTATTATTTTACTTTTGGAAGGGGAGGTTCTTTAAAGTGTTATTCTCTAGCAGCAACTCCTGGATACATTCTCTAAGTAAAGGCTAAATCTAACTTCTTTTATTCTCTCACCTTTGGTTTATCATCATATTCAACAGCTAATTCTTCGTTCCTGAAAATGTCTTCATCGTTGAAAATAGTATCGTCGTATTTATGAGTCCAAATAATTTAAGGTTTGACTTTTTATGTATTTTAAAAAATTAAATTTTTCTCATCAATTATTATTTGAAATTAAAAATAATTGAAGTACTTTCTTCCTTGACCTTTGTTTTCTATTCTTAGTTTTGAGTTATGTTTCCTTTTTCATCAACATCATCATATATTTTATCAATTGCTTACTTTTGAAAAATGAATAATTTTATTGAATTAAATTTTATGTTTAAAATAATTACATTTTTTTCTTCGGTCTTTTTGACTTCTAAAACCTTTCTGTTTTCATCTTCCAATCTCATTTGTTCTTTAGTGGCATGAGTATCGAATTTTATTTTTAAATCATTTCTTTGCTTTAAGTGCTCTTAATAAGCTGTCTCTCTTCTTTAGAATGATTCTTATCTTCTTTTCTTTATTTATTCCTTATCTAGACCATCCTCGATAAGGTCTTCCCAATGTTTTTTTTCTTCTTTCTTTACTAAAATTATTTCTAGAACTTCATTTGCATAAACGACATTGTTTTCTTATCCTTAAAAGTCGATTTCATGCTTAAGGTCCAAAACTCTGACCCACTTCTTTTCTGTGATGTTAATTTTTAAAACTAAATCTGAAATAAAGATATCAATTTTCTTCATAGTGATTCCTTTAATTGGGATTCTAATCTTAACTATTTTGTTATCTTAATACCACTCATAACCATGTTTTGGTTTAATTCTTGGAACTGGCTCTGGTGGAAATTGAGGGACTCCTGCTGCATTATTTCCTATCATTTCTATTTACTTGGCTTTTAAATATTTGGTGAAAGACTAATTAATTAACTATTTTAATTTATTTTCTAAAGATATTGATTGAAAATGAATTATATTTTTTATCAAAAATTTAAAATTTTAATATCTCTTTCACTTTTATTATAATTAATTTTTGTTTTAAAATTTAATAACTCATGAATAATATGTAAAAATGAATGAATATTATTTTTCAAAAATATCTAATTAAATGTAATTTTTTTTTCAATAATAAGTAAAAATTTGAAACTTTCTCAAATTTATGCAATTATAATTTAATTTAATTCAAACAGCAATTTTTGGTAAAAATTTTAAAATTATTATTTCAAAATTCATTTTAAAATTTAAATATCTTAAAATTAGATTTAATTAAAATATTTATTAAAATTATAAAAATTAAATTTGAAAAAAAAGAATATTAATTTTATAATTTTGCAACTATTTCACTAAGAGATAAATTATAATTTAGAATGAGTTAAATTTTAAGTATTTGTCAGTAATTATATATCTATCTTCTTATATAGTTAATGGTATTACAAGTGACAGTTTTTAGGCGTAATTATATAAATAAAAATATTAATTAATAGAGATTGTTTTTACTTAGAATAATATTTATAATCAATTTATCTATAGATAATCAAAATAATATCTTTCTCTATATTAAAACATTACTTCAATGAGGAGAAAATCAACTCTCAATTAAAGCGCTATTCCTGTAAATAGATTATAATCATACTTATTTAGAATAAAAGTTCTTTTTCTGGTATAATAATAAATAGGAAATAGTTAACATCCTTCAACTTCCACTAAAAGAGAGGATGAGTTAAGATATTTAAAGATTATGTGAGTTAACATAAAATCTGCCTTTATTTGAATCTGTAAAAAAGAGTGGTTAGCTTGATGCAAATTATTAAGTATGCAGTGAGCTCAATCACAAAACATACAGAGAAAATGAAGTTATATTAACAATTGGTAATAAATAACATTTAAATTTGTTTGATATTTCTTAAATTTCTAATGATTATTTAATCAAAAACATTTAGATAAGCTAAAAATCAACGATTAATCATTTTTTATAAATAGGTTAGCATGCTCAGACTTTCTAAATAATCCTTACAGGTCAAGTGGGTGTCTATGTTAGATAAAAGCGCAAAGACCAAGTTTAAAAGGAAGAGTAGCTATTTTTGGTAAAAACCTTAGGACAAGGTGACTGGTTTGGAGAAGTAGGAATGGTTCATAATTAAGCGAGCTTAGTAAATTATGTATGTCTTACAGAAACTCAAACTGCAACATTAGACAAAAAAAGATTTAAAAATGTCCTTGACTAATTCTTTTTAATTCGCATGACATTTTAATTAAATTTTCTGAGAGAAATTCCCTTATTTTGGGGCTGGAGCGAAAACGACATGAGAATATTATATTAAGTTTATTCAAGATAGAAGTTTATTCAGGAAGAGCCTGTCTATCTGTAAGGTGATACATCATAATATATTTACATCGTTAAAGAAGGTTAATTTAGGGTAATATTATCTTGTTTTATGCACATATTTAAACTATCTAAATAGATTAAAAGAATTTCAATTTATGGATAATATTATTTTTGTTAATTCTTTGTTTTAAAGATCTTTCCTTAAAATATTATTTTTGTTTTTAAAAACATAGATTTTTAAACATTTTGATGAGCTTCGTATTAGAAAATACTATGATCAAAGTTTTAAGCAGTAATTGGACTAGGATAAATATCACACAAAAGCAATTAAAGAATTCGAAGAGGAAAAGAATCTTCAAGTAAAAAATCTAATTTAAAAAATTTTATCGTGTTTATTGTTTTTCAATAGATTGTGTGTGTTAAAATTACTTTAAAAATACAGAAAAGCGAATTTATAATTTAATTAAATAGGTTGGTACTATAGAACGTAATGAGATGTTTGGAGAAGAAGATATACTGACAAAAAGGAATAGAAAATACTCTGTAGTTTGCGAATCTGATTATGGAGAGCTATTCGTTTTCACAAAATCAGCAATGAGTTGTTTAATAATGAATTAAGAAAAATCTAAAAATTACATCTTAGCAAGATTTAAGAATAAATAAAATTCTTACTCTAAAAGATTAGATAATATTTCTTAGTATATTTCAAGTGTTAAAATTGATGTTATAGAAAAAAATTAAGATTAGTTACGAATGACAGAGGATTTTCTTTCAACAAGGGCATCTAAAATTATTGACTAGCAAAGCATGATTTAAAGCATGAAAACGCTAACAAAACTTAGTGATTCCAAGTATGGAACTATGAGAAATCAAAGTGGTATCAAAAACAGTATTAGAATAGATCTACCTTAATTAAATAATAGCACTGCTTAAAATTTGACTTTCTATAGACAGCATTCTAATTAAGAAAATTAATTATCTTCAAGCAGGACTAACAACTTAAATAATGAAGATAAAAACAATTTACTACTAAGCAGGACTTAAGTTAACTTCAAATCCCTTAACAACTTAAATTCAAATGATAGTCTTGTTAATACTCAATATTATTCTAGTTAAAGCTAACAATAGATAGCAGCTGCTGGAAATTATTCAGGTCTACAAAAAGGTCAAGCTGTTTATGAAAAAAGGCGCAAAAATTATATGCAAAAGTATTACGATTAGTTTAAATTTAATGTAGTTGATAAAAATTACTGCAACAAAATTATTGATTAATGCACAGATATTAATAAAGAATATTCAAATAATAAAATGTATGCTAAAGGGGCTTTTAATAATAAATTGGGACAGAGAGGTTTCCGTTGTTTGGGTATTGAAGAAATTAGAGATACAAACTAAGAATACGAAAGAGCAAAGCTTAAAATCTAAGAAGAATTTGATCCAGATTATAAAATTAAGAACTTGAATCACTCAAATAGTATAAAAAAATGAGTACAAACAAAACCAATCTTCATCTAGTTATAATTTTTAATATAAATTAATTGTGTTGATGTTTATTTATATATACAGTTAAAATTCTATTATTACAATATTCTTTATATGAATTAGTATAAATAAAGAACTGATAAAGATATTCTTAAATATTTAATTTTAATAAATTACTTTTTCTATTTTAATTTTTTCTTCTTATTCAAAATATATAAATGCTAATAAGCTAGCTTGAAAAAGTAAATTTTAATGAAAAAATTTCAAAAATATGTCTTTGTTTTAAGTAAAAAATGCGAGAAAAAAAATTTTTTACTTTGAGGGTTTGAACCTCTATAATAAGATAAAGAAAGCTTAATGAATAATTATTTTAATTTTTTGATTAAGTTTTTAAAAATCTAATTCAATTTTATTTTGAGCTTCAGTAGAAATAAGATTGGTTTTATAATGCATTTTAGATAATGCAAGAAAATAATTAAAAAATAAAAATAAAAAAATATTCTTTTTAATAAATTTTAGACAAATTGTATTTAAATTTGTTAAATTATTATTAGCAGCAGGAAAATTTTAATATGAACTAGATTTTAAATAATAAAATTCAAATAGACAACATTATATTAAATAAAAAATATGGATGGATATTAAAAGAATTTTGTTTTAAAATAAAGTTTTAAATTTTTATAAAAATTTTTGAACAAATTTGAATGTAAAAGTTTTTTTAAGCTAAAAATGAAAAATCACAGTATTTTAAAACTAAAAATCCCAAAGATAAAAATTTAATTTATTTTTATAAATTTAATTAATTAAAACAGCAATTATTGATTTTGGTTTCAAAAAATAAAAAATGGACAATTTAAGTTAACTAATCGAATCTTTTCAATTAAAAATGATTGCATTTTCTAACTTCTAATACGAAGATATTGTTTAATACTTTGAAGAAAGTTTGTTTGATTTAGATACTAATGAAATAGATCCTAATTACGAATAAAGTAAAATATAGACCCTTTAGAAAATTATTTTAGACTTGATGAGTTTGGAAAAAATTTCTTTTAACTTTTTTAAAAATTGTGACATCTACAATTCTGCTCTTTAGCTAAAAAATTCATCTAATTACTTTCCAAGCTTACAATATTTATCAATTGATTTCAGCAACTATTCTGAAATAAAATCATCAGTTTTTGAGAATTTAGGAATTTTCATTTCTAACTTAGAATCTTTAGAATACTTGAGTTTGATTATCGATAACTTCAATAAATAAAAAATAGATTATAGTTTTAATATTTTCTCAAGTATTTTTAAAAATATTCCAAAAAAGTTAAGTTCATTGAATCTAGATGTTAAATTAATTGATATCGACTCATCTTCAATAGAGATCTTTACTCAGTATTTAGAAAAGTTGACAAATCTTTAAAATTTATACTTTCAAGTTGGTGATAATTGTTAATTAAAAACTGAAAATTCAATAATTTTGGCAAATTCAATTCAAAAACTAATTTAACTAAAAAGACTAAATCTAATAATTTAATCAGATAATTAAATAAGTTAATAAGGAATAATTTAGCTTTTATAGAGCATAAGACACCTTAAATCATTAGAAAATTTACATTTAGATATATTTGGAAATGAAACAATATCAGATTAAATACTTAAAGAAGCCAAATTTTCGTTCTAATATCTTGAAAAATTAACATAGTTTAAATGGATACTTAAAAGTAAAATTTAGAATTAAAAACTTGCTGATGATTTAGGAGAGTTGTTGCCATGCACAAAATAATTAAAATAGCTAGATTTGATTTATGAAAAATAATATATTTTATTCATGAATGAATAATTAAATGGATTAGATAATCTAGAAAGTTTAAGTATTTAAATTAAAAACATTAATGTTTCGATAGAAACAGATAAACTCTTATAAAAAGTATTTTCAATTTAAAGCTTAAAATAACTGCACCTTAAATTTGAGAAACCTGCTTAAATTTAATTTTAGTTAACCTTAAATTTAGATTGCTTCTTGCAATTAACTAATTTGTAAATTTTAAATTTAGAAGTAAATTTTAATTTAAATAGTAAAACCTTATTAAACTTAACTAGAAACCTGTAATAAATGAGATAAATCAATTAACTTTCTCTTAAATTTAATAATTAAATTATATTGAAGCAAGAAATACTTAATCTCTTTTCATCAATAGAAAATTTATCAGGCTTAATTAAGTTAGTTTTTGTAGTAAAATAAAAAATTATTTATGATTATGAAATAACATAAGAAATACAAAATAATATCTATGATAACTTAATCCATATGAATTAAAAACTATAAAACCTTTATTTCATCTAAATCCGCATTGATTATGATATAACACTAAAATAAAAATTTTGGAAAATTAAAAAGTCATTTAAAAGACTTGTACAATTTAATAAAAAATTTATTTGAATTTGTAGAGATAACTTTTAAATAAATAATTAAATAGAAAAAATATTTTCAAATATGAAAATTTAATTAAATTTGATTTGTTTTTCTTTTATTTATCTAGTCTCAAATTTGAAAAATATAATCACCAAAATATTATATATGATGAATACAAAAAGATTTTTGATAAACATACATAAAGAATCGACTATTTAAAATATAAATATATTTTCAATGAAAACTTTGGCAATTTGTTAAAAGGAATATATTTGTCGTAATGCTTTATATATAAAACTTTTTTTTATTCATATTTATCTTTCATTTTAATTATCATGTATATTTTTTTTTCAAAAATTAATTTTTGTGTTTTCTTTATGCTAATATTAATACATTAAAATAAAAATATATGTATGTATTTATCTAAATTTAATAATTTATATTTTAATATATTTTAATTTCTCAATAAAATGAAGCTCTCATATATTAATTTTAAAAGTGTTATGTATTTTGATGTTAGATATGATTTTAAGGTGAATTAATTCCTTATGATCTATTCATGTCGATTTATGATTACTCATCAAGGTGTCTAGAATCTTAATAAACATAATTTTCTGCAGCAGCTTATTTGGCGAGTTAATTTTTAACAATCCTATAAATTACATAAATTAAAATCAAACCAACAAAAACACTAAACCCAACAACTAATCCTATCATTAGACCTTTAGAATTTTAATCAGTGACATCAATTTTACAATAACCTTCGCTTGTTAATACAAATCCTTCTCTACATTGAGTACATGAACTAGGGCTAGCACCACTGCATTAAAGACAAGTGGAGTTACAATTTTAACAAGATGTTACTGCATCATAAGTTCCTCCTAAACAAACGCACTTACCATTCAATACTTATCTTAAAGTGTCTTTGCATCCAATACAATTAAAATTAGAATCGCAAGATGTGCAAAGTGGGGAGCATGTTCCAGCTTGACCTGATTATTTTACACAAATTCCTTACTAATTTAAATATCCTGAAGCACATTAAGTGCATTAAGAGTTGGAAGATCCAGCACATGTTAAGCAACTAACATCACACTACTTACATACAAAATTAATTTTATCTTCATAAGTATTTGATGGACAAATACAATTATTTAATGAATCTCTAACATAACTATCTCTACAAATAACACAGTTTGAAGCTAATCCACCTGAGCATTTTTTGCAAGAACGATGACAACCTTATATAAATTAAATTTTTTTCATAAATATTTTTTATAATTAAAAATTTTAATTTTTGGTAAAATATCAATTTAAAAATAAATAGTAAATTCTTTAATTTTATTTACAGATTTTTAAATTAATGATTTAATTTTTTCAAAATTTAAAATATTATTATTTGCATAATTTTTATTAACCAAATGTGTGAATTTTGGGTTGATGATGTTAATAATTAATTTACTTGGACATTGCTAAGATACGTAGTCTTCGTAGGTGTAATCAGGGCAGATGCAATCATTTTAAGTCTAAATATAAATTCTATTTCCTCTGCAACTCAAGCATGTATCAGAGGTTGTTTAGCAAGTAGCACATTACCATTAGCAAACATCACACTATTTTGTGTTTGCAATTTCGTAAAATCCTGGACTACAAGGGCATTAAGGTTATGTAATTCTATTTGCTGCACAAACTGTACAATTATTAGAAGTTACTGAACATTCAGCACATCTTGGATCGCAAGCTTTTATATATTATATATTTAAAGATTCAATTTATTAATTCTTTTAATCATTTAGATACCTGGACAAACAGCAACTTATGTGTCTAAAAATCCTGAGGGACAAGAGCAGTTATTTCCGTATCTATTACCATTACACTAGGTGCATGTCTACAAATCAGAGCATTTTGCACAAAAACTACTACATTCTGAATTAAATATTAAATTACTATTAAGAATTTTATTTAATTTTATTTACATTAGCATTATCCATAAATATTACTGAAATACCCATCTTAGCATACACATTAATTTCCAGATAAAATTCTATTTGAAGTATCACAGCTAGTACAGTTGTTAGGATTTGGTCCATTACAAGTCAAACAGGTAGGATCGCATCTAGGACATGTTACTTAATTTGCTAAGTAATAATAATAATTTATTAAAAATTAAATAAATTTTATTAATTTACTAATTGAGAAAGTTCCTATGGGACAATTACAATATGGAGGTGAGACACGATTTGGAGAACATTAAATGCATTAATTAGATCCAGGGCCAGAACATGATAAACAATTTGGATGGCAAGCTATATCAAATTTATTTAAATAATAAATATCTTCTAAACTTTAGAGTAAAATTTACGTTAACAAACTCCATTAGCGTCACTATATTTACCGTATTAGCAATCGCAGTTAGGTGGGTCACCTATTTTTTTAAAATTAATTGATTAAATTTCTAAAAAATAATAGTTTTTTACGTCCAGCTGCACAAGAAGTACAAGCAGTTCCATTTACACAAGTTCCGCATTTGCTCATGCATTCTTTTTTAATTGAATTAAGGTTATCTTACATTTAAAAATAAATAATTTTTTAGCTTACATGCACATTCAGGAGTGTTGTTTTCATAGTAGCCAGGTTTGCAAAGACATTATGGAATAGCTTATCTCGTAGTTCCTGCACATACTAAGCAATTACCTAATCCATCGCAAGTTTAGCATTATACTGGGCAAGCAGAGCATGTTGCTTGACCAACAATATCAAATCCAGATATGCAAGCACAGTTGTTGGCTAGTTATCTTCCTGGTTGGCATTATTAGCAATCAGCTGGAGTGCTGGTAGGTCCTGTACATATTGCACATCTATAATTACATGCTTTTTTTATTATAAAAATTATATAATATCTGAAAAAAATATTTTTTGTTGTTGTTGTTTTATTACTTGGGCAATAAGGTTATAAAGTGTCATAGGAACCTTAAGGACAAATACATTAATTAACATTAAGATTTCTTGGTAGAGTATTTGCTGGTGCAGATCCTGCTGGGCAACTAGTACAGTTTGTGCTTGTGTTAGAGCAATTCCAACATGTTGGATCACAAGCTAAATAATTTTTTTTATATTTTAGTTAATTAAAACATTTAAAATTTAATTTACTGTTGCAAGCTAAATTATTAAAATCTCCAAAATAATGAGCTGCACAAGCACATGCTTGATTAGGATCTCTTGTGGGAGACTTACATGCAGTGCATTGAGGTTAGTTGGGACCAGTACATTAAGAGCATACGTTAAAACAAGGTTAACAAGCAGGGGTACCAGCTATTTCATAATTATTAACGAGACAATTACATGCTGGTATTGTTAAGGGGTCTCTATTCGCTGCACATTAAGTACAGTTAGTTGCAGTATTTGAGCATGTAGCACATCTAAAATTACAAGCTAGAATATAAGTAAAACAGTCAGGATTCAATAATTTTTTGAAATTTATTATATTTTACGTGTACAATTAGCTGCTGTACCATTTAAACTGAAAGAACCATCTGCACAATTACCTGAAAAATGAAATAGTAAAAAAATTAAGTTTATAAAATGCTAAGTATAATAAGTATTTACAGGTAGGGGGTCCTATACGATTTGCTGCACAAGTCAGGCAATTTGCTGCTGAAGTAATACAAGTAGCACATTGAACTGCACAAGCTAAATAATTAAGTAGATTTTTTATAAAATAAACAAACAAATGAAATAGAAATAAATATATGAATATTTACGATAACATACACCATTTGAGCCATATTACCCATTAGGACAAGGATTATAGCACAAAGAGTCAAGGGTATTTAGATAATATCCAGGTGCACATTGAGTACAAGCATTTATTGTAGTAAAAGTACAAGCTATGCAATTAGGAGTACCTTAAATTAAATTAAAACAACAGAGTTCATGGTAAAGAAAAGAATAGAAAAATAATTTTTACATTGATCAACTGCAAAATAGAAATTATTAAATCCAAAAGTTTATTGTGTACTCCCCTATCCAACCGAAGAAGACATTGAAATATTAATTGGAGTAGTAGTATGGGGCACTATTTAATCAACTATTATAATACAATCATTATAGGCCAAGCTTCCACATAGCTGCTGATACCAAGGGCAATTAGCAGTAGTGTAAGTATAGGTGTTAGAGTCTACAGTGATTGTAACAGAACCTCCTCCAGTCCAATTATCTTTAAAATATATTCAAAATAAATATGAGTATAAAAAAAATTATTTATAATCACCTATCAAATAGAGTTTGACATATAATCTATATCTATAATGAGGGGGAGCAGTAATTTATTTACTCCAAGACATAGAAGTTTGAGATCCATAACCTCCAAAAATTTTATCATTTCCACACCATCCGCTGATTCTAATTGAATATTAACCGTTACATCCACCACATATGCTAAATGATGTACCTTTTACACTGAATTCTTTGTTCGTAGCCCAAGGTCTATCAAAAAGACTAAACAGCAACAATCCTATCAATTAAAATCATAATTAATTGAATTTAATTATTTCTAGATATATATGTAAAAATTGTTTATGATATAAAAAGTTGTAAGGGTAAACAGAACTACCTAATAATTTAAACTCACTCTTTCTTTTTATAAATCAAATTTAAGTAATTTTAACTTTACCTAATAAAAAATTAAATAAAATTAACTATAAATTTATTTAAAATGAGCACATGACTATCTCTATTTATTTTTATATCAGAAAGAGGTGCATAAAATATTAATAACTCATTCATTAAAAAAATAAATCTATAAAAATTGTTTTTATCTCAAACAAAATGGATTTTCTTCTTCTAATTTGCTAGTTCAAAATTAATTATTAACTTATTTGATTTTATTTGAATAATTTTGCTTTAATAAAAGCAAATGAATGCATTTATGATAAAAGTAATGAGTTAAACGAAATTATTGCTCAGATTAATATGTAAGAAATTCAGTAATTAATTTATTATATTAACATTAATTCATTGTTAAAATAATTACCTGTTTAGGGACTTAACTTATACTCATACGGTTAACAGTTATTGCTATTTAAATAGAATAAATGTATTAAATTATTTTCTTTGATAATTAATTTAATTACCCAACAGTCTCTAATCCCATTGGACATGAAGAGTAGCAAGTCAAATCCTAAGCATTCAAGAAGTAACCAGCATTACATGCAGAGCATGCAGTAATATTTTTTGGAGTGGCACAGTTTAAAACATTAAGCAAGCATATTCTATTAACTGTATCAGGAGTGTATCCAGAAGGACAACTAGATACACAATTATTACTCAACATAAAATGGGAATTGTCACAAGTACATAAGTTACCATTTAATGTTGCATAGGCTGGGCAACTAGTACATATCTATGAATTTGATGCTGAACACTATGTGCAACTAAAGTGACAAGGTTTAACCCAAGCCCTTTAATTTAAAAATTGAATTAGAGCTTAAAATTGTGTATAAAGATTAAATAAAAAAATATTTTTGTTAGAATGAAATTACTAAAAGTTTCTTATATAATAGCTTTGATCTGAAAGGGGACGCACATAGTTACTTATAACATTTAAAGAAAGAGTATTCACAGTATGAGTAAGGTTTCCTGTACATGTTATTAAATTTGCAAAAGTAAACCCATCATAAGGAGTAAATGTCAAATAGCTAGCTTAAGTACCATCAAGAATAACTTAGATATTATCAGTACCAGTAAAAGGAGTAGCAATATATTAATAGAAAACATCAATAGTAAAAATTAATTAATTGTGAGGAGTAAGTCCAGATATTGTTCTACTTGCTGGTACATTTTAACCTAAAGGACCTAAAGAAGTTAAAGCCCAATTTTAAATACCACCAGACACAACAATAACATTTTTCTACAAGCAAGTCCAATTTACAAGATCACTCATTTAAACATTTCCCTGTAATTCAAATGCAACTTGAACCATTTCAGTTTCTTTTAATTAAAATATTTTTTAAATTGACTCATTTTAACACTTTTAACTTTAAGTTAAAGAAATGATTTAGATGTAAAATATGAATATTTATATTAAATAAAATATTTGTTCATTTTGATAATTCTAAGAGATAATTTACATGCCTTTACTAAACACTGAAGGGTAAACATTAAAAACAGTAAAGCTTTCTTTAATGAGGTCATCATTTTTAAAGAAGGCATAAATTGATTTTAGTTAATATCTTTTTTTCTACTTATTTAGTGAATCACTATTTAATTCAAATTATATTGGTATCTATTTTTCTTTATTTCTTAATTAGATATGCTTTGTGGCTAACCAATAAATTTGAAGAAAATTTATAATAAAAAAAGTTGGTTGTTAATATAAGTTTTAAAGAATTTCTAACCAGAAATATTAAAAATCACCAACAAAATCCTTTTTTGTTAACAAAGTATTTGATCTAAAGTTTTTATAAAAGACTTGCTCAATAGATAAAAAATTTAATTAAAGGTTATTTTTGATTTCAAAACCATATTTTAAATAATGATTAAATATCACCATACACTCTTAATTTGTTTATTCATTATTTTGTGATATTCTAATGATTACCTTGTCAAATTCATTTTAGTTATCTTTGAAGAATTGTTAATTTTCCATTCTGATATAAGAAAGATTACATAATATTATTCATACCAGAAGCTTACATAATTTTATCGTTCAAAAATAAATATATTATTATTTGATTTTTAATTCATTCATCCACCATTAAATAAGAAATTTCTACAATTAACAGCTTACTCTTAAAAATAAAAAATAGTTATCATACTGATAAAATTTATTTTATTAGAATTTAATTTTTTGATTTAATCAATCATTTCATGGTTTTATTATTTATTTTTTTTAATATTGAGTTATTTATTTATTTTAGAATTTATAATTTATATTGAATAATCTAAAATTGGGATAAAAACCTTAGGCTATTTGCATTTTTTAGGATGCTTAGTTTGACGATTTTACTGTAGGTGACAAGACTTTAAAGTAATTTTTTTTACATGAATCTATTAGAGTAAAAATGTATGTGTTTGGAAAGGTATTTTCCTCTATTAAAATGATAAATAAATTCAAAAAAAATAAACAGCTTTTTGCGTATTTAAAGTTTAATTTATTTTATTGTGCAATTAATTTTATTCAAAATAAAGTGAAGCTAAAGTGCTTTGGAAAAATGAAAATAGTTTTGTAATAAAAAATAACAATTATTATATTATAAATTATTAATTAGTTAATTAAGAATATACACAGTTATATTTAAAATGGATAACGAATTTTAATTCTATTACAAAATCAAGGGTTGGTTGACCTGATTAATAGAATTTAAATAAGATTGCATTTTTATTTGTTTGGTTATAAATAATATTTTACATAGATTTAGATAATAATTTTTCTTGATGGTTTATTTTCTTTTTAATAAGTTGCTTTGATAATAATTGATAACTCTTATTTAATAGAGATGGTGCTTAAAAATGAATGTTGTGTTTCTATATAATTTTCATTAAAAAGAAATTTGTTGTACTTGAGGCTTGAAATTTTATCGAGAGTTTTTAAAGTTTAGAAATTGTTGCTATTAATTATACTGTTCACCTTGTTAAAAAGGTATTTATTGTCTATTATTTATTATTTCCATAGCAGGCTTTTAGAGTAATCTTTGGTGGTTTTATATTACTTTGGCTCCCCTACTAAGAGTACTTTAAAGTGAATCCAATTCTCCTATTTACTTATTATAATTTCTTTTTGAATCTAGGTTACTATAAATATTAGATTCATACAAAATTTTTTCTTACTGCTTGCGTTCTATTTCTTCATTTAGAATATCTTTCTCAGGCTGGGAGAAAAAATTAGCAGTTATCTTTTTGAATTCGTTAGTTGTTGGACCATTTGCTTGAAATTAAGGAGGTTCTGTGTTAAGGTTGTATTCAGGTAAATAATTAAGATGGTCTTCGTTAAATAAAGGAGAATTTGTTGTTTGCTGAGAGTTAGCTGTTTATGGGATATTTTTGTTAATTACATTTTTATTAGGTTTTACATCTGCCTTGCTAGAGAAAACTCTGTTTAATATTTTTGTTTAGGGTTTTCTAGTTAAGAATTTTTTAGTTGAGGCAGTTCCATTTGTTGTTAGAGTTTACTGATTGATTGGATCTGAAATTTTTATAGGATCAAGCTGAATCCTCTTCGAGATAGTCATCTAACCTAGAGATTAGTGCTTTCTCATTAGAGATTCATAAGGTTACAAGTTTTAGTTAGTTAAATTCTAACTAGGATTGTTTAAATTTTGATTGAACATGTTTTACTATTCAAAATATGTCTTTAAATTTATTTATTGCTTAGGAATCTACTAGTCAGGTGGTGGTAAAAACATTTTTTACTTTTGCAGAGTTGAGTTAACTATTGTATCAGTTTTTTATCTTTCGTTTACATCTAAGGATTGCTAATGTGAATGAGGTGCGCTAGCAAAATTATTTATTTCTTTTAACTCTGGTTTTTAATCTTCATTGAAATCATATTTATTTTGAGCTTTATTTTGATAATTTACTTAAGATGTGTCTGATTTTTAATTAACTTTTATCTCAGAGTTGTATTAAGGTGAAATCCTTTGTGCTTCTCTTTGAGATTATTAGATATTGCTTTACATAGCTGCTAAATTCTTAGAATAATATACTTCAGCTGCTTGAGCTAGCTAAATAGGATTTAGTGTTTTAGGACTGTTTGTCCTCATGCCCACCCTGCTGCTTACTGAATTAATCATGTTTGACTATTAATTTTATTATTGAGACATTTAAGAAACGGGAACAGATTAAACAATACTGAAATATTAATTGTTATTCATATTTTCTTCATGCTATTGCTACATAGATGGGCTTAACATCTACATCTAGTTCATGTTTAAGCCTATAACTTTTTGCCCAACTGGACTATTGTAGTTTGTACTTTTTATACTCATTTCTGGGGTTGTTTCTTATGTTGAGTTGCTATTATTTTAAAGTGGATACAGTTCATGGTTTGTTTAGCTATTTTAGTTAACAACCTGATTCTAGTATGCTGCTGCTTTGCTTATTGTTCCAGCAGCAACTCCATTTGTTACAGATTGAATTTATGTACGTTAAATTTTACGATTTTTAAGAGAAGAATTAAAACCCCTATTTTTATATTTAAAAAAGAATGAATAAATATAAAATATAACATTTATTTTGTAAAGAAATGCTAAAAATAATAATGTTTTATTTCAATTAATTACTGTTCATTAATATATCTTACAGTAGGATCGTTGTTAGCTAAACTAATTTAAGCGTACTTTACCATACTTTTAGGATTAGCGTTTTGGAACTGCTTGATTGAAGACTAATAAGCAGAATTTGTAGTGGATTGCTGCTGTGATTATTACTGCAACAAGTTTAGCTATTAATTTTAATTTGAAGAAATAGAAGGGAGCTTTGTTCCTCCTTCTCTAGAAAGTTTTCTGCCGTTTTACTGAAGTTATAGATTTTGATTAAAATTAAACGTTGCATTAAATTGCATGTTATTGCTTGTAGATTATCCGTCTTTGCTAATAGAAAAAAACGGATTTTAATCTTCTGAGTTTTTGGCTTACTGTTATTTATTTTGATAAATCTATTACTATTATTGCTGATTTAATCTAGAGTATTCAAAAGGGTTAAATTATTGGTCGATTTGCATCTCAACCACTTGCTGGTTTGTTTGTATTTTTATTTTAGGTGAAAACTAAGGTTCATTTCCTCATAGTTTCTGATCAAGTTTCCCATTGACATTTCTGGTAGACATAGAATAAGAATGTGGCTGTAACCTTGGAGATAGAACTGAGTTTTGAATATTCAAATTCTCGCTATTTTTATTTTGTGAGTTGTAGATATTGATAGGCAGAGCCTTAGACAAAGTAGTTCCTAAATTGTTAATGTTATTGTTGATCAGTTAGTCAAATTCATCATGGTTTCCTCCGCCTCTTGATATTTTTTTCTGCATTTCAAACTACTATTTTGAGCTATATGCTCCTGCTTACTATTATTAGATCTATGAAGAGTATGTTGGTACATATGATCCTCCAGGATTTTAATTAGCAAGGTTAACCTAATTCTGATTTGATAACATACCTTATATATTAATAATTGCATTATTGTTCTATCTTCTTGTAGATTATTAGGAACTGTTATTTTAATTGCGCTGAGGAGGATTTTCCTAAACTAGTTGATTTAAATTATTAAGTTATGATTGTAGACCTTCGTAAGCGGATTTGCTTTGAAACTACTCTAAAGCATTTCCTGTAGATATCTTACTTGTCTTTGTTTAAGTATTTAGTTAATTCTGAAGTTAAACTTAATTATTCATGACCTGCTAAATATGTTCCTTGCTATCAAAAGTTTAATTGTTTTATTCATAGTTAGTCACTTATTATGCAACATGGCTAGTTAATTATTTATCCTGAGAAACTATTTACTTTAGACTGTTTTTGGGTGTAGATTCCTTTGGAAAGAAGAAATTTGCCGTCTTTCCTAGATCATCAGAAGATTGAGGGTTTTGCAATTCTATATCCTCTGTTTGATGATTTTTTTGCATTTTACCAAAAAAGACAAACAAAAATGATGGCTTTTATTGAATAAAGTTTTCTATCTATATTAATTTGCTATTTGTCTTAATTAATATTTTTTGTATGATACTTTTTTCTTTATTTAATTTTTTTTGATTTTTTTCTTTATTTTTTGTCACTCCTGATGGTTGTAATGAATTTGGTTGATTTGATTATTTGATAATAATGAAAATAATTTGTTATTATCTTTGACTTTTATTTACTTTTAATTAAATATAATCTATTTTCAATAGCTATCTTAAAGACTTTTTTCAATTTTAATTTAATTCTTTACTATCATTATCATTAATTTCTTTTTATTTAAAAAATATATGATAGATTCTCTGTAATAAGCAAAATTATTCTGCTAATGAAATAAGCACTAATTTCAATTATTTAATCATACATACAATCAAATATACATATTTCATATAGATTTACATTCAGTTTTAAATGTGTTTCAACACCATCTTTATAACAAATTCTCAATTTTGGCTTTATATTAAGAAATTTGAAAAAATTTATTAATTTTTTAAGTAACTCTTTTCTTTTAATTTTCAAACAAAAAAATTATAACATCAAAATTTAAATTTGTGAAAGACAATCTTAGATTATCAAATAAAAGTTATGCCCTTTTTAGAATATATAAAAAGTAAGCCATATAATTTTTAACTTAAAGAAAGGCTATTAATAATTTGATTAAGATTTCTTTGGTAATTAAATCTCCACAACAGTTAACACAAAACAATTTTTTATATCTTTACTTTTAAAGTATTTTGAACTAACTAATGGCAATTATTAAAATTATCATATTAATCAATTTAATAGAATTTATTTATTATCAAACTAAGTAACTCATCTAGTAATTAAATCAAACAAATTGAATATTTTTCTATTTTTATTTTAGATAAATTTAATTTTTATAATTTATTTTAAATATTTTCATAATAAATTGAAGACTATATGATAAGAAATATTTAAAAAAACAACATTTAAATTTAAAAAGAAAACAAAAAAAATTTAATAATAAAAAGAAATATTTTGAAGCAAATACATTTTTTTTATTTTATAAAATAATTTATTAGTTTGAAAAGTTTATAATAATTACCTTATTTTAATCAAAGAAATAAAAATTAATTTAATAAATATTAATAAATAAGCAAAAATACTAAAAAACTAGCTTCATTATAGGGACATAAACTAAAAAGTAGTAAAAATAGCTTTTAATTAAATAATTTAACAAATAAATTTTAATATTTTTATAATAAAATGGATTTAATTTAATTAAGCTATTTAATGCTGAAAATGAGTAATGCCTGCTACTTATTTTCTTATTAATTTAATTTTTACAATTTTTAATTCATTTTCAAAGTTTAATTTTTTTAACATTTAATAATGGTCTAAATAAACATATCAAATATTATATAAATTATGAACTTGAATAATAAATTATTAAAGGATATTAAAATTTAATAAATCTATAAAACATAAAACACTTTATTATATCATGTATTCTAAAGTAAGGTTTTTAACAGCAATGATAAATACTAAAATTTTAATAATTAAACAAAAAAGATTATGAAATTTAGTATATTTGGGGTTGGGGTTGGGGTTGTGGGGT